>NC_050457.1:835710-1167488 GCF_903995425.1 Onychomys torridus | reverse complement strand
TTACTTCTGGCTTCAGCTGCCAGCACCCCCTCATTTGTCCTCTTTACAGGCCTTCTGTGGGCTAAGGGTGGTGATTCTGGATCTCTCCTGATGCTCTTAGGTTTCTTATTTTCTCCCTCTCTCTCACCACCTCTTTTTTTGGTAGCATCTCACACTGTAGTCCAGGCTGACTTGAACTTGTGGTCTTCCTGCCTCAGCCTCCCAGGAATTTTGAGTACAGCATCCCCTTATATTGCTTTGGTCTTGGCCTCTTTTCTCTGGCTTGTATAAGTTTCTCTGCCACTTTACTTGCTTGACTAATATTTCAATTTCAACATCTTTTTGATCTAAAATCTTTAAATGGTTCATTCACAATTTCTTGTTCCTGTCTTAAAGATGTACATTTACTCAAAAATAATTAATTATAGTTAGTTATTCTCATTGGTTCAATGTTATTGGTTTTTGTTTAGGCATTGTAAGTCTGTTCTGAGAGGTTTTGTTTCAGGATACAGCTGTTTTTCAAATGGTAGGAAATGCTTTGTTTACTTTGGTATTTCATTTTCCAGGCTGTGCATTGATTCCTTTCTCTTGCTCTGCCCAGCTGCTTTCTGTGGCTGGGGTGCAAGTGGGAGGTTCACGGGGTCAGTGGGTCTAGCTGCTTCCTCCCATCAGCATGCTTTGGCCGGCTGCCAGACATTCGCCTTTGGTCCTGCTGTTTCCTGCTTCCTACTTTGGAGCCGTGAACGCTCAGGATGTTACACAGTGTGTGAAGACCACCTGTGCTCTGGCTTGACATTCAGCTGTAGTCCAGCGCTGCCTGCCTTCATTCTGCCAGGCACTGCTAATGTCTGGCCTGATGTCCTCTCACTTAAATCTAACACTGCGCTGTGCTCAGTCCTTTCCCTCGTCCTCCCTCCCTCCTCCTTCATTCCTTCTCTCCGTTGACAGCCTCTCTTTCATTTAGTCCCTTGTGTGGTCTGCCAGCTATGGCTTGGCAGGTAGAGAGATGGCAATGTGGGCTTAGCTTGCCATCTTAAGATTTTAAAGGGGAGAATATGAGGATGGAGAAATGGCTCAGTGGTGAAGAACACCCACTGCTCCTTCAGAAGTCCTGAGGTTGATTCTCAAAACAACTACTTGGAACTCTAGGGGGTGCAGCCTTCTCTCCCAGGTTCCATGGGTACTCACATGCATGGCGCGCACGCGCGCGCGCGCGCACACACACACACACACACACACACACACACACACACACACACACACAGGCATTTGTGCACATAAATAAAAGTTATAAAAAGAAATCTCTTTTTAGAAGTGGAAATGTGTTTTCTTGTCCTGGCTCACACCCTGCCGCTGTTGTCTACTCCGGGCACAGCAACCCTTGCACAGCCCTCCTCTAACTGCTTACACTGTCATCCTCACCCGTCAACTATTGCTCCCCCCACACCGAGTTCATGTCCCCCTCTGTCCCTGTGGTAACTCTGTATACCTTCATTTTAGTAGTCACTGTGTTGCAGATGTTTGCAGTCACATCTGCCTTGGTCAGCTGGTCAGAGTCCTTCAGCTTTCTTTCTATCTCTGTTGGTAGTGGGTACTAATAAACATTTTTCAGTTAGTGAATAAATTCTTTTGTAAATAATCCAAATGAAAATCATTTCATTAAAATCATGAAATGAATTGACTAAACACGTGATTACATATTAATTAAACTAAATCTGGCTGTTAACTCAAGGGCTTTATTGCTCTCTCCACCTCATCCCTCACAACACATTTCACTGAGCTGGGTAATTTTACTAATTCTCTTGGAGATCTTGTTAGAACTTATTCAACAAAGCAGTCTTATCTCTTTTGGTGTATGTGTGTATGTATACATGCATTTGTTTGTTTGAGATGGTCTTGTGTGTGTGTGTATGTGTGTGTGTGTGTATGTTTGTGTACATGCATTAGTTTGTTTGAGATAGACCTTGTTATGTAGCTTAGGCTTATCTTGAAGTTGCTATCCTCAAATTTCAGCTTCTGAAAGGCTGGGATTGCAACCTTGTTTGACCCTATTGCACATTTTTTTTTTTAAACAAACTTGGCAATGTTGATATCATCATATTTGGCTCTGAACACATTTTTGGCTTTTTTTTTTTTTTTTTTTTTGAGACAGTGCCTCATGTAGCCTATACTGATCTTGAACTCGTTATATAAACAAGATTGACATTGAATTTATAATCTTCCTGCCTCCATCTCATCAGTACTGGGGTTAAGGTGTGTGCTACATACCCTGTTTTATGCTGTACCTTATGATAAACATGCACTCTTAACCATCAAGCCATATCGTTGGGATTTAGTACACAGTGGAAATACCTTTGAAGGAGAAATCTGCACAATAGCCCTAGTGTGCATTCATAATTCTAAATTACAGGAGATGGGCATCCTGCCTTTCAAGTTCTCTTTTTTCTTTCTTCCCTTTCCCCTAACCCAAGTTATCTTTAAAGCTCTGAAAACTTCATATGTTGTTAGGCTAGAATTTTTCAAAAGAATTTCTAGAACTTTTGAGCAATGGCAACATTGTAGAGAGTGCCCTACCCTCAATGCCACTACTTTGAAAGAAATGCCATTTATTTGAATGCAAGATTACACTGTTTGTTTACAAGAATGAATAGACACTTCATGACAATATCTTAAAAGTAGTGTGTGTGTATGTGTGTGTGTGTGTGTGTGTGTGTATTGTGGGGTGGTAAAGACAGTACTAACTCTGATTCCTAGAGCCATTGTAGCCATGAGGCAAGCAGATCTCTGTGAGTTCAGGGCTAGCCTGGTCTATATAGTGTGTTACAGGACAGCCTGAGCTACTAGACCCTGTCTCAAAATAAACAACAAATAAATGTTATTTTGGATCCTCTGGTTGTTATATGCTTAATCTGAATATATTTAATCCAGAAATATTTTATTGAATCTATGAGCAATTCCAGACAGACCTTTGCATAGACTCTTATGTTAACTACAACTGATTGGTATGGGGAAGTGCCAGATGATTTAGAAGAGAATCTCAGAGTATCCCAGTTAGGAAAATTTTTCTCTAAAGCCAGTTTGAAGAAATCCTTTGGAGTCCACAAAACATGTAACTAACCAACTGACAGCTGTGCACGTGACAGTTTTCCTCTTTGCCAAGTGAGTAGAAGGAAACATTTTCAGTGACACGGAGAACAGGCTTCACTCCACTGGCTTTAAAAAAGTTACTTTTTTCTCAAAGTTGGATTGTTAGCCATTCTTGAACATCAGGTTCATTTTCCTCTTGAAACACTGATGACTTCATTTAACTTTTATCCAGAAGTCAAGTCGCATAATGTGTTCTGCCTATCCGCCCCCTCTAGCCACATAGGGAGACTTTTATAGACATAAGAAGGCTTCTGTCTTCAGAAAAATCAAGGTGCTGTTTACAAAGGCCTTGTACAGAGTGAGAAATGCCCATTGTTCTCTCTCAGTTTAAATGCTGCATAAACAGCTTGCTACAAACTGAAAAAGTCTCAGAAAAAGCACACTAAGATACGAATGTATGGTGTAATTAAGGAAGATGGTATTAATATGTTTCTACTTGCTGTATTTTGGAAACTGGTAATCTCTATTCAGACTTTGTCACTCTGTTTTGGATATGCCACTTTTATGTGTCTGGTGGGGCAGGGACAGGTTTGCCTGTTTGCCATTTCTGCTTCCCAAGGCTAAGACACCTGGCAGATCTAAGCTGCAACTTCCTTTTCTGTAAAATGAAGATAAAAGTACATGGTTTATGAACTTTATTTTTATTTATTAATTTTTTTGAGACAGGGTCTCCATATGTAGCTGTCCTAGAACTCACTATGTAGACTAGGTTTGCCTCAAACTCACAGAGATCCCTTTGCCTCAGCCTCCTGGGTGCAGGGACTAAAGGCTCTTTGCTTTCTGAATTTTAAAATAGTACAGCTCAGTTAGTAAAGGTCTTTGCTGCCAAGACTGAGGAGCTGGTTTGATCCCTGTGACCCACGTGGTGGAAGGAGAGAACTGATTCCAGAAAATTACCTTTTGATTTTCACTCATGCACTGTGGCATACATCCCATAATAACACATATGTGCTCCATCTGTGTACAGTCACTGGGTAACATTTATGTGCTGCCCAAGGGAATTGCTCAAATGCTTTTTCATGGCTCTTCCACTCATTTCCTCAGTTGTGAGCTTGCTGGCTGATGCTACCACACAGTGCCTCCCAGATGTGCCTCTCTGCAGGTGGGAGCTGCTTTGCTGCATAATGTCCTCTCCATGAATGCAAACCTCATCTAATTACTGGGTGCGGGTAGGACACAGAGGCTCTGCTACTTTTCTTCAAGTGGGAAAAAACTCTGAAAGGCTAACCTCCAGAGAGCCTGTAGGATTAGGTAAGATCTCAGGTACAACTGCACTGTTGTCAAAATCTTTCCAATACTCATACCCATTTCCGTCACTCCTGAGGAGAACTGTTCCTAGGTTCTCTGAGCTGGCTAGTTTTGTCAACTTGACACAAGATCCAGTCATACAAGAGGAAGGAACCACTATAAGAAAATTCCTCCATAAGATCAGGCTGTAGGCAAGCCTGCAGGGCATTTTCTTAATGATTGTTGGGTGAGGGCCCAGCCCATTGTGGGTGGTGCCATCCCTGGGCTGGTGGTCCTGGGTTCTATAAGAAAGCAAGCTGAACAGGCCATGGGGAGCAAGCCAGTAAACAGCTTCTCTCCGTGGCCTCTGTGTCAGCTCCTACCTCCAGCTTCCTACCCTGTTTGAGTTCCTACTCTGACTTCTGTACGGAAGTGTGAGCAAATTAAACACTTTCCTCTCCGGGTTATTTTTGGTCATGGTGTTTCATCACTAACCAGGACCAAGTAGTGAACCACTTGAACCACTCTCCACCTGAGACTGTGCTTCCCAGGGACACCAGCTGACAACAACAGGCTTGCTTGGAGACTGCCTCATTCTTTTGACTTAGCCGCTTTTTGAATATGGCCTATCTGATGTTTATCCCTGAGACAAAGCAAAGCTGGCTGGTGAATATGGAGCTGAATATATATTTTTGGCCTTAGGAAGAGTATAAAGATGACATAAGCCATACTTTTCCTGTTGTAAATATGTCTGTTGAACACACATAAATCCTAAGAAGTTTGCTTTTTTATTAAATACTTTTTAGTCTTTACATTTTAATTTGATTCAATTTTATTGCTAAAGTAGAATGTTTTAGGGGCTGAGGAGATGACTCATCAGGTAGACCACTGGTAGCTCTTCCGGAAGACCTGGATTCCTTTCCCAGCACCCACATGGTAGCTCCTAATCGTCTGTAACTCCATTTCCAGGGGATCCAGTGTTGTCTTCTGGCCTGTGCTGGTACCTGACACCACGCGGTGCTCAGACATACAAGCAGGCAAAACACCCAACCATAGAATAAAATAAATCTTCCTAGTAGAATGTTTTAGGATTAAATGATTGCATCAAGAATGTACTTGATGTGAAATTTATAGGTGCTGGCAGTCTGGCAGTCTGCAACTTTTTAAAATCCATGTCAATTGAGGGTTTCATTAAAATAAAAGTATAGGATTTATTCAAACTTGATGATCTACTTAACAGAAAATTTATGACAAAAGAAGACCCAGTCCTCAGTTTTTATGGTTCGTGTGTATGATCAGATGGCTACATTTGATCTACTGTCTAGTGATACTATGTAGGGTCTATGTAACTGCATCGGGTCAGCTGTCACTGGCCGGTTATTGTCATTGCTATGCTTTCCTTGGTAATAGCCTCTCACCAACTTCTAAATTCTTCTCTTTTCTAAAACACTCTGTTCTCATGGTCAGTACTTGTTCATCTAAGGACTTTTTTTCAACACTGACACTATTTATTGAGAGTCTAATGTATAACAATCTATCTATTAATGATCACATTGCCTATGTTTTGTTTTCATGTTTAATTTTAAAACTCTCTGTTTTTATATTCCCTTCCTCAGAAGAATTACCTTGTACATGCCCCCTGTGTACCTCAGACCGAGGAAGCTGTGTTAGTACCACAGAAGGGATCCAACTTGCCAAAGAGCTGGGAGCAACCTATCTGGAGCTCCACAGCCTGGATGACTTCTACATTGGGAAGTATTTTGGAGGAGTGGTAAGTGGAGAGCCCTGCAGCATGTGAGGCATCTGTCAGGATGGCACTTTAGCTACTTTCTAGGGCATTGATTAGAGTTTTAGTTTTATAAGCATGGTTTGTTTTAACCTTGAGAAACACATTAAGTGTTAAGTGCCATAGGCTTAATCAGTGTAAAATTATAAAATTCTCTATCCAAATGAAACATTCTTAATCATCTGTTATGATTTTTAGAATCTTTCAAAATTGGTACTATATCACCCCTTGTGTATGTCAAAATCACATTTTCTTATATAAACCTTCATGAGTTTATAATAATCTTGTTACTGTTTGTCTGTCTGTGTATGTGTGCATGCACAAATATACACACCTATGCCTCATGTGGGCCTGGGTGCATATGTTCATACTTGGATGTGAAAGCCAGAGGACAGCCTCGTGTCCTCAGACACTATTCACCTTTTTTAAGGACATGGCCTCTCGCTGACCTAGAACATGCCAAGTAAGTTAGGCAGGCTGGGTAGTGTGCTGAGAGGTCCACCTGTCTTTCCTGCCTTAGTGCTGTGTGAAGCATGCTTTGCCATGCTTAGCATTACTGGAGAGGGAGGAATACATGTGCTGTGTGTGGAAACCAGAGGTCATTCTTGAGTGTTGCCCACCTTGTTTTGTGAGACAAGGTCTCATTGGCCTGGAACTCACCAATGGTGAAGTTGGCTGGCCAGTGAGCCTTAGGCATCTGCATGTCTCTGCCTTCCTAGTGCTGAAATTACAACTACATCCCACCATACCCAACATTTTTCCCTGACATGGATCAGGTCCTTGTACTCGCAAAGCAAGTACTTTACTGACTGAATCAGTGGGTCCTAAAAGTTCTCCTTATTTCTATTAATTGAAAATAGTGATTTTCTTTTATGCAGGTTCAGAAAGACATCACAACTAGACTTGATATAATTCAAACATGCACTGGGTTCTAAATGTCATCAAGCCCTTCCCTTCAGGGCTCAAGGAACTATGTGCAAAAAAAGGTAAAAAGAGTGTTTAAGCCAGAAAGGATGGATGGCACCAAGGAGACAGTGCTTTCTAAGCACAACAGGACGTTGCACATATGAATTCACAGAGGCTATGGCAGCATGCTCAGGGCCTGCACAGGTCTAAGCCAGATGAGGTCACGGTGCTAAGAGGGGGAAGAGGATAAGAGGTCCCATCCCTACAAGAAGCCATTTCCAATTGACAACCACTTTTCTCCAAGGAAGTCTCACTGATACACAAACCATGCTTAAGGCCCCATGCCTGGTGGTAGATGACCAACACAAAGCAAAGTCTGTGGAGTGCTTGTAAATTTTTTGTCACATACTGTTTTGTTTTTATTGCCTCTTACTGGTCTTTTCTTGTATATTATGGTTTCCAATTTTGTGTTTTTATGTGTGTGTGTGTGTGTGTGTGTGTTTCTTGTGCTTTTTGTTTGTTTGTTTGCTTATTTATTTTCTAAAGCGAGAGAGAAGATGTGGATTTGGATGGGTAGGGGGGTGGACAGGATCAGGAGGACTTGGGGAGAAAGGAACTATGATTAGAATATATTGTATAAAATAATTATTTTCAGTGGGAAAAAAATCACACTCCTAGTCAAAGGACAGTGTATGTGGATTGCTTTTTGCTTGATGTGAAGGAGCTAGGCTTTGCTATTTCAGCTGCAGTGGTGGTGTGTCTTATGGTCATTTTAGGTCCCAACATATGGTAACTATCCCATAGTAACAGAACAGTAAGGTCTTTGGAGAGTACTTTTGCATCATTTAACAATTTACTGTTTTTAAACTATCCAGCTCTCCAAGAAGTAACCCTTCTCAATAGGCAAATCTGATAACTGTCAATGAAAATCACACCAAGGGCAACTCTACCTTAAACATGAGATCTTTGGACTTAATGTACTTTTGTGCTGAAACATTAAATTGCCACAGACAACTATAGAAATTTTATTCTCTGGAGTTCACTGATTTGACTATAATAAACAAATATAAGTGATGCTGATTTCTATTACACATACATAAATAGCTATAATTTAGTCCAGTATTTCTATTGTAGTGGTTTGAAATATTTTAATTTGATCAAGAACTGTACATTTCCATGAGATATTTAGGTAATTTATGTGGGGAGGTGGGAATCATCTTTCTTTAGTGATTTTGTTTGATGACTGTTTCATGGATTGGGTTTAGTTTCTTTTCTGTTCAGATAAGAGCCTCCTGGCTCTCTATTCCAGTTTGTGGAGCCTGAAGTACTTAGGATCATTCTTCTCGTCTCCCTTTCTCTTCTTTCTCATCCATGTTTCACTTTCTTCCTAGTGTCTAATGCTGTAGTTACAGTGAGAGATATGAGAAGGACTGAATATGTGGTCAAGGTTGGAAGAGAGACATGGATGTTTCCTTTATGTTAACAGTAAGAATATGAAATAAGATCAAGATGGCCTTGGTGTGTGTGTGTATGTGCATGTATGGTCATGGTGTGTGTGTGTGCACATGCATGTGTGCCCATATACTTGTATGTGCCCTTATGTGCACACGCAGAGGTCAGAAGACGATCTTTCATGGTGATACTCACTTTCCGCCTTGTCTGAGATAGATTCTCTTGCTGTCACCACCACATACACCACACCAGCTGGCCCAGGAGCTTTGGGGTACATCCATCTTTCTGTAGGGGTACTAAGATTACACTCATGTTACCACTCCTGGCTGTACGTGGGCTCTGCATTTCCAAACTGAGGTTCTCACACTTGATCAGCAAGCACTTTACGTTTACCTGTCGAGCCATTCCTCAGGTCTCGAGACTCTTGAGTAGTAATTTGTAACTGAATCTTGGTGGTGAGAGATTATGGCATTTGCAAGAATACAGCTGGAGATGATAATACTGAAGTGAAAGAGCATTTAAAATCTTGCGATTCAGAGTCAGGGATGAAGAGTCCGGAGTGAGAGGATACCTGCCCGTGAAATTCAGAGAGCCCTACCATCTACTTGTATGCCTTCCCATAGGGCGTAAATTAATGGCGCCAAAAGGACATGACTACCTAGAACAGATACCACACTTTCTAGAACTGCCTGTGCTTTTACATGTGGCTGTTGCTATTTATATTTAAATTAATCAAAATGAAAAATTCAGTTCCTTGAGTATTAGATGTAGGTCACATTTCAGGGTTCTCTGTAGCTTTCCATTGGCACACAAAGTTTTGTTAGACAGAGCATTGACCAGACTCCCAGACACAGGACTTAGTTATCCAGTCCCCGATCTCAAGTCTATTCTGGGCCTGCTTTCCCAATGGTGGCTCCATTGCTGGGACCTTTAGACCTGAGAGGTTGGCTGAGGGTAACTGTTGAAAGGGAACTGGTAAGGGAACAGCTGCAGCTCGGGGGTCCTCTTGGGTGCCCAAAATTCCTTGAGCATGGGGATGAAAAGTGGAAAGGAAGAGTCGGAGATGGAAGGAGGTTGTAGTCTTAGTCCAGGAGTTAGGGGTGACCTGTCCTACACGCTGTATGTATCTGAGGAGCATGAGAGTTTTAAGATAAATCTTGCTGACCATGCCTGTGTGGAGATAGGTTTCTCAGAATGAGAATATAGAGTATCTTTTTTTCCTCATAGTTTTTTTTAATTAACATTTTAATATTTTGCTGTGTGAATGACATCGATTTGTGAGGCACATCACAGGCTGGGAGCTAGGTTAGTGCATGTTGAGGAGAGTTTTTGTTAGTAAAGAACAATGTATTAAGAGAAACAAGTGCAGCTGCATTGCTGAAGAGGACATCTGGGCACAGATGTGGCCATACCTGTTGCTTCCTTGAATGTCACAGTACTAACTTCAGTGGTTCCCCACTGAGGAAACTGCTGGAGCCATGAAGTTGCAAAAGGTTTGTTGCTTGTTTGATTATTCAAAAAGAATATTTTTTTTCTTAAGTGAGGGCACCTGTATTCAGACAAAACAAATCAATCCTTCCAAATTTATTTATTTATTTATTTTTTATTTTTATTTTTTTGCCAGAGGTGAGGACCGAACCCAGGGCCTTGTGCTTGCTAGGCAAGTGCTCTACCACTGAGCTAAATCCCCAACCCCCCAAATTTATTTTAAATGTTAAAAATTATTTGCACATCTTTGCAAGTATTGGCACTGACATTGAAACCATTTGCAAATGTGATTTGGAATACAAATAATCATGTCATCTATAATTGTGTTGGACTTAATCTTAATTTGATTCATGTTTCAGTTGGAATATTTTATGATTCAAGCCTTAAATCAGAAGACAAGCGAGAAAATGAGGAAGAGGAAAATGACCAACTCCTTTCATGGAATTCGACCTCCTCAACTGGAACAACCAGGTGTGGAGATGTCAAGAAGACATTTCTTACAAATCATTCTACACAGATCTTAGAGAAATCCCTTTCAGTCCAAGTATGCTCAGGGTCCATCTGACATTCTGATTCATCAAACCTGGCACAAGGGCCAGGACTTTCTCAGCTGACATTGAAATGGGTGGTTGTTAAACCACACTTCTGAGAAGTACTGATGTAAGGTTGATCCTATGGATTCTTAGCATGTGGTAGAGAGGAACCATTGAGATTAAAGACTGACAAGATAACTACAAAAGGCCACATGTCAGTCTTAACTGGATGCTGCTCAATAGACATCTAAAAGGCAACCTTGGGACACTTGGAATTTTAATATGAACCAGAAGCAAGATGAGATTGTAGGATTATTGCTAATTTTCTTACCTATTACAATTAATAAGTCACTGCTTTCATTTGGGGGAGATAATGTGAAAATATTTCAGAGTCACAGTGATCTAATGCCTGCAGCTTACTTTTAAAGGATCCAGCTGTGTATGTGTGTATGTCTGTCTATGTCTATGTTTGTCTTCGTGTCTAGAGATAAAGCAGCATGACAAAGTTACTAAAGGGTGAAGTAAAGGGTGTATGTATGCACTAGCATTTGTGCAAGTGAGTGTAACTATAAAAATAAAATAGCGCTGGGCAGTGGTGGCACATGCCTTTAATCCCAGCTGTCAGGGAGGCAGAGGCAAGTGGATCTCTGTGAGTTCGAGGCCAACCTGGGCTCCAGAGTGAGTTCCAGGACAGCCAGAGCTACATAGAGAAACTCTGTCTCGAAAAACCAACAAAACAAAACAAACAAAAACCTCAAAATTAAATGAATAAGTAAATAAGTTAAATAAAATTACATATTAACATTTTACATTGGTTTTATAATATAATAGTAGAATATAATAGTAAGAATATAGTAGAATAGAATAGTAAGTACCTATTGGATCAGTTTATCTTTAGTATTTTTTCTAAAAATAATACTTGATATCAGAGTAATGATTATAGTTTTTATCACCTTTTTTCTTTCTTTCTCTCTTTTTTGGTTTGTTTATTTGTTTGTTTGTTTTTCGAGATAGAGTTTCCCTGTGTAATAGTCCTGGCTGTCCTGTAGCCCAGGCTGGCCTCAAACTCACTGAGATCTGCCTGCCTCTGCCTCCCAAGTGCTGGAATTAAAGGTATGCACCACCACTGCCCGGCTGACTATAATTTATTATGATAATGTTATTGTATTTTATGAAGAAGTGGAAAAGATGGATTTGAAAGGCCCAAATACAAAGAAATAATGAGATACACATTGTATATATGTATTAAATAATCAGTGTGTATTCCATAAATGTGAGATATTCCTATTTGTCAAAAAGAAAAAAAAAAGCTTCAAAGTAGGCACTGGAGAACTATTTGTTGAATGAATATAAATATAAACCAAGGAAATACAAATTAGAATTGGGGAATCATTTCCAGTTTTTGAAAGTTCGGATAGGTCTGTTATGTGGTAAATTCTGGGGCCTTAAATACTTCCAGGGCTGGAAAAGAACAAATAGTGTAACAACTAATTGTTCTCACTGATCCAAAGGAAAGAACATTCTCATTCCTCAGAAGAACAAAACATCCCACACTATTTGATACTGATAGAAACTTCCCCAGTGGCTCTTCATTTGGAGGTCTGGGTAAATGCTGGGGGTCCCCAGCAGTGTCTGAGCAGCAGATTCAGCCTGTGTGTTCACAAAGCTGTTTCATGTGTCTTTTAGTTTAGAGGACTGTGGGCCAAGCACTAAATAAAACCCAGGATCCAACATGACTCCCAGGTGTCTCTGGGGCTGACTCGTTCTAAGGATTAGTACTGGGCTCTGGGAGCACATGGCTTTCAGACTGTTAGCATTTGAGGTTCTGTGAAGGTACCCCAACCATAGGAGGAAGAATGGCCTTGGTGCAGTGCGGGGAGCCTGGCCCTGGAAGATGGTAATCAGCGTCACACACCCAGCTTCCGAGCTTTGTTTAGAATAAAGGATTTCTGTTGCTGAAGGAACTAATTTCACTTGCTTGGATCATGGTGTGCCATTCTTTGGCTACCTTTCCCTTATGTTCCTCTGCTCAGGTTTGCCAGCAAGCGAGAGGCCAGACGTCTTACAGTTAGGTTCTGTGGGGAGGACATGACTTGAGGATATTCTGGGCTGATGGAAAGCTGTCTCTTCAATAGCACTTCAAACTACTCATGGTAAATCCAAAAGAAGGTGCTCTGTAGGGAACCCATGGATTGTAGTCAGCACCCTGGCTGAGGTATGTTGAGAGGAAAGAACTACTTGCTGTTTGGTGAAGTAGATTATTTTACTAGAAGGAAAAAAGACTAGGAACAAAATAGAATCGTTAGGATTTTGGGCAGTAGAGTAGTTGGAGTCATTGTGGTTTATGAAGACATGGAAATTCACTGACATGAAGAGGTTGCCGTTGACCTCCACTCCCCATCCAGCACTGCAGATATGAGAGAGGATTTTTTTTAAATCAGGTAGAAGAATGGTGACTCTCAAGTCCTGTACTTGGGCAAGTGTTTTGTTTTGAGACACACAAATAATGAGAAATGTTATTTTATTGCTCATATCATTAAGTTTCCATTTTCACTACAAAATAGCAATATCCTATTCATGTGTGTTCTGTAAAATGTGCTTTGGTAATCCCCGATGAACTAGTTCATATACTCTTAGGTTGTGCTGTACAAAATCAATGATTTGTAGATTTAAAAATGGGCAAGTATTGGTACTTTGTAGGATTCCATCTTATTTTTAAAAATACTTTTTTTAGTTATTGGGCCTGTAGACATAAAAAAAAAAAAAAGGTTATTATTTTAATTTTCCCTCGGAAACAGAAAAGATGCCTGTCTTGAAAGCCGAAGCATCACACTACCACTCTGACTTGAACAACCTGCTGCTCTGCTGCCAGTGTGTGGACGTGGTATTTTACCACCCAGAAGTGACGGGCGTTGTGGAGGCCCACAAGATTGTTCTCTGTTCTGTCAGCCACGTTTTCATGCTGCTTTTCAATGTGAAGAGCCCTACCGACATTCAGGACTCCAGTATCGTCCGAACCACCCAGGATCTCTTTGCCATAAACAGAGATGCTGTATTTCCAGGTGCTAGCCAGGAATCTGCCAGCAACCCGCCACTGCGCGTCATTGTTAAGGATGCCCAATTCTGCTCCTGTTTATCAGACATTCTGCGCTTCATTTATTCAGGTACCTTTTCAGGCACTCCTGGGCTCTTCTACTCTGTTAAGCCCTCTAGAAGTCTGTGAGAGTCTTGCTTAATTCTACATTTATCTTACCCCTGCCATCTGAGGTGATGCTTACACATGAAATGTAGCGTTTACTTTATATGTAGAAATTAGTTGAAGGTTTTTTGTCTTCCTGATAAACTTATTTGCCTTAAGGGAAAAAAAATGACAAAATCACATAGCATACAATTTGCTATTTTAGCCATTTTTAAGTGTATAATCCAATGATACTAGATGCATTTATAGAGTACGATTATCATTTCCATTTATCTCTATAATTCTTTACTTTGAAAATTGAAAATATACTCCCATTAACTAGTAACTGCTCCACTTTCCACTGCTGATTCTGATTCTCTGTGTACCTCAGATGACTGGCTTCTTTCATATGGCATCATGTCTTTGGGATTCATCCAGGTTGCCATTTATGTCATAAGTGCTTTGGAAAGAAACAGAATTACCACATAATATAGCAGTTCATTTCTGCGTGTATACCTGAGGTTATTAAAAGAAAGGTGTTAAAGAGGAGTTGTACAGCCATGCTCATGACAGCATCATACACCATAGTTAAAATGGTGAATGTGATCCAAATGTCATCACTGGATTAATGAACAAACTAAAACCAGGATATGGATACACTGGAAAATAACTCAGCCCTAACAAACAAGGATTTTTTTTTTTTATTTGAGCTATGGTTATATCATATAATAGTTAAATTTTAGTTATGTTTTTTTAAAAGAACATCTGTAGTTGATTTTTGTTGAAAATGTGAGAATAATGTGATTGGTGGCTTGGTGAATAGTGACTTGGAAAATTCATGAGTAAGTACCCATAGGGCACACTGCCTTAGCTTTTGAGGCTTCCCATACATTTCAGTGGCCTTGTAGATCAGGTTCAAGTAGCCAGAGTCATCAAGTAGCATCAAGTTAATGGTTTCTTTTAGTTGTATTAGTTCTAATGACTTCTTTTAGTTCTACAAATTTTAATGTTTAAACTTAGAATCTTACAGCTCAGAATTTAATACTAACTCTAAAAAACAAAAATGTTTGCATGTTAAGAAAAATGGTTGTAATGACATGTCTAAGGAAAAATGACAGAGGAGTTTGATTTTCCAATGAGTTTACTGTTGAAATTCTATGAATTATTCAGCAGCCTTCCGATTAAATCCATTTACTCCTGGAAGGCACACAAGTACTCTAAGTCATTTATGCCTTCTTTAATATGGTAGCTGTAAAGAAGGTTCAATATCAGAGACTGAAGTGGCTTTCTCCTAGGGAGGGTTGTTTTTTACATTGTAAAGTCAATTCAGTAGAGCTGAGAAGAAATGCAGGCTGTGGACTAAAGCGGAAGAGAAGAGAAAAGGCTGTCCATGTACCCACACCCATTTCCCTGCCAGTTACCTGTGACAGCATTCTGAATCCTCCCAGATACTATTAGAAAGAGGTTTTATTCACCTGTACGGATGCTCTGGTGAACATGTAATCCTTATGTGCTGTTTTCTGGGGACCATGGGTGCTTTCCTTGGACTTGGAGCACAGAGGAGGTGATGAGGCCAGCAGGGCCTGTGGGAACCATTTCTGCCATTCCTAGAAGGTGTCCTCCATGTGGTCAGGCTGGGCTTTTGAAGGCTTGCATGTGATGGGGTAGGGGAGCTTGAAGTAGACTGGGCAAGACAAGAATTCAGTGAGGAAGCTCCATCAGTCTGGCAAGCAACCTTTCAGCATCTAGAGTGTGCAGATTCTGATGGTGTGACTGGCGTGGGGTGCAATGTGACCTATATTTCCACCAGACTCCGAGTGATGTTTGGTGCTCCTGAGGCAGCCAGGTTTCAGCCACAGCCAATGAAATAGGACTTGGACTTCAGTTGAGAGACTGGGCTGGGGAGCCCATTGTCATGTTTGGGCACAAAGTAAAACTGAGCTAAGCTTCAAGGCTGCCTGATTCAGAGCTATTTGGAGCTTAGTTCTTGATGTCCTGCTATATATCTGCCCTAAAAGGGAGAGTGGATCTCAGCAGATGAGTAGAAATTAGGGAGCAAGGAAAAATGGGGTGCCAGGTATAATGGAGGCTATGGAACATGTGGGGAAAGAGAGCTCCTCAGCCAGCGCAAAGCTTCTGTACTTCTGCACTTTTGCACATCTGCACATCTGTACTTCTATGCTTCTGCATCTCTGCGCTTCTGCACATTTGCACTTCTCTACATCTGCACATCTGCAATTCTGCACTTCAGCACATCTGCACTTCTGCACATCTGCATATCTGCACTTCTGTACTTCTGCACATCTGCACTTCTGTACTTCTGCAATCTGCACTTCTGTACTTCTTCACTTCTGCACATCTGCACTTCTGTACTTCTGGACTTCTGCAATCTGCACATCTGCACTTCTGTACTCTTCACTTCTGCACATCTGTGCTTCTGTACTTCTGCACATCTGTACCTCTGCACTTCTGCACATCTGTGCTTCTGTACTTCTGCACATCTGTACCTCTGCACTTCTGCACATCTGCACATCTGTACTTCTGCACTTCTATACTTCTGCACATCTGTACTTCTACACTTCTGCACATCTGCACTTTTGTACTTCTATACTTCTGCACATCTGTACTTCTCCACTTTGGCACATCTGCACTTTTGCAATCTGCATTTCTGCACATCTGCACATCTACACATCTGCACATCTGCACTTCTGTACTTCTATACTTCTGCAATCTGTACTTCTGCACTTCTGTACTTCTACACTTTGGCACATCTGCACTTCTGCACATCTGTACTTCTGCACATCTGCACATCTGGACTTCTGTACTTCTGCACATCTACAAATCTGCACTTCTGCACATCTACACATCTGCACTTCTGCACTAATATACTTCTGCAATCTGCACTTCTGCACAGCTGTACTTCTGCACTTTGGCACATCTGCACTTTACATCTGCACTTCTGCACATCTGTACTCCTGCATATCTGCACTTCTGTACTTCTGCACATCTGCACTTCTGTACTTTGTACTTCTGCACATCTGCACTTCTGTACTTCTGCACATCTGGACTTCTGTACTTCTGCACATCTGGACTTCTGTACTTCTGCACTTCTGCACATCTGGACTTCTGTACTTCTGCACATCTGCACTTCTGTACTTCTGCACATCTGCACATCTGCACATCTGTACTTCTGCACTTCTGCACATCTGCACTTCTGCACTTCTATACTTCTGTACTTCTGCACGTCTGCACGTCTGCACTTCTGCACATCTGCAGTTCTGTACTTCTGCACTTCTGCAGAAGATAGGGTAGGTTTGACTTTGGCCTACGGAAGAAGGCGCCTGGTGCAGGTTGAGAGGGAAGAATAACTGGCTCTGCAGGTTCTTATTAACCATTCTTCAGTTATGTACAAATGATAAATCTGAATTGAGCAAAAGAAAGTATAAGTTCTGTCTTTAAAAATATTAAAGCCATCATTGCACAGTTTTTATAATGCATATTTACTATAAGAAAAAAAAACAAACACACACACATACAGACCCCATTGTCCAAACAAAGTAATCCACATATCAGTGGTGTTTGCTTTCTCCACTAGATTCTCATTTGCTAATAGATTAGAACCTTAAAATATTAATTTCTTACCATATGAAACAAAAACTCTTATCTACATTTTTCATAGAGTCTTCAATAAGGAGTTAAAATGTTTCCTTGGAACATTTTCAAACCTCTGAATAGAACACAGGTTTCCAGGCCCATTGTGCAGTGATTTCTTCACAGTCCACAGGTCACAGGGTGTATCAGGGAACCATGGAAGACCACAGACATAGCTTGTCTATGTCCATGGGGCTGCTCAGGCAAAGATGTAACTCCATGGCACAGCTTGCTCAGGACAGCAAACGGGTCTGAAAAGCTACAATAAACCTATCTTCTGCCCTTAAAAAAAAACAAAAAACAGTCAACCAGACCACAAAAGGTACTATTTAGATAATAACAGGCTTGTCTTTTGCCTCTGGGAATTGTGTTATGTGAATGTTTTGGCTTTGTGTTTAGAAGGCACATATTTCATAGTCTGGTTAGAGTTTTATACTCATATATAAGCCTTCAGTTTGTTTTCCTCTTCAAAAGTTTTGAATAATTAGAGACATCCCAGGTGTATGTTAACCTTCCTGTGCATAAGAGGAACATCATATGATGTGTTAGCATTTAACAAGTGATGCCTGAGGATGAGGGCTAATGGCAGATGAGATATGCAGTTTCTGTGTTCAGGGAGTTATCCTGAAACATCATACACTTGTAACATTCTTACAATACTTGGTAGTTTAAGGCTTGTAAATTCCTGAGTCACATGTGAGGGACTCAAGAATGTGACTTTGAACTGAACCTGCCATGACCCAAAATTCCACATCACTTACTGAAAAATGCAGAGTCAATGAACATGTGGACGAGCCTTTGGGTTCAGTTTGCATAATATTCTCTCCAATACTTGGAATTATTCTGCAACGTGCTCTTTTCTGTACAATAGAAAATAGCATAGGATACCTGAATGTGCTGTGATCTTCAACAGACTAAGAAATGACTGAGGGGCCTGAGAAATTACCCCTAGGAAACCCCAGTGAACGGTGCAAGATGAGGAGCTACAAAGTTCTTGCCGTAGGACACTGTGCCTGTGGTCGACAGTGCCATGAACTGGAAACATTGTTCAGGGGTGGATCTCATGTCCAACATTTCACCACAGAAAAGAAGCCATAGCCTAAGGATTACTATTTTATTGGCAGTTAGGGTGTCAAAGATACTGTGATTAGTATTTCTAGGTCTGGGAACAGCCTGCTCGTTAGTGTGCCATTAGGACTCTGTCCTGCTCTCCCTCTGGTTACTGGCTCTTGGTGGGTCTGTTTGCCGACAGCCAGGTGGCCTCTCAGTTTGCCCGTTTGTTTAGATTATTTGATGCTTGCTCCCTTGCACATAGTCCTATGAATGGATTATGTCTCTGTTCTTTGGTTAATATAACTTTACTTGTATTAACTGGATGTAAGTTTTACTCAACAATATTAAAGGTTAATACCGATAATGTAACTGTGTTCTCCTTCAGTGTGGATAAGTGTAAACGAACAAAAATACTCCTACTGTGTGCTGCTAACTGGGTGTTGATAATGTCTGGGATTTTTAAAGTGAGAACATGGTCAACAGCAACACTCAGAGTATATTAGGGGCCCTGGGAGGTTTTAAAATGTATCAGTGTCTGGAACCCTAGCTCCAGAAAACCTAACTTAATTAGGATGAGATTTCCTTTGATGTATTTTACAAACTATCTTTCTTCAGGTCAGTATTAATGCACAGCTAGAATGGAGAATCAATTTGAGCTCCCTTGGTTCGTTCCCAAGGCATTTGCTACTCCTGGCATTTTTTTAAATGTATGAGGTTTATTGCTTGGAGATTAGAAAGGTGGCAGAAAAGATAGCTACAAATTCAATGGAAAATCTCTTGTCACTGTAGTCATTCCAGACGATCAGCAGGTGGACATATGACTAGCCTATAGCCCTCTGAGTGTTGGTGTCAAGAATTGGTACACTAGAGTCCAGGAAAGTAGCTTTGAAGTTGGCCAGGATGGAGACATAGCTCAGAAAAATACCTGTTCCTGCAGTGGCTGGACACTGTAGTGTGTCAGAAGACAACCTCACTGCCTTTCTTGGGTTGGTTTTGGAGAG
The DNA here is from genome assembly GCF_903995425.1 of Onychomys torridus. Taxonomy (NCBI): domain Eukaryota; kingdom Metazoa; phylum Chordata; class Mammalia; order Rodentia; family Cricetidae; genus Onychomys; species Onychomys torridus. The sequence goes on along the minus strand of NC_050457.1, from coordinate 1,148,087 downwards.
TCACAGGGCAGGCATCCCACCTGAGCCTGAGAGTGCACACAGCCTTCCGAACACACATCTGCAGGGTAATCTCCAGACCAGTGAGGCCGGGAAAGGCCATACTGACCTTCTTCCTGGGAGCAGATCACTTTTCACAGAAACTCATCCTGGCCAGTGCTGCTAGCTGAACACCTGCTGTAGAAATGGCAGCTGTCAGGGAGGAAGCCTGTTCAGAGCAGTGGTTCTTAACCTTCTGAATTCCTTTAGTATAGCTCCTCATGCTGTGGTGACCCCCAGCCATAAAATTATTTTCATTGCTACTTTGTAACTGTAATTTTACTACTGTTATGAATCATAAATATGACAATTACATAAATATGTAAATATCTGTGTTTTCTGATGGTCTTAGGCAACCCCTGTGAAAGGGGTCCACCAATCCCAAAGGGGTCATGACCCACAGGTTGAGAACCACTGGGTTAGAGGAAGCCAAGCTGACTTGTTTGTCAAACACACGCTTCAATTGTAAAGAGATACGTTTGCTCCACAAAAATTAAAATACTAAAGAAGCATTCATAATCTAGAAGGATACTCAGCTTTCACAGCTCCTATTCACACAGGACATTTGTGATTCCTTACAGGTGCTTTTCAGTGGGAAGAGCTGGAAGAAGACATCAGGAGGAAGTTGAATGATTCAGGGGATGTTTCCAATGTAATCGAGAAGGTTAAGTGCATTTTAAAAACACCAGGAAAGGTAAATTACCTTGACTCTGAATTATAACTTTGATGACTATAACATTGAGTTATTAGCAAAGTTAAATAATTCATAAATGTAAATGTTTTCTCTGTGTATACATTTCTATTTAAATATTTTAAACAGAAACATATGTATTTCTTACTAAGATTTTAATTTATGTAAGGATTAAAGTATGTGTGAGTCATGTCTTTGAAATGTTCATTTGTGAATTCTGCCTTCAAAACAGGCCACTGGAGCCCTGGGAACACACATCCCATATTGGGAATGAGAGGTTGCTTCAGCTGCATCTGGGCCTCCAGGAGGAACCTGTTCTTACACTGTGTAATTTTAACCCAAGTAACCTTGGGGAGTAGGGCTGTTCCTGTGTGGACTTTTTAAAGAGTTCCGAGCAATATATTGAACCAAATGGACAGTTGAGGAGTCTCTTGAGTTCATATTCAAAATTACAAACTGGGTTCAGGATTATAAAAATACTGATGTTGTATGACCATAAAACACTAGTGATTTAGATTATACAGAGTCTGTAAAGGTCTTAAAAGTAGATTTGTAAAACTTTAAGACAACAGTATTGCATGATTTAGCCAGTTTGTTCTTATTTCAGATTCTCTGATAAGCAAATTGGCTACAGTAGATAAAAGGTAAGCTAAGTGCAATGCTTAGCAAAATATATTTTCTTTGAATATAAGGCAAAATTCCTTTAGTTTTTTTTTTTTAACAGATGACTTAACTCTATGGCTTACATTAATAACATTTTAAAGTTAATAGTAGAAAAGATGTAAACTGAATTAGTTTTTCATTTCTTCTCATTCTTACATTCATTTAGTGTGTGTTTACACACATGTCCACCATTGTATGTGCCAAAGGGTACATGTGGAGTTGAGAGGACAGTTTGTAGGGAGATTCTTCCTTCCACTAGGGAGGTTCTCAGACAGCAAGGGTCTTTACCCACTGAGCCATCTCTCAGCCCCCACTTTCTGGTTTTTTTGTTTTGTTTTTTGTTTTGAGGCAGTGACTCATTATATAGTCCAGACTAACTTCAAACTCTTTTTAGCCCTGACTGACTTCAAACTCTCTGTGTAGCACAGACTAGCTTCAGACTTGTGGCTTTCTACCTTAGTTTCCTGGTGCTAGGATTGCATATATACAACCACACCTGCTTGTACTAGATTTTCATGAAGATTCTTAATTTTCTTTAGTTGAGGAAAAAAATTTAACAGAGAAACACAGAATTAAGGGGTGAGATATTTTGTTTCAGTAACTCAATGCTGCAGGTATCCCCAGGGTGGGCCGTCCTTACAGGAATTGGACAGTTAATAGCTCTCTTTCAACCTAACTCAGCTAAGTAATCCTTTAGAGAAGGAGGCGCAAATGCCTGCATTCTGTTTATTTAGACTGTCTCATGAGTTAATCTATGAACCAGGGGAAAATGTCTCTCTCTCCATCTCTCTTCACACACACATACTTCATACATGGTTTATATCTCTGTAATATTCACAATGTGCAGGTTCATAACCTTTATCTACATTGGCTATACAGTCTTGCTGGTGTTCTGAACCTGTCTTTTCCTTGGGTCTGATCTGGCACTGGCACTCGTTCCTTTGTGGTCCCAAGGGTAACATCAACTCAAGACAGATAATGGGAAGACTGGACTGTGTGAATCCATGACACTGACCTAATCCCCTGCACAGGTGGGAGGGCTCTTCCACTGTTCCATACTTTCTGTTTCTCTAGTGTGTCATGGGAATATAACACTGCATTGGCACTTGGGAGTGTGGATTTCAGTTCTGAGTCTGCTGTTAATTATTGCTGCCACTTTGAGCAATTCAGACTTTTCTTTTAAACTGGGGCTAAAACAAAATACTTGAAGTGCCTGCTAGCTCTCTAACTCTGGGATGGGTTTTGGCTGTCACTCTTTACAAGTGCCAGTAACTTGCATCCTAAATACCTATTCCTCCAGTGGGTGCTGTGGATCAGCTCTGAGATCTCCAAATGGGGAACCAGAATCTTTGTCTCTTATACTTCTGGATTTCATGCTGGAGTGGGTTTTCTTTTCCTTGTCAAGAAAATTGTATCATATTTCTCCTTCACAAAAGATTGGAAACTTCCCTTCAAAGTAGATTCACACAGGCAGACAATTAGATATCACTTATTCTTATTGCCAGAGCTGAATGTGGGGCTTCTTAAGGATAAAGGTTCCTGACTTCTCTAGCTGGCCAGGCATGGGAGTTCTCATGAGGACGTGATTGGAAATACACCAGGGAACTGATAGAGTCATCAAGAATGAGCAAAAAGCCGGATGATGATGGCACATGCCGTTAATCCCAGCACTATGGGAGGCAGAGGCAGGTAGAGCTCTGTGAGTTTGAGACCAACTTGGTCTGCAAAGCTAATTCTAGTTCCAGGACAGCCAGAACTACATTAAGAAACCCTGTCTAAAAAGATAGATAGATGATAGATAGATAGGTAGATAGGTAGGTAGATAGATAGATAGATAGATAGATAAATAGGTAGATAGATAGATAGATGATAGATAGATAGATAGATAGATAGATAGATGATAGATAGATAGGTAGATAGATGATAGATAGATAGATAGATAGGTAGATAGATAGATGATAGATAGATAGATGATAGATAGATAGATAGATAGATAGATAGATAGATAGATAGATAGATAGATAGATAGATAGAAAATGAGTAAAAATAATTCAATAAGAGCCTTAACTAGACCATTCCAAATGAGAGATTATGGCCATAAAATTTAAGATTGCAGCTTACTTTGGACAACTCTACTTGAAAATGCTGTAAAGACTTGTTTTATTTTATTGTGAAGAAAAATTAGAGGAAAACAAAAGAAAAGGATGGAGGCAAGGAAAGGGAGCTGGTGTTGGGCTTCTAGAAGTGGGACCAGGGGATGTCTGGATCAACTTCAGCAGAAGCTGAAATGGACAAAGGCACTATGAGAAGAGCCTGGCAGCTGGGCTAGGCAGATGTGTTGTGACAGGTCAGGTTGATGTGGGCAGAGTGTCTGGAGCTGTAGATCCAGGGCCGGGGAGGTGGGGGGCTTTCTGCAGGTTCCGGTAGTCTCTGCTGTGTACACACACACAACAACAGATAACTAGCATTAGAAAACTGTATTCAAATGAAAATTCACCGCTGTGTGTGTGTGTGTTTAATGTTCATTCTTTAGAAGAAAATGATGACTTGCTAGGCTGTAAAAAGCCTCAGGTGATAAGGAAATATGGATAAACTTCCTGTTGCATCAGTGGCTGCCAGGGATTCAGGATCCCGAGTCTCCCTGGCCACCACTTAGCCAGTTCCTGTACTGTGTGCCCAGCCACCAGCTGATGCAGATGTAGAGCTTGAGGAAAAGTTTCCTTCAGAGATGTGATCAGAGGTGCCAGCATGAGGCGGTAGTGACTGTTGTCCAAGCAGACTGAACAGCTTCCCCTGTGCTTGTGTTTTCTCCTCATAGATCAATTGCCTGAGGAACTGCAAGACCTACCAAGCCAGAAAGCCTCTGTGGTTCTATAATACATCACTCAAGTTTTTCCTTAATAAACCGATGCTTGCTGATGTTGTCTTTGAAATACAAGGTATGGCTCTGCTCATTCAGATTCCTTGGATGGCTTCATTTCTTATTGTTTCCCTCACATTCTAGTTCAGCTGTAAATGCCTGGGATGAAGAATTAGTGGATTTGTGTATTTCTTTAAGATCCTGTTTTTAATTCATCTGAAGCCAGCTGTCTTTAAAACATACTATCTCTTGCTTGGTCAATTCAGTTTTTAAAATAATTGACCTACACCAGGTGCCCACAGTTAGGGCTGGATGTGTCTCTCGAAGCACTGTGGGAATTCTTACCACCAGAGCAACTGAAGGTCACTTCTCATCTTTGTGGAAAGTAATGCTGCCTATTTTTAATAAAGATGAGCAGTCTTAGAAGCCCATTACTGATTACTTGCGTACTTAATTCTGTCACATTAATAGATTAAATGCATAATCTTAAAGATGAATCATCAAATACCTTCAGTTATGCAAGGATAAAAGAAGTTGTTTGCAAGTAAATTAAGTAGAACTTTGGATGGGCATTGTAAAGAGAGAGATATAATTCTAATTTTAGGGTAGAAATATGTGGCAGGTAGCATAGCATTTTGCTTTCCCAGGAAGATTCTCCTTATTTTTAATTTTGGTCATGTGTCAAGAAAACTAGTGAATTTTCCCAAGGCTCTATTAGCAGCACCATATGTAGTGTGAGCCTGTGGCCTGAAAATGTGGGATGATAACAGTGGCCTTGATACACATTTAAAACATCCTGGTAAGGGGAGCCACCAAGCAGCCATATACTATCTGTATCCCTCTCATTGGGTTAGAAGACCTCCTCCAGCTGACTAACCAGACCCTGGTAATGGCACACTCACATTAATTGTCAAATTGAAAAGTCCAAAGTGTCTGTCCAAAGCCAGCTTCATTATACTCATTGTAGGTGGGAAGAGTCTCCTTAAAGGGCCAACCAGTGGGGATCACAGGATTAACTCCTAGGGGACTACTGTTGATAATGCATTTGTGAGAGGTGCATGCATGTTTATACACCAGAGAAACACCAAGGTAGGTAGCTAAGCAGCTTCATAGTCCAACTGAAGGCACTATATCTGTACATGTTAAATCTCTCTTGAGGTTAACAGTGTCTTTTTTCTTTCTCTGAATGAAACCAAGCATCATTCCTAAATGTCACTGTTGAAATCTGAAATAATAAAAAGGTGCAACAAATACATTTTATTTAAATACTAAGTCAAAAAGACCATTGGTGACCTGTGTAGAGTGAGGAGAAATCGGCTCTGTAATTCTTTCACTCTTGTTCTTTCTCTTAGAAAAGTTTTCTGAAATCATAACATGCAGTGGAAATGATAGGACAAGATAGGCCTGGCATTTCCAAAGAACATATTTATCTTCTGACAAAAAATCCTCTGTACCCTTAGACAATTCTTTACCAGCAGTCAATTGCCAGTTATTATGTAAATACTATATTAGATTCATTTGGTGTTTGTATAAATATACGGCTCAAAACTGGTAACAAGGAGCTGGCGAGATGGCCAGCAACACTAGCACCACTGTTCTTCAAGAGGACCCTGGTTTGGTCCCCAGCACCTATGATGACTGCTTATAACTCTACTTTCAGAGGATCTGAAGCTGTCTTCTGTCCTCTTCAGGCACCCCCACACACATCACACTGAATAAAACAAAACAATAACAACAGAAAACGGGTAGCTTATTTGGATATTGTGTTACATATTGTGTTACATTTTCAAAGCATAATTTCCATGACTTCAAAAGAGCTATTTAAAGGGTTGTGAGGTCATGTTCCCGTAACTGAAAGTACAGTGCCTTCCTGCACCAAATTCTGATCTTCAAACGGATCTGAAAACCAGCTGACATCCTTCTGTGCCACAGCTGTGCCATCCATGCCTGTAATTGCAGCTCACCAGAGCAAAGACATGCAGATTCTGGGGGCTTGCCTCTCAGGTATTCTACCCAAACAGAGTTCCAGATCAGTGAGAGAGCCTGTTTCAAAAAAATAAGGTGGAAAAGAAATTGAAGAAGACATCCCGATGTCCACCTCTGGCTTCCATATGAGACATGTTTACCTGTGTGTGCATGTACACACACACACACACACACACACACACACCATGCTTGAAGGTACTGAAGCTGGTTTTACATTTCCAACATTATCTTATAACATTATCAACAGAAAGCTCTGTTAAAATTTCAAGCCTTATGAAGTCCATCCCTGTTTACTTTCCATTTGATATGTTTAGTCAGTCCTAATTCATCTACTTAATGCAAATGATAGACCATCCAAGTATGTTTAAGCTATGCTCTTATTTTTCAAATGATGTTCTATTTATCTTGAAATAGTTTAAATCCTAAAATTGTAAGTCAAATTGCAATGCCAATTTGAATTCCTTGTTAATTGGTCCCTACAAATAAATCCAACATGCCTGATGGGAGCTGACCCTCTTGGTAGATGGTACTATTATACTGGCTGGGAGGGTTGTGGTAGAGAAGGGAAGACACAGTGAACAGTTGGTGTTTGCTCATAGAAGTACAATGTTCTCAAGCTGGTTCCTTGCTCCTGGTCACGGTGTGCCTGGGTAAGTCGCAGTGCCAACCCATGGGCTTCACTGGGAGTATCAGTGGTTGATCCATGAGCCTGAGGAAATATTGGCTTCAGGAAACATCTCCGAGTTTAGATGGACCTGTTTTCTTTCTAGGACAAGAAGCATTTGGCTTAGATTTAGAAAGGTTGAAGAACCTAACAAATTGTGAATATTTTAGAAAAGAATAAATACTTGTGATAAATGTTATGAAATTGGGCAATATATGAGTAAATTATTCGATGGAAAATAGTGGTTTGGCTCATGACATTTCTTTCAGGAAGGGGGCAGCTTTGTGGTTCCCGATAGTCCTGGGATCCTCCATAACTAGAATTCCCATTCCGCCCTCCTCATCTCCACATCTTCCATTTCAGTCACCATGGTAGTGGGTGGTCAGTGACAATCTGTGGAACTGAAGGCTGTTGTGTGGGTTCATGGTCTCCTTACATAGTAGAAATTATAGCAACTGTTTCAGCACCATACGAGTTCTGTGCCACCTGTGACCCCATCTGATGCTGTCTTTGTGCGGTGCAAGTTTGTGCAGTTTGGAGAACTCAGCAGTCTCCCTAGAGAGTCAGTTTGGTGATTTTCAGTATCTGGTGTGAGCTCAAGGGCATCACAGTTCAAAGCTTGTCTTAGAGAAGGAGTCGCTTGTGCACAACAAAGATGGCTTGACCATGTCATCACCTTGCAAATGTTTCTAAGGTCTAGACTGCGCTCCTCCCCGTAAGGTTTGGACCACTTGTTGTTTGCTTCTGCTGTTTCCATTTCTGGGGTGGAGAAGCCTGACCAAGACAGTTTTGAGAGTTTGGCCACAAAGGGCAATGGGGTTGTTTCCTGGGAGGCATGCTTTGTTATAAAAACACATGGCAAAATTTGTATTTCAGTCCTTTGGTCTTTAGGAAATCTAAACTAACAGATGTTTGCCTGGTTTGTAAATTGTTTGGTTCAAAGGCAAGTCTTGAATTTTTCTATTTCTCAGCTGCTGCAAGAAGCCTCTGGAGCAGTGCCCTTTGTCTCCCGGGTGTGGTTCTGCACCACAGCCTGGCTTGTCCTGGTCAGTGGCATGCCAGGTAGAACACATGGGCAACTCTACAACGTTATCTTGATTTTGTGTACCTTCCTCACCTTTCAGGAACGACTGTGCCAGCCCACAGGGCCATCTTGGTGGCACGATGTGAAGTGATGGCAGCCATGTTTAATGGCAATTATATGGAAGCCAAGAGTGTCCTGATTCCAGTTTATGGTGTTTCCAAAGAGACTTTCTTGTCGTTTTTAGAATACTTATACACAGACTCTTGTTGCCCAGGTATGCAGTGTGCATGTGTCATGATTCTTTCTTGCCACTCGTTTTGATAGTTCGTTTTCTAATTCATCGGTTTTGTTTAAGGTCTATCAGCTGATATCATGGTGTTTGCTAAGCAGTTTGGAGGTGATGTAGGGAGAGCATCGCATGTCCAATTAGTTCAAATGGAAGAGCAGGGATCAGGAGCTCACAGTAACAGCAGGTTATTGATTGCCCTAGACATTGGAGAATCAAGGTACTTGGGGTACCTAGTGGCTGCTCTAATTTCAGAGTTTGGGAGCACTACCTCTTCAACGAGGAAAGGGCTAGACAATAGTTTTCATGGTCCTCACATCTGGTTGAAATGTTTTTCAGGACATTTGATATTGTGAGACTTCTGTGGTCATCCAGATCTGAGGATGTGAGGTTTAAAGGCTGCTACTAACTTTCAAAGTCAGCCTCCCCTAAAATTGACATCTCTGAAAACTCCCTGGAATGTTTAGGATCCCAGTGGACTATAGGATCTCTTTCTAAATTCACTAACCAAAGGTTATCTTTGACCAGAACACATCAATAATGTTAATAATGATTAATGATGTGTAGCAGATACATGTTAGAACAGATCTTGCAAGATTTTTGTAGACAACAACACAGTCCTTTCAACAAGGCATGGAAGAACTTGGAGTGTTTTTTCCCATTCTGCCACCAGATGGCACCCTCCTCAAACACAGCTCGTGACCTGGCAGATGAGGCTTTGGCCAGGAAAGCCAGGCAGCAGCCCTAAAGAAAGAAAAACAAGGGTTGGGGATTTAGCTCAGTGTCAGATGACTAAACACCCTAACAGTTGTCTTGGAACTCTCATCCAATAACTGATGGAAGTGGATGCAGAGATCCTCAGCCACGCCCCAGGTGGAGCTCCAGGTGTCCAACTGTCGAGAAAGAGGAGGGACTGTAAGAGTGTGAATTGTTGAGACCAAGACTGGAAAAGCACAGGGACAAATAGCCAAACTAGTGGAAACACATGAACTATGAACCAAAAGCTGTGGAGCCCCCAGCTGGATCAGGCCCTCTGGATTAGTGAGACAATTGAATAGCTTGATCTGTTAGGGAGGCATCCAGGCTGTGGGACCAGGACCTGTCCTTAGTGCATGAGCTGGCTGTTTGGAACCTTGGGCTTACACAGGGACACATGCTCAGCCTGGAAGGAGGGGACAGGACCTGCCTGTACTGAATCCACCAGGTTTAAATGAATCCCCAGGGGAGTCTTGGCCCTGGAGGACATGGGAATGGAGGGGAGGGGATGGGGGGAAAGTAGGGGTGGGTGCGGGAGTGGGGAGGACAGGGGAACCCATGGCTGATGTATAAAATTAAAACACATAATAATAATAATAATAATAATAATAATAATAATAATAATAATAGAAAAACAAAACATACCTTTCAGACCATGCCTCCCATTAGACTCACTGCTTTGATTTTTTAGAATAGGCAATTTTCCTATATTTGTTGTTTAATTTTTGAATCAGTCATGAGTCCTCTATGAGAGGATATAGAATTTCCAAAGGAGAAAATTACTTCTATAGTCAAATTGTCTGTCTCCCAGTTAGCTGTGCTTTGGAGCTGTTACTGCCAGTATTAATAAAGACTGGCCTGTTATTTTTGCTTGGTGAAAATGAAAGCATTCGCTCTTAGTGAAAATAAATATTATTTTCTCAATACTGGAAAATGTGGATAATTAATAACAAATTTGACCACTAATTTTTTAAAATGCACCAGGCAAGGTGAAACACACCTTTAATCCCAGCACTCTGGAGGCAGAGGCAGATGAATTTCTGACTTTGAGGCCAGCCCAGCCTGATCTACATAGTGAGTTCAGCACAGCCAGGGGCTACATAGAAAGATCCCATCTTGAAAAACCTAAGTAAATGCATAAATAAATAAATAAATTTGTAAGAGTTATATGTTTATATATTAGCACTATTGTTTTAGTGATTGCATTAGGTAGTAGCACACTCAATTTTTTAAAATCTAGTTTCATTTTTCAATGTTTCAGCAAAAGATTTATTCATAATAAAAGTTATAAATTTGCTGTTCTTGCTTCATTTCTGTTGCTGTGATAAAATAGTCAGACAGAAAGTAATCTATAGGGGGTGGGGAGAAGCATTTATTTTTGTTGACAACAGTTCCAGGCTGAAGTCCATTGTTTCAGGAAAGTTAGGGCGGCAGGAGATTGGTCAGCTAAATGTATCACATCCATGGTCAAGAGCATAGAGAAATAAATGTATTCATCCTTTCTACTCAGCTCACTTTCCTACTCCAGTACAGTCCAGGACCCAAGTGTAGGGAGTGGTGTTGCCCATGGTGGGCAAGTCTTCCCACCTCAATGAAGGCCCTCAAGACTCCCATAGATGCGCTCCCAGGCTGACCTGATATAGACAATCCCTGACTGAGACTCTTCCCATATGATTCTAGATTTTGTCCAGTTGACAGTTACAGCAGGGCAAGTGCTGTGCAACTAAACCATATGCACAACCCTAAACCTACCAAAACTTAACTGTGATTTCCAGAGATGGAGGAGGGGGAGAGTGGGAAGTCACTTGTGCACAAGTGTAAAAACTATGTGTAACATCTCCAGAACAAAAGCTGTGTAGGCATGACAGCTCTCCAATCTCAGCAGTGAGGAAGGTAGAGAGGGGGAATCCCCATAAAAATCCCCAGAGCAAGCTGGCTAGCCAGACTAAATTGTTAGAGACTCTGTCTCGATATATAAAGTGACAAGCAATGGAGGAAGACACCCAGCATCAACCCTAGGCCTCCACACACACGTACAAACAGATACCATGTGTGTGCACACACACACACAGATGCCATATGCATGCACATACACAGATACCTTATACATGCACACACAGAGATACCTATAGATGCATACTTACACACAGTTAACATATACATGCACACACAAAGATCCTATATATGCATACTTACACACAGTTAACATATACATGCACACACAGAGATAGCATATTCATGCACACAGATGCCATATGCATATACACACAGATACCATATGCATGCATACACACACACATACAAATATAAAGTTCTAGGTTTTATGTTTATTTTGCAATAGTGAAAACAACATAATCAGCCTGGGAACTAGAGCAAAGAAAGAAGAGTTAGAAGTACAGATGTGGCTCAGATGGTGGTGTGCTTGCCTCGAGTGCTCGAAGTCCTGGATTTGATCCACAGCACAGTGTATCGGACATGATTGTACACACCTGTGATGTCAGCACTCGAGTAGAGGCAGGAAGATCAAAAGTTGAAAGTCACTCTTGACTACATAAGGAGTTGCAGGCTAGCCTGTGATACATGAGACCCTGGGATGGGGATAGGGATGAAGAGAGAAGAAACGATGAGATTTAGTGTAGCTAATAAAAAAATTAGCCTGGGGCTGGAGAGATGGCTCAGCGGTTAAGAGCACTGGCTGTTCTTCTAGATGCCCTGAGTTCAATTCCCAGCAACCACTTGATGGCTCACAACCATGTGTAATGAGATCTGGTGCCCTCTTCTGGCCTGCAGGCATGCATGCAGGCAGAACACTGTATACATAATAAGTAAATAAATCTTTTTTTTTTTTATTAAAAATTAGCCTTTAATACACACACCTGGGAGGCAGAGGCAGACAGATTTCTTGGAGCTCAAGGCAAGCCTGGTCTACACTGTGAGTTCTAGCCCAGCTAGAGTTACACAGTAAGATCCTGTCTCAAAAAAAGAAAGAAAAATGTAATAGCTAGCTCTCTATGTTAGTTAAGGGCAGTTACTGGAATCCTTCTCTAGAGAGCTGGGGATGGGATTCTCTTTGGAATATGAAAGCTTAAATGGATTATTTACAAAATGTAGTACAAGGCCGGGTGGTGGCTGCAGCGGCGGTGGCGGCATGCCTTTAATCCCAGCACTTGGGAGGCAGAGGCAGGTGGATCTCTGTGAGTTCGAGTCCAGCCTGGTCTACAAAGCGAGTTCCAGGAAAGGTGCAAAGCTACACAGAGAAACCCTGTCTCAAAAAACAAAACAACAACAAAAAAAGTAGTACAGGTTAGGAATGTACTAATGGGACTCTTCCTAGGAATTCTAGTCCACACTGAAGGATAACTGTCCACATGTTTTAGAGGTGTGTGTGTGTGTGTGTGTGTGTGTGTGTGTGTGTGTGTGTGTGTGTGTTGATTGGGGGTTTTTGTTGTTGTTGCTAGGCTGGAACTCACTGTGTAGACCAGACTTACTTCATCCTCACAGAGCATCACCTACCTCAGCCTCCCAAATGCTGGAAGTAAAGTATGCCAGCTACACCCAGCCCATGCTGTGTGTGTTTTCTTTTCATTTCTGAAAGCAGTGGTCTAATCAACCATCTTCTCTCACTTTACTCCTCACCAGCTGGCATTTTCCAGGCCATGTGTCTCCTGATCTGTGCTGAGATGTACCAAGTCTCCAGACTGCAGCATATCTGTGAGCTGTTCATCATCACACAGTTGCAGAGCATGCCCAGCAGGGAGCTGGCCTCCATGAACCTTGACATTGTGGACCTACTCAAAAAGGCCAAGGTGGTTGGCCCTGTGTGTAGGATTTGGGGTAGGGGTGAGGATGAGGGTAGGTGGAGGGGCCTTTTTTGATTTAAAATATACATATAGTACTTTGTTGTCTGTGTTTTAACAGCCATGTCAAGACTAGTATCCATTTTAAAGTTTGGCTAAAGGAGGCTACAGTTTCTTTTCACCAGTTTTTATGGTGAAGTAATTTTGAAACATTCATTGGGTTAGAAATTGTGTCTACGTAATTGTTTTCAATAATGGTCCTAATCCCAGTTACTTGTGTGTGGCTGTGCATTACAGGAAATAGAATTTTCTTCCCAAAAGAATATTTCTTAGCGTTACTGAAAGGAAAATGGAAGGATTGTTCTGTATATACCAAATGACATAGTTACCGGAACTATTTACTTCCTTTGTTCATTCATTTCAGGAGCATAATTTCGAGTCTCAGTGGTAACACTGGTTAAATTTGCCAGCATGTCTTAGGAATCTAGTAAAATTTAAAGTGTAAGAGTAGGAGTCACTGCATTCTCCTTCCATGCCCAGGACCTCTCTGTTAAGAATTGCACTGCTACAAATTCTAGAAAACACATGTAGGTTGCACAAGTCAGTTATGAGAAGCTGTGATTAGAAAGACCAGAGAATATAGGGGCTGGAGAGATGCCTCCGTAGTTGAGAGAGCTTGCTATTCTTGCAGAGGATCCAGATCAGTCCCCAGTACCCACAGGATGACTCACAATCATACATAGGCACAAATAAGGTATACATACGTACATGCTGGCAAAACACTCATATATATGTATATATGTGTGTGTACACATATATAAAAATTAATTTTTAAAGACCCTAGAATATGAAAGAGGACAGGACCAAGTCTATAAATAAACTAGTATTGTGTGTTGAAATCTGTCCCTCAGACTTCCAGATAAGATTCTATTCAAGAGGGAACCCACAGAGACAGCTGACCTGAACTGTTAGGGAGCCTGCATGGGGCTGACCTAGGCCCTCTGCATGTGTGTGGACTGTTGTGTGGTTTGGTCTGCTTGTAAGGCTCCTATCCTTGAGATCAGGACCTGTCCCTGGAGCTTAGCTGGCTTTTGGGAACCTGTTCCCCATGCTGGATTATCTTGCCTAGCTTAAATGCAGTGGGGAGGAGCTTGGTCCTTCCTCAACTTGATGTGCCATGCTATGTTCAAGCCCATGGGAGGCCTGCCCCTTTCTGAATGGAGGTGGAGGAGGAGTGGGTGGGAAGGGAGGTAGATGGGAGTTGGGGCGGGACAGGAGAAGAGGGGGAAAACTGATCAGTATGTAAAATGAATGCAAGAAAAAAAAACAATTCTAGTCAAAAGCCCAGCATACACTCATTCCCAGCCTCTCACTCTCAAGGGAAGACTGGTTCTGATGGACCCTTCACCTGTGCTATTGTCCATTTTCCCCACTGCCCAAACGCCAAGTGGCCTTAGCCCGTTACAGATGTTGCTGAATGTGCCCTAAACTGAGCCTTCTGAGTCACCCCCTCTGGTGATCCTTGGTCTATCTCTCTAGAATGGGATATCTGAAAATCATGTCTGGCTCCCAGCACATATCTTTGCCTGTCATGTTTGAAATGCAGAGCTGACAAAAGCTTGGTAGCTTAGTCTTCATCTAAGCTGACCGGAGCCACGTGCTGGAGCAAACGACAGAACTCCTGACAGCTGAAAGCTTGCCTCCAGGCTGAAGCAAATTCATTAACCATTGTAAATATTTCTGGGTAGAGAAGGAAATTTATCCAAAGCATCTGAGCATTTTTAACTTTCCATTTTGTACTTCATATCTGTCATAATCAAGTCTTACAATCAGATGTATTTAACATAGATTAAAAACAAATTTTAAAAATCAAGTAACCCTTATCTTTCTCTGATATACTTATATCAAACTTGAACAAGTTTCCCTCTTGGTAGCATGTTTACATCCTGAATTCCTTTATTTTTATTTTACTTCATTTATTTGGAAACAAGGTCTCACTTATCCCAGGCCAGCCCCAAAATTTCTGTGTAGCAAAGGATGACCTTGAATGCCCAATCCTCCTGCCTCTGCCTCTGGAGTATTGGGATTCTGAGCAAGGTTGTACAGTGCTAGAGATGGAGCCCAGGCTGCCTGCTGCTAGGCAAGCTCTGCTTGGTGTTAGTGGACTCCTTTCATATCTTCCAACAAGTCTTCATGCTATGGAGTCCGGGTCTGAACAGCTGGGAGTGCATCCCATGTGGTCACTTCTTGCTGGTTTAAGGTGCCTTCCACAGCTGCACTCGGGCTTGTGTCTCTATCAGCAAATTCTTGGGGTTTGTCTCCCCCACTGCTAGCTTCTGACTCCTTAGTTTCCCTCTCAATTTAAAAAGTCTAACTTATCTACTCCAAGTTTGATTGTTTCTTTTCAAATTTAAAAAAACATTTATTTTTATGTGTATGGCTGTTTTATCTGCATATGTATTTGTGTACCACATGTATGTATGGTGGTCACTGAGACCAATAATGGTTGCAGGTGCCCTGGTACTAGAGGTACAGAGGCTTCTAAGTGGCTCTGTGGATGCTGGGAATCAAACTTGAGTCCTCTGCAAGAGCAACTACTGATCTTAATCACAAGTCATCTCTCCAACCCAGTTTCATTTCTTAAGACCTTTCAAAAATAATTTTTTTTAATTATTTATTATGTGTACAGTATACTGCCTGCATGTATACCTACATGACAGACAAGGGCACCAAATCTCATTATAGATGGTTGTGAGCCACCATGTGGTTGCTGGGAATTGAACTAAGGACCTCTGGAAGAACAGCTGGTGCTTTTAACCTCTGAGCCATATCTCCAGCCCTAAAAAATAATTTTTACTATTAAGTGTGTATGTGTGTGCATGCACACGTGCCTCTGATCTTCATGTCATTAAGAGTGCCCTTGAAGGGGATTTGGGGAACCCCTTCCTTCTCTCTTCATTTTCTTCCCAGGCATGAAGCAGACAATTTTGCCCTGCTTAGAATGCTTGCCTTGTCCTGCTACTGCAGGGCCAAAGGAAAGAGGCTCACCAGTCATGGATGGAGACTTCTAGGGCTGTGAGCCAAACAAACCTTCTCTGTTTATAATTTGGTTATCATAGGTGTTTAGTATAGCAACAGAAAACAGAAACATAGCAGCTTCCTCTCAGAAGGCTTGAGATTGCCTGTTTGGTCAGAATTAGGGGTGTCCTTCCCCATTCTCTGTCTTCCACAGAGTTAAGCTCCCCAGTAGCTTTCCGAATCTTGAATTTCCCATCACTCTGTTGTCGTCTGTGCCACACCCTAGTGTCTTCTCTCGGAGGTGAGCAGTTGCAGGGTCCCTCACTGCTGCTCCTCCCTCCCTCCCCTTGCTCTGTTGTCTACCATGGATCCTGTTTCTTCGTCAAGAAGAAGGTGTTCCTCATCCTTTCTGTCACTACTGTACCAGAGACGTTGCTTTTCTCAGCCTGGCTTCTTCCCGCTTAGGGGAGGGTTCTTTATCTCAGTGCTCACAGCCCTGTCTAACCCACGAAGGTGTACTTACTCTCACATTCAATTAAATGTACATCCGTATTTGTAATGTATATGGTAATACTTAGCTACGTTAGAGTATAAACTTTGTTTCTGAGTTGTTTTTTTTTTTTTTTTTTTGTGAGCTGGGTACTTTCCCATATTTAACAGCTCTAGTTCTATAGCATTTGGTTTGTATTTTTTATGTCTTTATCCTTTTCAAAGCCTTTGTCTCATATTCTTGGCCTTTTTTTCAGTTGAAACCCTTTATCAGAGGATAGCACAGGTATTTCCCAAGCCCTTTACTTTTTTTTTGTTGTTGTTGATTTGTTTTTTGAGACAGAGCCTCGCTACATTCTTGCTTGGCCTGGAAATTTCTATGTAGATCAGGCTGTCCTTGAACTCAGAGACACCTTCCTGCCTCTGCTTTTTTAGTTCTGGGGTTCATGGTGTAGGCCACCATGTCAGCCAAAACCCTAATTTTACAATGAGGTACCTTCCATTTCTTGCCAAGATATTGTAATATATGCTATATAATATATACAATAACTCAGGTCCTACATTTGAAACATGTTTTCATAGCCAGCTTTTTCCTCTCCTCTTTCCAAGCCATGACCCTGAGGCTACACCCTGGCCTTCCTGTTCCAGGTCGTTCACTCTGGTCAGTAGTCTGGTAGCTTCCATTAACATAGCTACAGGCGCTTACTCTATCCCTTGACATTTGATATAATTGATAACATGGATGACCTTTGGAAGAAACTATGTTAAATGAAGTATAATAAAGAAGGACGTATTGTGTGGTTTCCTCTAATATTGAGTACCTACTGCAGTCAGATTTCTAGTGACAGAAAGGAAAACAGACAGTACAACCAAAGCCCTCAGGAGGTAAAGGAGTTATTGTATTAAACAAGTATAAGTTTTATTTTGGATGATTGAGTCGTCTGGAAATGGATAATGGTACTGTTTGCACAGCCATACGAATGTACTTAGTGCCACTAAACTGTCCACGTAATATAGTAAGTCTTAAGTATCTACTGCAAGGACAATAACAGAGAACGCTACCAAAGTGACCTATCATCAGATCACTATAATCCAGATTGATGGTTGGCTAGAGCAGTGCATGTGTGGGTTGACCCCAGGAGATTATGTTATCAGCCAAATCGCTCTTAGTCTCCCTCACTTAGCAGCTCTCAGAACTCAGAAGGAGAAGAATTGTACAGAAAATCCAGCTCCGTGTAACAATGCTCCTAAGAGCAAATGCTCAGTTCTCACTGAGATATGAATGTGGTTCCTGATGACTAGACCTTGTATGAAAAGTTTACATTGGAGCATTAAGAACCTCAGTGTTCATTGGTTACAGGCCCAGCCATGCTGCTCTGGCACACTGTCTGGTTTCTGGTGACATGGCTGTTTTGCTGGACGAGTTAACCTTATCACATAATATAGTGCTCCAGTCTCCTCTTGGGGCCACAGTTACCAAACATGGCAGCACTTGCAGGCATGTGCCGGTGGGTACAATCTCTCCCCGACCATGGCTGCAGTCTGGTCAGAACAGGTGTATAACTTGTCTCCTTCCATTTTCCTTGCAGTTCCACCATTCTGACTGCCTTTCAACGTGGCTTCTTCATTTCATCGCCGCTAACTACCTCATATTCAGCCAAAAGCCTGAATTTCAGGACCTTTCAGGTAGACTGCTGATTTTTCTTTTTGAAAAGAAAGATGGCCTTTTTTTTTTTGAAAAAAAGATGGCCTTTGTTTGAGATTTGAGATATAATTAATAAACAGTTGCTGTAACATAAAAACATAAATGTAATGTTATACATGTCCTTTTAATTCTGCTGTGTAATTGAGGACTTTGACATACAATCTCCTGTGTTGCATAACCAGTCTGAGCTATGTTACACAAGAAGTTTTCTAATGATTATTTTATAGTACCCATTCATTTTTAATTTTTTTTTTTTATAATGGTAGGAGAGTTAGGGTGATAGAGTGTCCTCAGGTGCCCCTTGGCTTATGATAAATGAGACCTTAGTTTTAGCCATTTAAATCAGTCGGGAGTAAAATTTAAACAACATGTTTAATTTTTTTCTTTTCATAGAAATAGAAATAGTTTATTATTTATAATATGTCATCTTTAATATTTGGAGAATCTGTATATACATATCTACATAGGAACTTTTGAATAACAGTTTTTTGTTGACCAAATATATGTATCTTGCCAATTGGAAGTAATTAGACTATAATTTTTAAGGTAAATGATAAGGATTAAAATGAGTCAGCCAGGCATGGTAATGCAAGCTTTTAATCCCCGCACTTGGAAAGTGGAGGCAATAGGATCCTGGTTCAAGACCAGTCTTAACTCCACAGAGAACAGGTTGAGATTCCTGCAACTGCCTAGTAGGAAAGGAAACAAAGGTGGAGTGTTTGTCAGAGTGGGCGGTCAGACAAATAGCGTTGGTGCCGAAGGAAAATGAGTAAAGGACAAGGACCTAGAGGAATGCCTAGTGAAGGACAGGGAGATCTCCTTGGAGATGTCTGAGGGTCTTTTGGGTGGCACAGAGAGAGTAGGGGGAAAGGAGTAAGTGCAGGGTGGTTGAATCTGAGAACAGAGAATCAAAAGTCTGACTCTACAGCTCTTGGGCCCCTCTCTGTCTTGTTTGTGTTGTGTCTTAGTGCTAATGTACAAGACATAAAGACGCTTGTGGCCTCTTGGCCTCAGTCTGTTCCACATATTGACATGGAAACATGGAATCCAGTATTCTTACAGTTGGCTTTTGACAGATTCAGCCATTTAACAATGTGCCTATTGTCAGCCTGTCCCCTAGCATGGCACCCAGCCGTTAAGACAGTAGTATAATATAATCAAAGCAAAGCCAACAGCAGGTATCATTCACTCTACATTTTGCAAGAAAAAAAAAAAAAAAAACAACTGGGCTCATTTCATAAAGAGAAGGTGTGCTCTGCTTGCTCCAGGTACAAAGAGCATTAGGCTGTTCCCTTAAGACATTAATTGAGCTTCATTGTGACCCTAGAGTTACTGTGACTGTGCCACCTTAGGTCACCACCATTTTAAGAGAATAAGATTATTTTCTCTCCACTCGTATGGATGTATGAGCTACCTGGAGTATAATTATAGCCTTGGGAGAAAGACTGTATAATTTCTGTTAGTAGTGTTATTAGCCCTTACTTATACAATTGCCTATAAAATGTGCAATGCCCAGCGGCAAATCAGAGGTGCAGGGTGTCTTCTGAGAAGCCATATAAGACACAAGTGCTGTGGCAGGGATCAGTCTTGCCCTTGGGTGGGAACTGAGAGTTCATATCTTTGACACCTGTGGTATGCTCCTCCTTATCAGAGGAAAAAGTCCTCTGGGTAACAGAGCATCATGAAATACACTAAACCAGTAGTTACGAACTGGCAACCTCTGACTCCAGTCAGGTCTACCAGTGTTGACTTTTTTTAACCACCATTTAAAATTGTGTTTTTATATAGTACTTCCATTTAAAATCTCCAGAGGAAAATCTGGAAGATTTGGATACCCTGGGTATATTTTCCTCCTGGGAAAGCCTGGAGCTAGCTGCCCAGTAAAAGGGACATGTGCTGCCCTCCAAAGGGGACATGTCCACTCCAAAGGGTTGGAGTCCTCTCTCCTTTCAGTGGTGATTTTATACCTAGCCCCCTTCCCATCTGCTTGGAGTTGGGAAGTTCCTGTCATATCCTTTACAGCTTCCTTGTGGGACTATTCTTTGTCAGCTTTGGACTCTCCAATTGTCACTAGAGTCCTACCAACTGTCTCTCTTGACAGCACTTTTTCTCTCCTTAAAAATGGGGTATGTGTGTCTTGAGTTGGCTTATTTTTTGCTTTCTAGCCAAGGTTTGAACTCCTAACCTCCTGGCCTCTGCCTCCCAAGTGCCTGGTGAATTTCTTCTTCTGTAAAGTTATTTAGAAATCAGAAAGTGAGGATGGCAATCTCTCATGTCATGGCAAGCCTTCCATCCCAGCTAAGTAGCTCATTCCACCTTAGATTGTACACACCAGATTCTTAACGAAGACATATATACTAACACACAGGAAAATTTGACCCTCGGTGTTTGTGGATTCCTTTTTCCCATGACTGGTTTAATTTAGCTAAGTATTGTGTTATGTTTTATGAAACAATTGTTTGGTTCCTGTTTTTACTACCAGAGCTCATCTGCTGTCGCTTTTTTCTGTATGTTTTTTTTCTTTTGAGACAGGATCTCACTCTGTAGCCCTAGCTTTCCTGGAATCCACTGTGTTGGCCAGGCTGGTCTCAAAGTCACAAAAATCCACCTGCCTCTACCCCCCAAGTGCTGGGATTAAAGTCGTATATCACCACATGCAGTTTGGAGTTGTCTTTAAAAAGCCACCTCAAGTCATCTTAGCTTCCTTATGAAACAGAGAACTGACTTCCCTGGGCAGGTAGCTTTTCCTGTCGTTTAGATCCTGTAAAGACCTTGTTAACTACAAGCCTGGGAAGTGAAATAGCAGGTGGCAAAATCAAACTCAGTAGAATGAAATGCAAATGCATATGGAAGGGAAGGATCCCCAAACCCTTAGATGTTTAAAGTAATTGGTGTGACAGAGGCAGGATGAAGCCTGGGGCCTCAACAGTGGAGTTCATAAATGTTGACTGAAGAGCTTTGGTAGGCCTCCCTCCAATCAGTGGAGACAACCTTTACAGAAAAGGGAAGCTAGAAAATCTAAACCCACAATGAGTCATCGATTTGTAGACTCTGGGTGTAGCTAGCTTGGGGTGAAAGCCTGGACTGGAACACAGGTTTCTATGAAAGTGGATCCAGAGTGCACAGTGTACAGGGAGGCTAGAGGAGCAAGCCTGAAGACCAAGAACTTACAGTATAGCAGACTTTGGAGCATAGGTAATAACATCAGGAATGAGTAGTTTAGCTAGTTGACTGTGAGTGGATAGGAAGTAGAGTTGGGAATACTTTATAGCGTTTGAAAGGTCAAGTTATCCACAAGGAAAAAAAATGAATTTCTTAAAGTTTTATTGAAGTAGAAAAGGAAAGCAGTCAAATACTACTTGGTGGGACAGTGCATGTCATCACAAATTGTATTCTAGTAAAAATCTGATGGTTTCTTTTACCCAGATTCTAAGTGATTCTCGAAGGCTGTGGGAAGGATGGGGTATAACAGACTGAGCTCCTCTGTAACATAGCAACCAATCATTTGTATTTCATCTTGACAAAAAAAAAAATAGTAAAGTATATGCAATTAACTCGTTTCCCCTTAAAATTTTAGTGGAAGAACGAAGCTTTGTTGAAAAGCACAGATGGCCATCAAACTTGTACTTGAAGCAGCTGGCGGAGTACAGGAAGTATATCCACTCCCGGAAATGTCGCTGTGCAGTCATGTGACCCGAGCTTTTGTATACATACACTTCTTTATTATTCTGAAGAATGGGTACCTCTGGGTTCCAGTAAAATTCTTATAACTAAATCAGTATGGTATTTTTTAAAAAAATCACCATATAGCTTCTTATTAGCTATCTTTGAAGAACTGTGGTGGTCTTAAAAGGGAGCACAGTCTATAGACTTGAATGCTTTACCTAGAATATAAAACTGTTGGACAGTGGCTTTTCCTATAGGTTGTCCCATCATTTTAATAACACTAAGACCTATCCTAGCTAAAAGATGTTTAATTTTAAAAAAATCGTCTAGGATAAATACAAAAATTTCCTCATGTCTGACTGACGGCTCTGCTGAATGAAGAGCCGTTTACAAGCCACGTGGGACTGGAATTCTGGGGAGTATGAACCAGTGTGGCGTGACGTTGTAGGAAAAGAAGTTTGCCAGATGACAGTCACATACCAGTTGGCTCCAGTTCTAAGAGTGTTTAAATGAATATAATGAAGAACAGCTGCCCCATCTGGACCATCTAACCACATCTGCCTGTCAATCAGCGACAAACCTAATCAGGGCTGGTACTTACTTCAGTGTAACCTTCTGGATTCTACAGGCTCCCACCTTAGAAAGGTAGTGCTCTGCAAGTGCAGTTGTTAAGTTCCTAACAATGTTTGAAGAAGGGCCCCATGTTTTCACTTTGCACTGGCTCCCTGAAATTATGGATATTTCCTATGGGTAAAATGCTATTTCTTTTCTTACCCCACCCCACCCCACCCCAAACAGGGTTTCTCTGTGTAACAGCCTTGGCTGTCCTGGAACTTGCTTTGCAGACTAGGCTGGCCTCGAACCTAAAGAAATCTGCTTGCCTCTGCCTCCAGAGTGCTGGGATTAAAGGTTTGTGCCACCACATCTGGCTGAAAATGCTTTTTTTCTTATTCAAACCTCACTCCAAAGAGTGAAAAGCAGAAGAGTCTCTGATACCAGGGGAGCAGAGTGGAGGTTCCCACCTTTAGGGGAAGCTTGTACCACCTAGCGCCTCCACAGTGACCACTCCTGGCAGTGAGAAATGCTTTTGGTTGGCTTTGGGACACTAGCTCACTTCTGACTCTATCCCAGAAGAGCAGATACTACTTTCTTGATCAATATGTAAAGTCAGGAAGTTGATAAGAGTGAGTGAGTAGCCTGACTATAGTACACAGTTATAAAGATAATCAAAGGAAAAGATGCCTAATAGAAACTTGTTACAAAAGCTTAAGAATTCTTTCTTTTAACTGTATCTGTTAAGATTAGAATGTCAGTGGCTTGAATTGAGTGCTTTCCAAGGACTGAAAGGCCATCTGGTATGAAATAGCAAAGCCACCTAGGAAGGGAAAAGAAAGGATGCAAATCAAAGACCTGCTAGATGTAGAGACCGTGTTGCTTAGATGGCCACGTTAGTTCTCTCATACCACATGTTTGCAGAAATGATTCTGTAAGATGAGCAACAGCTTGGGCATGGAAAAATGGATTACCATTTAGTGTTAACACCATGGCATCTGTAATTTAGTACTGGAATATATTTTTCTAATTTCCAGTGATTTTAATATGCATATTTTTCCCAGCTTTTCAAAAGTTTGATTCAACTGTCTTATCCTGTAGTGTTAGGATTGCATATAGAGAGCCCTTTTTTGCATACCAATACTGTCAAAATAAAGGGGAAATAATTCCTGTAGCTAGAATCTGAAGAAAGCTCATTTTAATTGTGCTGTGACAATGAAGATTACTGGAATGCATTTTGTTTTTTGTGTTTTAATCACTTGAATTGCACAACTATTGGCAAATCTCATTTGGTGGCCTAGCATTGTAAAGAACAGATTAGTGTAGGTACCCACAAGTTCCTTTGCGATTTTAGATCGAGTGGTAGCCTTT
This sequence comes from Onychomys torridus, assembly GCF_903995425.1. Classification (NCBI taxonomy): domain Eukaryota; kingdom Metazoa; phylum Chordata; class Mammalia; order Rodentia; family Cricetidae; genus Onychomys; species Onychomys torridus. The sequence goes on along the minus strand of NC_050457.1, from coordinate 1,124,523 downwards.
TGATACTTGAAAGCATATGCTGATCATCTGTGCTAATCACAGCATTTAAAATTCTAAAATTTTAGGATATTGAAAAATAGGAATTGAAAAACAAAGCATTTTCTTGGAAATACTATTTTAACATTTAAATAGTTCATAACTAGTTTCTTTAGGGTGTTTCTCATGAGTGGGAGTTGACTTTGGAAATGGGTGGTCTCTAGTGTTTTTTCTGGAAGTTTTCCACTAACCTGTGAGAGTGACTGGGGCAGCCATGTTTCAGACTGTAAATGAGTTCTTAAGCATATTTGAGTACAGATCCCTCAGTACTAATGAATTTACTCAATTGGAAATGATGAGAAATTTCAAATGCTTAAAATGATCGTGACTAAATTCGTGCTGTTTCAAAGGTTGTTTTCCAATCAAAGGATTATTTCTAGATGGTTATATGCTTTGTTGCACAATTTCTGCTTCCATATAGTTACCAAGCATTTTAGTGAGAGAGAACAATGTGTAGTAAAACTAAGGCCAGGTTTGCATCCTATGTACAGTCTTTGTATGCTGCTGGCTACTTCCTCCCTTCCTACTACAGGGGTCCAGATTTCTAATAGACAGCACTGGCATGGTGACTGAAGCCCACCCCTGTACAAGCCGTGCTGGGACTTCATACTGCATACTAGGAGACCAAGGAATCAGATTAATTTGACTTCCAAGATGGCCAAACATTTCAACTGTAATTTTACAGATGACACTATACTGATATAGCAAATTTGGTTTAAAATGTCTTCAAAAATTACTTTATTTTATTTAAAGCATCTGTTTAATTCAACTTTTAATCAGATTTTTCAAAGGGTATGTATGTATTTTAATATAGCCTGACCTGAATTTATATGTTTTTAGCTTTAGTATTTAATGTTTTATAACAAATAAACCATTTTAAAAAACACAAGTTTAATGAAGTTTTCTGTAGTTATTTCCACTTTGAGTATTGAATTGCTGAAATGATTTTGGGAATATTGAATTTCTCAAGCACAATTATGTTTTATAAACAATTCCCATTGTGTATAAAATCCTGAGCATTGCTAGTGTTATAGATGACTTGTAGATGTGAAATGATATAAGAAGATCGCACCAACTTTCACATCTGCTTAAAGGATAAAATAACCTCCTAACCTCCAGAAAAGCATTTTCATAATTATTTAACACAGACCCTGTAGGTTGGAATGTTGGCTGGGCCCAAAAGTTTATGATATGGAGAGGTGTGTAGTAAAGGAATAAGAATGTGCAGCTTTCTGGGTCTGAGGAACCCAGATAGAGGAAAGAATAGCAGCCAAGCATGAGGGCTTGTTGTGTGCTGTGTGTTGAAGCCCCTCTGCAGAAGAACTGCCTGTAAAGCCTGCTCAGTTCACCAAGGGCTCCTCAGTACCTATGAAGTTATACTCCTAAACAGAAACCTGGTCTAGGAACACAGCTTCCTGCAAGGTCTCCTATGGCCCATAAAAGAACTAGGTACACACATTCCCAGCAAGGGCTTTGGGAAGCCAGGCCTGCCTTCTCTGCCTGAATACACCTCTCAAGCAAAAAATGTGTCCCATCTTGATACCTTGGCCTGTTCATTCCGATTATCTGTATACTTCATACCATATACTCTTTTTTGTGCCTTGAGTTATGTTCCCTAATACAAAATCTTGTCATATCCAAGACAACTCAATTTAAACAGCATTTACTTTTGCTTTTGGTAACTCTCCCATATCACCTCCTGGAAGACCAGCCTCCAGGCAGCTCAGGGTTCAAAGGGAAATCCACAACAATGGTACAAACTTTTTTATTTGAGGGGGTTGGAAAAAAAGACACTCACATACTTTCTTGATGGTTTCCTTCTTTATTATCCTCTGTTCTTCCATAGTCTTTTTGTGTTCTTTCTACTGTATACTTTTCCTCTACAGCTTACATACCACAACAAAATCTTTCAGGCAGTGCAGGAATTACAATGTGGTTACATTCCATTTTTCAAGTGAATGATTACAACAAATACAGATAAAAACATGTTTTTCATCTTCCTTACATGATTAAACATTTTACGTATTACAGGTAAAAAATAAATTATCCTAAGAACCCACATACATTCATACCCAAGCAACTTGTTCTAGATTAACCATGTGGGCAAGCAGAATATTTTTCTCAGTCAGGCCTTTTACTGGCTGGCTGCAGTTGTGCAGTTACAAAGTAAGGGCCAATCATTTTATTATTTATCCTGAATGGTAATCTTATAAGGAACCACAAACCTAAATTTTTAATATATGAAAAAGAATTAGCTCTACTTTAAATCATTGGGGTATGTACCCACTCATCAATACTTTTTTATATCAGGAGACTGAGGGCAAAAATGGGTACAAGAAATTAATCATCATCTTTGGTCATCAACCAATCCTAGCAAGAAAAGTGTGTCAGCTAGTAATAATTGGGCTGCTTTGTTCTTGTTACCAGACCTTAAAGAGTTTCACATTCAACTATGTACCTTTCTAAAACTTTAGATTAATCTTGGGTATTTCACTTCAAGCTCTTTGAGAAAAACATCTTAGTCTATTATTTTCAAAGCTTTGTTTCAGCTGTAATGCACTCTTAAACCTGTGAAACACATCTCCCAACATTAAAGGTAAATGAATGTAAGATACCTGGGCTAACTGGGACTCAATTATTTTTCTTAATCATTAACCTAAGCCACAGTCTATATGGCTCCTCAATAGAAACTCATGTGTTGTGGCAGTGTGATACTTCCTTGTTTATATTTTTAATCAAAACTCTATTTAAACTAACATTATTATTATTAATTATGCAGTACAGCTTAGGAAGAGATCTTCATAATAATCCACAGGTAAACGTGCCCAGTAGAACTGGATTTTTCCATGAGATAAACAAACTACTTCACAGGCAGTGAGGATCTCCCCACACCCATTCTGACCATGCCAGATACCAGAGGAGGACAGTAGCAGCAAACATGTAAAGGTACAGCAGAAGCAAAAGACATTCTGGCATCTGTCACCTTGAATTTCAATTACCACCTGCTGTTCCTCTGACGTGGCTACCCACTGGCACTCCCAGAAAGAATCAATTACTTCTACATGTGTCTTTCCTTAGCCACTTGTTTCCTTACCTTTGTTCTAGAACTTATAACATTTCTAGATATCTGTTTATCAGTGGTCTCTACTTGGGTGTTTCTTGAGGGCCAGGCCCATGTTTTGATTTATCTCCCTAACCCTCCCTCAGACAAAGGCCAGCCATAATTATTTATTATGTACTTAGTGATTATGCTGTCAGTGTGAGCCCAACTGCCTCTGAAAAGGCCAGATTGCCTGGAATGAATAATAATCACAGACTTGCAAATGAAAAATGGCAAGCATGCTCACACTTGGCCTTCTGTTTGCTCTGTCAGGAATAGTTGATCAGCCTGTGGGCCTGGTATTCAGGGTGAAGTTTCCTATGAATGTAAGATACAGAATGGAAACATGATACATGAAGAGCCATTGAGGGGCTACAGAGCATGCATAAATGAACTTCAAGATACCACTGGCTGGTAGATTCCCTGTAAGTTGGGCAGGAAGATAAGGAGATGGAAAACATCTTATGGGATATAACAAATGGCGAAACACCCCATGTTATATATACTACACAACTGCTGCTTCAGCTACATGCAAGGTTTTGGTGTCTGAAGGCAGCTTAGTTTCTCAGAACTTAGTTTTCTACACCTTAGTTGTGGTTTAATGTTCAACAACAATCAACACTGGGGCATGTGTGACATCGTTTTAAGCAGATAGCCTTCCTATTTATCCCCATTTAAGAAAATCGCATATAATTTAGTGTACACAGTCTGTTACATGCTTGCTTTAATACACTTCCAGAGGTTGGATTTGGCCCTTCCTCTGTTGACTTGCTCATTCTTATCCAGGCCAAGACCTATTTCTTCTTGCCTTACTACCTGAACCACACTCAAATGCTTTTGCTCTTAGTATTTATAGCTTCTAGGACTCTAGGGGGCAGGAAGATCACTCACTAACATGGCGTGACACAACAGTGCCATAGTCTCACTCTCTTTATTTTCCATTTGTGTGTGTGTGTGTGTGTGTGTGTGTGTGTGTGTGTGTGTGTTTTCACATTGCGTAAGAGGTCATTGATTTGCCTAGGGGCAAAGCTCAAAATAATATAAAAAGTAAATTTTGGAAAGTGGTGGAAATGAAGGAGGGGGCAGCATGGGAAGAAGTAAGTCATGGAGGACATACCCCTGAAGAGTCTGTTAGGCCAAGGCACCTTTTCTCTGTTTCTAGCCCTCAGTGAGGTAAGCAGCTTTCAACACAGGCCAAAAGCAACTAAGCCAGGCACGCCTAGACTGAAGCCCTGAGCTAATCTTGGGTGTCTCACAGCAATGCAAAGGTAATTGACATGGGGTTTATTTATATGAACTCAAGCAAGTGAAAAGTGCACATTCTCATCACTTTCCAAAGTACACCAGAACAGCAACCTCACAGAGACGGCTACAACCTGCCACAGAGTTAACTTCTGTTACTCTTCATGGGAGAATTCACTGACGTGATGAAGGATTGTGAGATGGGAAAATTCTTCTGACCAGGCCTTTGTTTGTGGGATGCAGTTGGAGTCAGGGAGGAGACAGTGTGGCAATGAGAGATTTGGAGGTGCTGCCTGCTTCTGAAGACAAAGATGGAGGTTCGTGAGCCAAGAGACCAGGATAGCCCAGACAGCTAGGGCAACAGGAAAATGGACTTGAGAAACTCCAAAAGGAACTGGCCCACCAACACCTTGATCACAACCTCCAGAACTGTAAGAAAACTAACTTTTACTGTAAACACTGTGAGCTTGTTCTTTACAGCAGGCCAAACAGCTCAGTAAACAACTAGCTTAATAATTTACTCTCCGAGGTCTTAATGTATCACTCAGCCTTGCTTTCCCAGTAGTTCACAGCAGTGACCCAAAGGTGACCCTCTGAGGAATTATTAAAACATAGGCTGCTGGGCTTCTGTCTGAGTTGATAGTTTTGTTAACCAAGGTATGTCTAAGACTGTGCATTGATGATACATTTCTAGGCAATGCTGATATAAATGATTCGTGAACCAGAATTTGAGAATCTAGGGAATAAACAGTTCCAATGATCAGGTCTGCAGTACTGGGAGCAGCCTGCTCCCCTAGGTCTCTACTCACCCACTATTCGGCCCCAGTTACAAGGGCCCACCCTACCAACTACCACCAGTCTAACCTTGACTCCTAGATACATATTTCTCCTCTCTTTTGTTTTTCTGAGTCTGCCTCACAAGCAATTGGCCAAGGGCCTAGACTTCCCTATAGCATTGCCACTGGATCAACTGCAGATTCCTCATTGTTATGTAGGTGGAGGCTAGAGTCAAGAAGGGTGGTGGTGGCCACACACAGTCTCCTGCAGACCTTCCTTCAAATTGTTTCTTGAACTTCTCACAGTATCTCTGGATTTATTCTGAGTGCTGGTTTTTTTTTTTGTTGTTGTTGTTTTTTTATCTTTCTGCCTCATATTCTCTACTAATGTAAAATTAAACCCAGAAAGTTCTCCTTGTTAGGTGTATTTGGGGTGTGTGTATGTGTGTATCTATACTTGTGTGAGTTTATGGGCACCACTTACATATAGGAGTCTGCCAGAAGATGATGGCAGATTCCCTGCAACCTGAGTTACAAGTGGTTGTAAGCCACTGTGTGGTGTTGAGAATCAAACTTGGATCCTCTGAAAGTGCAGTGAACAACACTCTCAACTATGAGCTATCTTTCCAGCCCCAGGAAAGGCCTTAAAACCAGTCCCATAAGCTGGTGTTCTATATTTGAGGCAGTCTTGATATGTTGCCCTGAGTGGCATGAAACTTGATATGTAGACCAGGCTGGTCTTGAACTTAATGATCCTCCTCACTTCTGTTTCTGAGGTGCTGGGATTACAGATGTATACTATTACATCTGGATTCTAGGTGCTTTTTTTCTTTTGAGATGGGTTTTATTATATAGTGTTGGCTGGCATGGAACTCACAGAGATCTACCTGCCTCCTTCTGAATGCTAAAATTGGAGGGTGTGCTGCAGGGCCAGCTATATGCATTGTTTTAAAATACTTTGTATGATTATAATATATAATATAATGTAATTACATTAATTCCCCTTTCCTTGTCTCCCTCCAAACCATCCCATATGTCCCCTCTGCTTTCTTTCAAATTTATGGCCTCTTTTTATTTAATTGTGTGTTGCTGCAAGCTGCAGAAATATGAAATAGGAATTGAGCTGACAATGGCAAAAGCTAATACCTGGAAGAGCAGGGCTCTTCTGGAGGATAAAGCCAAAACTCAAAGATTTGGTGATATTGGCTCTTGAATGTATTAGCCATTTCCTACAGTGAATCTCTTGTGTGCTGTTTTAGCTTTCCCATTTGATTCTTTCCCTAAGAACTTCTAACAGTGTGGTTGATCGTTTACTGGGCACAGTTTTCCCTATACAGTTGGAGTATTTGAATAACACTCCCCAACTGTGCTGACAGCAGCCACACAGCCAAGACCCCTAATTTCAGGCCTTTTTGTAATTATCTTCATTAGCAAATGTCTGGCCAGGACCATCTCTGGATAAAAGTATTTTATCTATGATGCTTCCCAAACTTTGTAGAACAGACTCCAGATAGATAAGCATCTGTTAGTTCCCTAGATAAGGTAAAAATTTACACTGAGACAACTGCCCAGGCCAGGCGAATGTGCAAATTAAGCTTAACCCTCCTTTTTCCAAGTGTTATCTCTAGTTCTAAAGAACTCCCTTTAACAATTAACTCAGAACAAAAGGGCTTTTACATACCAGGTACACCATGCTGTGACGTGGGTTGCCTAGCTACCGAGTACACTTCCCCTGCCCTGCCAGAAAATGGCACAGCTGAGATAAACTTGGATAGATATGGTGCCAAAGAAAAAAAAAGGGCAATTTTATTTTCACTCATGACTTAGTGACTTACAGACTCCTAACATTTTATCTAACCACTTCTAAGAATATAGTTTGAGCATATAAATTCCCTTTTTAGATCTATTAACTGAATTTAGTTGATTAATTCTTATTAGTCACTTCCCTTTTGGATTGCAAATGATAGCTGACAATTACTGCTCTTTGGGTGGATCTTATCACCTCTCTGTTTGACCCTGAAAGAATTCAAGCCATGTGACTTTGCTTTGGCCAGAGTATTGCTGATTGCATGGGCTGTAACTGTAAACCTCAGAGACTTGAGGAGAACTAAGATGAAGAACTGAGATGGGGTAGAACTAAGATACAACTTAGAACATCAGAAAAAGGTAGAGAGAATCAGGCAAGAAAGGAGCTGAGTATGAGAGCAGAAAAGAAGCTCTGTAGAGAGAGAACTGACTCAGGAGAAGAAAGTGAATGGACTAAAGAGTTTCATGTATGTGGATTCATTTGATATAACTAAGATTAGATCCTCAGCTGGTTGCAGATTCTTCCACAGACCCTGGGAAATAGTTATTAAGGGGCTGGATACCAGTAGTCTTTGATAGTGTGTGTGTGTGTGTGTGTGTACATATGTGTATATATCCATAAATACATAAATATAGCCTCAGTCTGTATAATGTTATTTGTATGTGGATAAAAAAATGAAATAAAAGGACATGACTACTCCTCAAGTATGGGGAAGATTTTTATTGCAGATATAAGAGAGAAAGGTGGCAGAGGGAAGAATTCAGGCTCAATATGGCCGGCAGACTAAACTGGATCATGAGAGAAGAGAGGGGCAGGGAGAGCAAGAAAGGAGCCGCAACCAAGGGGCAGCCCCAGGTAGAGAGGCCCAGAGACTAGCTTAGTCAGAATGACTGAGTTATGTAGGGATCAGGCTGGGGACAAGGAAGCCTGCCCCTGGGAGGTTTGGGGGTGGGGTGAGAGGTGCTGGGAGGAGCCACAGGCACAGTGAGACTTGTCCGGGTTTGAGACCTAACTGTGCATAGTTTTCAGGGTTGGCAGTTTAGTATTGGATAATCAATTGGTGTGCTGTTCTTTAATTTCTCTTGCTCTCAGCATTGCTCAATTGTCTGTACTTCTCTGTCTAGAGTTAAGGCCCCATGAGCTTATATGTGCTTGCATGCACACATACACACTAGCATGTCTATTGATGTCAACCTTGTTCAGTTCATGTTTACAAAATCATGCTGGTGAGCCATGAAGGGTGTGGCCTTTGACCCTCTAGGAGGCACAGTCTTACAGCAAAGATCCCTGTGCCTCTTACACTCTTTTCTCTCCATCTAAGCTTTAGGTGTAGGAGTGTGTTGTAGATGTGTCAGCTGGGACAGGGCTCTACAACTCTGCATTTTGGTCAATTGTGGTTTTTCTTTAATGGTGTATATGGATTTTTTAAGGAGTTCAAAGAGAATTTTAATGTGTTTTGGTGATGACATGGAACTTAGAAAAATATATAGTTCATCGTATCTATTGATATTTAAATAATTATCAGTTTTGATAGTGTTACTTTTCATGGGGGAATTTACTGCACTTGCATGAGGAACTCAAAGTATTTTATTTATTTTTTTAATTAATTTTTTTAAAATTTCATTTTATTAATTTTTTTTTTTTTTTTTTTTTTTTTTTTTTTTTTTTTTGAGACAGGGTTTCTCTGTAGCTTTGCGCCTTTCCTGGAACTCGCTTTGTAGACCAGGCTGACCTCGAACTCACAGAGATCCACCTGCCTCTGCCTCCCGAGTGCTGGGGTTAAAGGCGTGCGCCACCACCGCCTGGCTCAAACTTTATTTTTTTATACGGATATTTGTGTTTCAATTTTACACATCAGCCATGGGCTCCCCTGTCCTCCCCCCTCCCTCCCCCGCCCCTGCCTTTCCCCCAGCCCCTCCCCCCCATTCCCATATCCTCCAGCCAAAGACTCCCCTGGGGATTCAGCTCAACCTGGTGGATTCAGTCCAGGTAGGTCCAGTCCCCTCCTTCCAGGCTGAGCAAAGTGTCCCCACTCAAAGTATTTTTTTTTTTACTTCAAGTTTATCATAGAATTAAAATGTATACAGATAGATACCTGCTTTACTACGGTGGAATTTGCTACCATCTCATACTTGTTTGTCTGGGTTGCCTACCTTTTTACTGTCTCTTGATATACAATAAATATTCAGCTCTTCTATATGAACTGGGAGAAATATTGTAGCCCAGCCACAAATGACCTTCTTAAGGTGAAGAGCCTAGAAAGGCCAGGTTTGGCTAAGCCAAATTTTTCTCATTGAGTCCAGGAAGTTACAAGTAACTACTTCATTTCACATAGGCTAGCTTTGAAATTTATATTTATCAAATTAAACACTACACAAAAATATAATATTCTCATGTCCACTTTTCACAAAATTAGAAGGCATACAGACTTTCTTTTATTTTCCTGATAATCCCATGTGATTTATCCTCCTTTGTTACATGGGCTGCTGAACATGCCATTATTCTTGGCTCATATCCTTTGCTTAGAAGAGACATAGGCTTGTTTTTCTAATTTACAGTGTCTTCCTTTGAGGATGAACTGCTAGAGAAGTGGAGATTTTGGTCTCAATTACCAGCTGTGGAGGTCTGAATGAGAATGGCCCCCATAGGCTCATATATTTTACTGTCTGGTCCCTAGTTGTTAGAACTGTTTTGAGAATGATTAAGAGATGTGTCACAAGGGATGGGATTTGAGGTTTCAAAATCTCATGCCTGGCCCTGACTGGCTCTCTCTGTCTCCAACTTGCAGACAAAATGTAAGATCTTAGCTACTGCTCCAGCACCATGCCTTCCTGCCTCCTACCATACTCCTTTTACAGTGGTCATAGACTAACCATCTGAAACTGTTAAGCAAGCCTCCAGTTAGATGTTTTAAGTTAACTTGTCTTCACAGCAATAGAAAGTAGCTAAGATACCCACTATAGTCCCCCAAGAGACCACCACCAGGATTTCAGTAACAGTGATGAAGGCTGATAGCAATGCTGCAGGACCAGAAAGCAAGAATCCATACAGTTTCCTTGGCAATAATTAAACTGTGAAGATGACTGTTTAAGTGTCAATAGATGCTATTAACTATTGCCTGGATGCTTTTCTAAGCTGCTCATCACCAGCAAGAACCAAATTTCTCATAAGCCTCACAGTTTCTAATAAATATGAAAGAAAGATGGTCTTGTATGGAGCCTTTGTAGGCACCAGGAATTCCTAAACAACTCTGAGACACCAGTCTGGACCTACTTACTGCTTGTGTATGTCTCTTAATACCAAAACAGAAGTTGCCTAATAAATGTCTACTGGCTTTAATGGAACACAGTTAGTTAACTGTACCAAGCTTTTTCTTTAGGGTCACCAACCAGCTCCTAAATCATGACACAGAGACTTAATATTAGTTATGAATGCTTGGCCTAGCTTAGGCTCATTTCTTGCTAGCTCTTATAACTTAAACTGTTTCTCTTCATCTACATTTTGCCTTGGGGCTTCCTTCCTTCCTTCCTTCCCTCTTTCCTTCCTTCCTTCCTTCCCTCTTTCCTTCCTTCCTTCCCTCTTTCCTTCCTTCCTTCCCTCTTTCCTTCCTTCCTTCCTTCCTTCCTTCCTTCCTTCTTTCCTTCCTTCCTTCCTTCCCTCTTTCCTTCCTTCCTTCCTTCCCTCTTTCCTTCCTTCCTTCCCTTCCATCTTTCCTTCCTTCCTTCCTTCCCTCTTTCCTTCCTTCCTTCCTTCCCTCTTTCCTTCCTTCCTTCCTTCCCTTCCTTCCTTCCTTCCTTCCTTCCCTCTTTCCTTCCTTCCTTCCCTCTTTCCTTCCTTCCTTCCTTCCTTCCTTCCTTCCTTCCTTCCTTCCTTCCCTCTTTCCTTCCTTCCTTCCTTCCTTCCCTCTTTCCTTCCTTCCTTCCTTCCCTCTTTCCTTCCTTCCTTCCCTCTTTCCTTCCTTCCTTCCTTCCTTCCTTCCTTTCATTCTGTATATCTTACTTTCCTGCTGTTTCTATGTCTGGCTGGAGGCTGCCTGACTGGCCCTGGCTGTGTCCCTCTCTTTCTCCCTCATTCTCTTCTCCCTCTTCTCTTCTCTTCTCTTCTCTTCTCTTCTCTTCTCTTCTCTTCTCTTCCCTTGAGCCTAGATTCCTTCTCCTATTTATTCTCTCTGCCTGCCAGCCCTGCCTATCCTTCTCCTGCCTAGTTATTGGCTGTTCAGCTTTTTATTAGACCAATCAGATGCCTTAGGCAGGCAAGGTGAAACAGCAACACATTTTGTGATTAAACAAATGCAGCATAAACAAATGTAACATATCCTTACATCATTAAACAAATGCAACAGAAATAAATGTAACATTCCTTTACACAGTAAAGTAATATTCCATAGTGTAAACAAATATAACATATCTTTACATAGTTAAATATTCTACAACAGTTAATGGATAAACTAGCTAGGCTACTTTTTTCCAAGTTGAGAACTCTTATGTCCAAATGCTTCATTTTGCTTAGCACTCAGTGAACTTGACCAGGGAATTTAGGCCTAGATAATGCACTAGGAATACTTGATATCAATGACACTATAAGGTCATGCCCTCATGGACTCAGAGGCAGGGCTTTCAGTGGCAGTCAAGTATGGAAAATAGAGCCAAGAAAGACATGCCAGGCACAGTCTAGGGAGACTTAGGGACCTTTGGCTTCCAGGAAGAGATATTTGCATGAACTCTATAGGCTAGTTAGGCTTGAGGAAATCAGAGTATCATTTTTTACTTCAACTTTATCATTTAGTGTGCTCTTACTGGGCCAGGCATTTTGCATCTATCATTTCCCTTAAAAGAAATTACATTATCCTGGAAGGGTGATTGTGCATGGGAGTGATGAAACCAGAGTAGGTTGGTAGATCCTAGGTTACCTTAATGTGTGACCCAGAGAGGTGAAGTGCACTTCTCTTGACTTTGCTTCTTTATAAAATGAAACTAATAAACATATTGACCTCATAGTATCATTGGAAGAATTAAACAAGATTATTAAGTCCGAATTTAATGCCTTGGACACTGCATAGACAGCATTCCATATTTCTGCCATCGATACTATTATTACCGTTATGTATTTCTGGCAGTTCCATGAGTCAGGGACAGACATTCTGTAACAAGAACAGTACATGATGGCCTAAAGCCATATTGTCAATAAATAACTGTAGAGGTCCCCGTGCTCAGACATAAGCAGTAGGAAAACCGGAAATGTTAAATATGCAGGGCATCTCTTCAAAGAAGGAGATGGATAGCCTGTTTCCACCCAGAGGGCTAGGAATGAATGTGGTTTATAGCCTGGTGACCTCTGCATTATCTGTATGGCCAGGCTACATCTGGATCCCTCAGACTCTTAGGAACAGGAGTGGAGGTGTTTATAGCCTGGTGACCTTTGTGGTATCTATATGACCAAGATCACACCAGATCCTTTCCCAGACCCTTAAGATGTAACATAGAGTCAATCTGAAAAACCCATATTGATGGAAGAGGTCAATGTAAACTTTAAAAAGAGTTTCAATGTGGTTATGCCTTAAGCTTTATTATATACATGGGATTGAGTTAAGTGACACCAGAGAACTGTATTCCAAATTGTGCTGTACTTAAATATGCCTAAAACTGCTCAGTGCCAGAATCTTAAAGTTTAAGCCAGCACTGGCTACTTGTGTCGAACTTGACATCCTTCTTATCTCATGCAAATCATTACTGTACTGGCCTTTGTGGCTACATATAACCCTCGCCTATGATAGAACTGGGAAAAAATTTAGATTTTTAGAATATTATTTTATAATGTGTTACATTTGTTTATACTGTGGAATATTTGCTTAATGATGCAAAGATATGCTGCATTCTTTTATGTTGCATTTGTTTAACTTTGTGAAGCTGTGTTACTTTCCCTGTCTAAAACATCTGATGGTCTAATAAAGATCTGAGCATCCAATAGTGAGGCAGGAGAAAGGATAGGTGGGCTGGCAGACAGAGAGAGTAGATAGAAGAAGAAAGATATAGCAATGAAAAAAGTAGCAAAAGAACAAGGAAAGAGGACACTAGGGGCCAGGAGTGACAGTGAAAGTAAGATACACAATAGTTAGAAAGGGAAAGCCCAGAGGCAAAGGGTAGATGGGATAATTTAAGTTAAGAAAAGCTGGCTAGAAACAAGCCAAGCTAAGGCCAGGCATTTATAAAAAAAAATAATAATAATAAGCCTTTGTGTGTTTTATTTGGGAGCTGGGTGGCAGGTCCCCCCAAAAAGCAAAAGAGTAAAAAACAACAAACAACATTTTGGTGCCCCACATTGAGCACCAGATGAAACATTAATCTAATTAATGTTTCTAATTAGTCTGATTAATGTTTATCAATAAAACACTGGGAGTCAGATATCAGGGTAAGAACCTGAAAGATCAGAGAAGCAGGGAGCAGCCACCAGTTGTTTCTGCCTCCACTGTTTCTCCATCCAAAAAGATCCTCTCTCAGCTCCATCTTACTATTTCCTATCTCCTCTATGTCTCTAGTCCTCCAAACCTCTATGGTGTTTTGGTCAGCTAGTAGCTGCCTCTGCTCTCTGACTCCAAGAAAGCTTTATGCTGTGGGATGTTCTGTATGTCAAATGTGTTGCTCTGATTGGTTAAAATAAATAAAGTTCTGATTGACCAGTAGCCAGGCAGGAAAGATAGGGTAGGTGGGACAAGGAGGAGGAGAATTGTGGATAGTAGAAGGCTGGGTGGAGAGACACTGCCAGTCACTGCCATGACAAGAAAGATGTAAGCCACGAGCCATATGGCGACTTATAGACTAACAGAAATGGGTTAATTTAAGATAGAAGAAGTAGATCACAAGAAGCCTGCCACAGCCATACAGTTTGTAAACAATATAAGTTTCTGTGTGTTTACTTGGTTGGGTCTGAGCGACTGTGGGACTGGCAGGTGAGAGAGATTTGTCCTGACTGTGGGCCAGGCAGAAAAACTCTAACTACAGCTTTACTTGTCAGAACACAATCAAAATATCATATATATACCTTGGCATGTGCTTGGCATTTAGTGAGTAGCTGAGATGGGATAGCTGGAGCTGTGTGTTCAGTTCTATCATATGTAGGCTCTTATAGTCATCCCACTTCAGTTACTGAGGAGATTCCATATCTGCTTCAAAGTACCTGAGAAACATTGCCCAAGATTCACCAGTTTGATGCCAGTTAAGAGTTCACTTCACTCTGCAGCCATTTGCTAGGTGCTGACCTATGTGAGCAGGAAGCTGAAACCACCACTGTCAGCCGCTTCTCCCAGCTCCTAAGGAGGAGGGAGCACCCCTCTGTGCAGGAACTGGATGTCTTGCTGTGCTCAGCTGAGGTGAGGGTGATGCTCAGAAGCCACAATGCACACTGGGATTTCACAGACTAAGATTTTGAACTGATAATTGTGTGCATAAGGTCATGATACTTTAAAGGGGTTTGTTTCATTCTCTGCTGTTGATAAGCCAGAGGGGGTAAGTGTGATCAGGTAAATCAATTACTCACTTTTAATAAAGTATTGAAAAAAAATGTGGTAAAAGACCATGTAGATCCTCTTGATGTATAAAACCATGGAATGAAAGTTTAGTGTGTGTCTTATGACCCTTTCAATATCTCTGAGGACTCCCCTTCCCAAAGGTTCTGAATTTCACAGACTTAATTTCCCCAATGAAGAAAATCATCGGAAAAGATTCCCCATACTAAAATCATGCTCAATAGTGGGGACCCTTACCACCACCCCTCCCAGATTCCTGATTCTCACCATTGAAGAGGGCTTAAAGAAGCCTTGTGTGTCTTTTCCTCCCCTTGTTTGTAGGCAGGAGAGGATTCCTCTGGCTAAGGTCACTGTTAAGTAGGGGGTCATACCTTCATACAGAGATAGGGGACATGGATATGACCTCCAAAGCACTGTAAAGCCCATTTGATGCCTCATTTCCTACGTGAGGAGGAGGGCCAAGGGTCCCCTTGGTTTGGGGAAGGCTTCTGGAAGCAGCTGAACACACACTCTTCTTTCCCCTTCTGTGACTTTCTCCTGTTCCATGAAGATCACCATTGTGAGGATGATCAAGATGATCTCTCTCCTAAAGAGGCAGAGTTAAAAAGGTACCTGGAGTGGGCTTTACACACTGCTGCTGCCACATACACTACAGTGGCCGTCTTAGATGCCAGAGACAGCCCTTGTGGCTACACATTCCACCAGAGTCCTTTGCTTCTGCCTCCCCAGGAATTGCTGGCGTCCAGTGTGGATCCTGACAACTAGCAGTCTTGGGTAAATGGAGGAGTTAAGGCCCACAAGGGCCAAGAGCCAAACATAGCAGGGTACCAGGTATAAAATATGAATGGAAGTAATTACTGGATCCTAAACGATTTCCGGTTGGCTACAGGTGGCATTGCACTTAAATTCTTTTCAATTTTTTTAAAAATTAAGAGACCATGGGCTAGAGAATTGGCTCAGTGGTTAAGAGTGCCTGCTGCTGCTTTTGCAGAGAACTTGGTTTCAGTTCCTAGAACCCTGACTGACAGCTCACAACTCCCTGTAACTCCAGCTCTGGGGGATCTGACACTTCTGGCCTCCGCACTCACATGCGCATAACCACATGCAGACATACATAACTACACACAATTTAAAAAAATAAATCTTTTAAAAAAAAGAACAGTTGTTTATGTGTGTATGTTTACATGTGTGCCACACCGTGAGTGTGGAAGTTAAAGGGAAACGTTCAGAATCTCTTCTTCCACTGCATGGACCCTGGGGCTAGAATTTGGTCACGAAGCCTAGCGACATGTGCCTTGCCCCACTGGACTGTCCCATCAGCCCTAACACTGCAAGAAAACTATCCTTTCAGTCTTGAGAACATAGAACATAAGCCAGGAAAAATCATTAGTCATTTCCAGGTACACCTTTATTAGGAATGAACCCTTCTCACTGGAGACAGAGAAGGAACCTGTAGTTTCACAACAATTAAACATCATTGCAAGGCATCAAAAGAGGATATCAAAGTGTGGGTGGAAGGAATTTTGAAAACTTGACTTCCTTCACAGACATTCTTGGGGTTTTGTTTGTTTGTTTTTCATTTCATAGACATTCTTGGAAGCAGGGTTTTCTAATTTTGCATTTCGTATTTAATTTTGCTTTTAGTCTAACTCAGATCAACACAGCTGCTTGGGATTTTCTTGGTATTCTCATGTAAGTGTGGGTTATCTT
This sequence comes from Onychomys torridus, assembly GCF_903995425.1. Classification (NCBI taxonomy): domain Eukaryota; kingdom Metazoa; phylum Chordata; class Mammalia; order Rodentia; family Cricetidae; genus Onychomys; species Onychomys torridus. Next base: position 1,108,330 of record NC_050457.1, on the reverse strand, counting down.
CTGTGAGTTCTGGGACAAGGCAAGATCGAGCACACTGACTCAGAGCAGTCATTGCTGAAGTGAGGTGGGTGTGGGAGGGAGATGCATATGTGTGACTGAAAACAAGTTTACAATATCCAATGATTTAATAACACTTTATAAAGCTGAGTTCTGGAAAATTATTTCAGCTGGCCAGTACTAGTAGAGAACCAGCAACAGATTCACTGGAGATTTAGACAAACTCAGTTGAAAATTTTGGGCTTAGAGGTAGAGATATGGTGGTACATGAAGAATGCATATTCTAACTAGTGTGGTCTGCTAAGCTTCTTGGCTGCAAGGTTAAAGCAAATTGCAACAGTTTTTTTTTGCACTGAGGAAAAGAAGAAATAAAAGCTGTTGTTCAAAATCTCAGTCACCAGGAAATACTGGCATCCTTTATGATTCAGGCCAGCTCTCCGGCATTGGCATCAGCATGGCTGGACAGCTGCTGTCAGCATGGGATCTGCTGGGTGGAAAAGAGACAAAGAACTAGATTTCACATCATAAATAACTCGGTCTCCCCTCCCACACTAGAACAATCTGGTCCTTTAGACACATCCACTACAGGTGGGCTTGGGCAGGAGCTGCCAGGAAAAAAGGGACACACAGGAACCGCACAGAACAGAGGAGGAGAATGATGCTGACAGGCTCTGCTGTGAAGAGTCTAGCACCCACACTTAGCACAGGGAGCTAGGGAATGGCATTTCTTCGTTTCATTCTTAACCTCAGCCTAAACTGCTAAACATGTTCTAGAACTGAAGCAAATGGGTACCACTAACTGGGTTTTTAGTGACTTAGAACTCAGTGTGAATGCAGAAAGTTACCCTGAACAGACAGTGCTCACCAGCTGTGATGCTGTAAATAGAGATCCAAAGATGTCTATTGACTATTTTAGACCTAGAGACTCAACTGTATTCATTACAGACCTCCTTCCTTCTATCCACCCAACCTAGTGATCACCACAAACAACATATATGAATTGCCAAAAGGATAAATTGTTGATCTGTGAGTCATGCAGCCTCTCAAAAAACTTTGAGTTAAAGAATCATTATTTTCACCAGGAGGCAGATGGATCTCTAAGAGTTCAAGGCCAGCCTGGTCTACTGAGTTCCAGGACAGCTGGGGCTACACACAGAGAAAACCTGTCTCAAGGGAAAAAAAAATCATTATTTTCACCATGTGATGGTGGCCCACATCTTTTATCCCAGCACTGGGGAGGCATAGGCAAGAGGATCTCTGTGGGTTTGAGGCCAGCCTGGTCTACAGAGTGAGTTCCAGGACAGCCAGGGCTACACAGAGAAACCCTTTCTCAAAAAAAAAGAAAAGAAAAATAATTTACTATCTTCTTCCATAAAATAAACACTTGAGTCTTTTTATCTATGAGTCCCTGGAAGTTGCTAGCTTTAAGTGCTGGAGGACACAGAGAAGTTACTCATCAGACCCTATAGCACTGGGTTCTTTCTAAACAGTTGATCTCCCTGTATAGTATTCTACTGGGCCAAAGATCTTTAGGTTTCCGATTTGGCATTTGAGAAGTCAGTTAGATCTAGCTAGCCCACATATAAACACAAGAAAAACAAACAAACGAGAACCCTTCATTTCATCTTGCACTGAAATCACAATCCCTCTTTGTGGCCTCTGTGCTGTGGCCCTCCCTGTCTACAGTTCTTACTTCCTCCCCAATGTCCATTTTAAATATTGCTTTCTACTGTCCATTGGATGTGCCTCCCTTGCTTCCTCTTTAGCTAGCTGAACCCTTGCCAGGCAGCTCCTGTTGGGGAAGACCCTCCTCTGCTGCCCTTAGGTGCAAGTGCCCCACCCCTGGCACATTCCGTCACATTATTCTATTTGCTTTAGGAATGATTTAGTTGTTTGTGATCTGTCTATTTCTAGGGACTGGAAGTTCCATTTTGTGTGTGTGTGTGTGTGTGTGTGTGTGTGTGTGTGTGTGTGTGTGTATGTGTATGTATGTATTTATGTTTAATACTGTGTCTAGCACAATACATTTGTTAAATAGAGGTACATTGAAAGGATTTCTCTCATTAGTTCAATTCATCCCTCTGTCAAATGTAAAATTCATCCATACTCCAACCCAGAATGGCCTCCTACCGCATTACAGAAATCGGCAGCAGAATGCCACAGCCTCTCAATTTTAGTGTACATGCTGCTGAAGCACAAGCCACAGCCTTTCAATAACTTGGTCCAGACTCACCTGCCCCCCCTTCCTTACTGCAGAGCTCCAATCTGCTTCAGGCGGGTCATCAGCTCCCCATTCTTCTGCATTTGAATCAGATCACTGCATCCACCTATACAGTCTTTACCTATGAAGACTCGAGGGACCTGCAGCAGCAGAAAGTCAGAACAGTTAAGGAGCCCTGTGATGCGTGTTGCCCTCCCCAGTGTTGCCCACCATGCTAAGCTTCACAAACAGCTTTACAATCTTCTGAAGAATCTTTTTAGAAATGCTCTAAGAGTGGAAGCAGTCATTAAAAACATCACTATTGCTGGGTTGTAGCTCAAAGGCACAACTGCTAAGCATGAGTTGAATCCTCAGCCCCAGGTAGGAAGAAGGTTTCTGATCGAGTGAGCTGGGCATTGGCATGGGCATTTCACTTTACAGACATATGTCAGGAACAAATTCTTATTGACACAGTGAGAGCACCAGGCTTCCTTCTGGCTCTCCTGCAGTTGGACCAGACCTGAGACCATCTACTAAACCCCAGCAATCAGGAGCTGGGTAGGTCCAGGCTTATTAAATATTGCATCTCCCTGTTATTAAACATAGGTGCACTGTCCTCAACTAGAAGACAGTATTGTGCTGTTTTGAGTCTCCTGTAATCCCTTGCTGTTGGTAACATATCTAAATGCTGTAGCTCTGGGTTAAGGAAATGGATCTGTTCTGGCTCGCTTGCCAGACTGGTAAATGTTCTTGTGGCATTGGTTCCTCTCACCCCCCCTCCATAGGACCCTGCTCAGACACTCATCAGCGGCGAAGAGGACTTCAGACTCCCGAGGAAGGAGGACATGCCCTCACTGTGGCCAGGTAATGTCCAAACCAGGGACATCACATGAAGGCTGACTGGCAGTGAAGAAAGGGACTCTAAGGCACCGAGTGGTCAGGAAGTAGCAGGCCCTCTGAACACCAGGGTCATGCCTGACAGATGGGCGGGGGTTAGGGGAATAGAATGAGCATGGTTTTCAGAGCATTCTATTTCCTCAGAAGATACAGAACTTCAAAGTGAATTATTTAAAATGTGAGGATGAGGAAAGAGGTTGAATTACTGTGGGTAAGTTCTAGTAGCATGTTTTTTGTTTGTTTTATAGAGAGGGAGAACTAGGGTTTAACAATTAGAAAGCTGATAACAAAACCAAAACACCGTGCCACAATCCAAATTCTGTAAGCTACTCCTTTGCCTGACAATGAGAAAAAAGCCACAGAACCCTTTCTGGCAGGTCTGCCTGGCGAGTATCTTTCAACCCCAGGAGAGGCTGGCTGCTAGGGGAAGGCAGGGTGGCTGTGTGTGGGATTTTGTAAAGGAGGGTGACACAACCTTGCTTCCGTTTGCTACAAGGAGAAAAGTGCAGAAAGATGGGGAAAGAAACCTAAAATTGCCATGGAACACTAGCTGTTGTGTGAGAGGAAGGAGGCCCCAAAGTTTGAGGGCTTTTTGTTCCCATCTCCTCACACTTAGGGGTGCTCTGTTGTACCCATAACAGAACCCCAGTGGCTCTGTGAAGATAATGACTTGTTAAATTAAATTTGTTCAAGCTTTAAACAAGGAGACCATGTATTTATTTTTGAATGTCTGTATTTTCAAAAATGATTCAAGCAGTCGTCATTATCTACATCCCTGGTTTTTTTCCTGTGTGTGGAAGCCAAAGGTTGACACTGAGTGGCTTCCTGGATCACTCTGTTTCTAGAAACTGAGGCAGATTTACTGCTCCCGGGTCCCCTGTGCTGGGGGTATGAGCTGTCTTTTTTTTTTTTTTTTTTTTTTGTCCTATGTGGGTTCTGGGGTTTAATTTAAACTGCTGACCCCAAGCTTGTGAGGTAAAAACATTTGATCCACTGAGGGTTTGAGCTAATTCCAGTGGCAAGAATGCCATAAAAAGCAAAAGGTCAGCTCTTGGGAGCTGGTTCTCCCCTTGACTGGGAATCAGAATCCCGGAAGTTCTGGTTAAGTAAGATGCAGATTTCTTCTTTCAAGCCCCAGTGTTGAAATTCAGACATAATGAGCTAAGGTCTAGGAGTTTGAATTTCTAAACGTTTCTAAGGTGCTGGTCACCTTTCAATCACTGGTCTACACAGAACAGCCCCTAATTTCTCCCAGGGTGACTGAGGTCCCTCCCCACAGCTCCCACACACACACTCTCCTGTCCCCTTCCAAGCCCTAAAGTGCTGCCTGAGACAGACCCTGAAATCTGGCTGCACCCTAGGTTTTTTTTTTTTTTTGTACAGTCTGGCAAGAAGCTAGTTTGCCTTAAAGCCTGAAGAAACTTTGCCCTCCCAACGTACCCTTACCCCTACCCCTCCCACCCCTCCCAGAAAGGTCACCAGCAAAGTTGCATTCAATCATTCAGGCTGAGGGAGAGGAAGAAACATCTGTCACTCAAACCTCTGACCCACACCTCTCCTGGGGAGGAAGTTGAGTCAGTCTGCTCAGAGGAGAAAGAACTTTCAGACTGAAATCAAGCTGGGAAACACTGCTCTGGGTTTTCCTAGAACAGGTTTTCCCAGCATTCTCTGTAACCCTAGGGTTTACTTCCTGTGTGTTCAGGCCAGGGGCTGACAGCGTCTTCCTTGATTTTTTTTTTTTTTTAATTTTTATTTATTTTTATTTTTTTTAACTGAGGCAGGGTCCTTGCTCCTCCTGTGCTGGGATTATAAGCAGGCTGCCACGTGTGCACAGCTGCTTCTTATGTTTATGCTTGAGAGGTAAACGTTTTATCCACTGAGCCCTCTTCCCAGCACCCACATCTCCACTTCTGACCATCCTTGGCTAGGTTTCCTCAGACACAGCTACTCAATGCTCCTTCAACTTTCCCCTGCTTTTGCCATGTTCTCACCTGGATTCTGTGCGGCCTCAGACTGTCTTTCAGTTTCAGCCCAAACCCTGTTCCTCCTACAGTCTCTTGTTCCTGTGAAAGATTCCTGGAAAGTACCCAAGTAGGCAGAGGCAGAAGACTGATTAGAGCTTCCATGACTGTGAAGCCTGTGAACTGTGGATGTTTCAGGACTGACTTTAAAATCTTGAATGATCTCGAGCCTACTTTTCTGTCTTAGCTGGGCTTTTTTTTTTATTGCTGTGAAGGGATACTAGAATCATGCCAACACTTATAAGGAAAACATTTAATTGAAATGACTGGCTTACAGTTCAGAGGTTCAGTCCATTATCATCATGGTGGGGAGCAGGGCCTGCAGGCAGATGTGGTGCTGGAGCTGAAAGTGCTACAACTTGTGGACAACAGGAAGTTAAACTGACTGACACACTGAGTAAAAGCTTGAGAAGAGACCTACCTCAAAGCCTGCCCGACATTGACACACTTCCTCCAACAAGACCACACCTACTCTAGAAAAGCCATACGTCCTAATGCCACCCCCTTTGCAGGCCATTTTCTTCCAAAATACCACATTTGCCCACCTCAGTGTCAGACTTAATGAACACATAAGCATCTTTGGAATGTAGTAACTTAACAAAACCCTTTAGCTATCAGCCAGAGGGGTAAGAATGCTACCACACAACATCCAATTGCACGGCTATAACTTGCTGTTTTTGATGTTCCTTCCAAGGTTTCTAAAAAGTGCTTCATCTGGCTCTCTTTATTCTGCTCCTATAAAACTTAACTACTTCTGCCCTGGAACGTGGATGCTGAGGTAACAACCCAGCTCTGTTGTCTCAGACCATGCCCTTTCACTTGACTGATCTCCTTTGAGGTGAGAGCAGTTTTTGTATTGATGACATACAGTGACCAGAATGACCCTTCCAAGAGTCAAATCCCAAGTCACTCTGAAAATCCAGCAGCAGCCTTGCTCACATGCAACACAAACTGGTTTACGAGAGGCTAGAGGTCTTCTTAAGGCCTCAGATCTAACTCTTCTTACTCTAACCTCTAGAGTCCTGTCATGCCAGCCTCCTGACTCCATGGGACACCAGTCACACTCTGGCACACATGCTAGCCCTTACTATTTATCTGCTTTTTCTTTCACTGTAGTGAGGCCCTGATGGTTCCATTTAAAACAGTGACCTGCTGCCCACACCCTACCTTCCCTTTCCTAGTTAACTTTCTTTGTAAGCACATCACTGCCACCTTCCAAATATATAATTCATTGTATTGTCTCCTACACAAAAGTGCACATTTTAAAAGGTAGGAAGTTTTTCATGCATTTGAATTTTGACTAAAAAACCTATTAGAGGGGGTTGAAGGGTGAGGGGTGGGAGTATATATATAGGATCAGGGATATGGCTCACAAACAGCATGAGGGTCCTGAGTTCAGATCCTCAGCAGCCTTGTAAAAGCCAGGCATGGCAGTGCACAATACTGGGAGTGGGATGCAGAGACAGGTAGATCCCATGGACTCACAGTCTAGCCAGTCTAACCAAAACGGCAAGGGTTCAGCGAGACCTTGCCTCACAAAAACTAATGTGGAGAAGTAATTGAAAAACATATCCTGAGGTCAACCTCTGGTCACCACACATTCATATATACACACATGAATACTCCACAACACATACACACAAAACTCTTTTGAAATTTTAGACTTAAAAGGCCACCACAAAAGAGTATTGCTTTACAAATCAGTGCAAATATCTGTTAAAAGAATATTTTTTCCCCCTCCAGAACAGGTGCTGCTCAGCTAAGACAGCATTATCATTAATCCTGTTGTAGCTAGAACCACCTACAGATCTTTCACACTATTATTGATGACTGGCTCCCACCTCTGCTCTTGGGAGGCTAATTAGGAGTATGACCTGAGCATGGGATTGTCTGAAAAGTTCCCAGGTGATTCCATTGGCTAGCGAAGTTTGGGAACCACTGTCCAGAAGGACCCATGTGGGACCGGTGCAGGGGCCTGTAGGAGTGTTCACACTTTCTGTTCTTCCCACTCTCTGCTTTCATCTCTGCTCCAAGACCTCATTCTATAGCTGTAAAATAAGCACACTCTTGATCTGCACTAGCATACAGATTTTTGAATGAGACAGTTCCAAGGCTTTGTACCCAGATCACAGAGAAAACCATGAAAGTTCACTAAATCCCAAGTAGGAAATGTGTTTCTGCCAACAGTGTCCTACAAGGTGCCCCAAAGGGACTTAAGTGAGCTGGTGTAACTGCTATCAGGGAAGACCCTGTGCCTCTCCCTTTGGCTGTCTAAATGATGGGCCTCAAAACTAATTTCCCCAGAAACCCTGTGCTGGGAAGGGATGAAGTCCTGATGCCAGCTAGTGTAGGAACTTGCCTGACTGGAAGAGATTTCACAGTTCTGAGGCCTTCCAAGACCAACTGGACCTGAGATAACAAGGATTAGTCAATAGTGGGTGAGGACCTCACCTTGATCTGGCTTATAAACCTCCAGCCTTCTATTTGAACCTAAACCTTAGGCTGGGCAGATGGCTCAGTTGGTAAAGTGCTCGCCCACTAGAGCGAGGACCTTAGTTTTATCCCCTAGAATCTACAGAAAAGGCTGGGCGCAAGTCACAATATTAGGGAGGCTGAGATAGAAGGACCCTAGGGATTCTTTGGCCCCCAGCCAATGCAGCCCAACCTATGAACTCCATAGTCAGCAAAGGACCCACTCTCAAAAATTTGATGATTGAGAGTGATAGAAGTAGTCAGCCAAAGATATCCTCTGGGCTGTCTCACAAACGTGGGTACACACACACCCTAAACTTTATAGACTTGGGAGTTACTGGACCTCTCTATTCATCTTCCCAGGGGAGCCTCACTGAATAAGTTTCTTTTCTCTGCTTTTCACTGTCACGTGTCTCTTTAATTGGTATTGGAGGCAGGTGGCCAAGGCTCTTGGTTTGTTGGGGCTGCCAGATCCCAGGCTTTGTCCCCCACTCCAGTAACAGTGAGACAAGCTTGCCCTTCCAGCACCAGAGTCTGTTAGGCTGGGCATCCCACCAGCAGCTCAGGCACAAAGGAAGCCTTCTCTGGGGGAAGAAGAATTCTTAGAGAGCGACACAGTATATTTGCAGAACAGGATTCAGAAGTGCCGCTCTGATCTCGAAGACCGGGTCACTGAGGCAAGAAACTGTCAGATCATTCAGAAAGTTAGTGTGATAACCAGGCCTGAACAACACCAGGCCTGAAATATCCTATAATTAAGGCAGCAAAAGGGGCAAAGGGGGGAGCAGAGGCTTCTTTTTCTAGTGGGTGGAGCTGGATTAAGAATGAACAAACCAGGTAATAAAGAAAGCCCAGAGAAAAGGAAATGCAGGCTCACAAACCCAACAAGACACATGCGAACAGAGGGCAGACATGTCTTCCTTGACAGAGAAGCTGAAGGTCACACCCAGCCTGCAGCTGCCCCCTGCCTTGTCATTCAAAACAGTGCTTCAAACAAAGCCTTCAGATGCACAGTTAACCCTCCAGCTCAGCTGACCCCGCACCATACATCACTGTGCCGCTGCCTTGTCCTGCAAGGCAGTGTCTTCCCACAGGTCCCTCCCCCATGCCCTCTGGATGCTTTGAAGGACAGAGTCCTGGTGGTGGCAACCTAGAAAAGGCACAGATGTCTGCACAGCTCTGAAAGGAAACAGCAACCCTTGAGCCTTTAACACACTCACTGTTCTCGCTCCGGTGAGCTGTTGTAAATAATCTTGAATCTCATCGGTGTTGTTGGTGGCTGTGATATCCACAAATTCCAGAAACCCTTGTTTGAAAGGCAATTGCCTGAGGATTTCTTGTGTCTCCTGGCAGTAGGGGCAGGTGGGCTTGATGAACACGACCACCTTCCCAGGCTGGATCTTGCGGTTCACAAACTCCTGAGCCATACTGACAGCTTCCCCAGAAGGATCGCTCAGGCTCAGCTGAAGGTACTGGTCAGTGTGAAACGTGGCTCAGCCACAGCTCTCATTTAATAAGGAACCTCCTTGGAGGAGGAGTTAGCAAGCAGGATGGTTCAGTTTTAAAGGGCCAGCCCCAAAGTCAATTCATCCTGATATGATTCACCAATTACTAGGCCTATTAGGAATGCACAATTGCTGTTTAATCCATAATACGTAGGCCAGGCTGTCTTTGTGTTCTCCGCCTTTGGCAATACCCTGCTACCCTCAAAGGCGGCAGGGACTCCACTGACAGCTTCTGGGAGGAGGCTGGGACCCCTTAGAGCAAATTCTTTTCTTTTGGAGACATGGTCGTTTTCAACATGTAAACACAATCATTTAGGAGAGCTTTGGCACCCACAGGAAGTGGGATGGAAACGGTGACTGGACCGCCAGGGGTGCCCATGCTTTGTTTGGTGGGTGTTGTATGATCAGTGGAACTGGCTCTTGGCATGTAAGAAAATGGTAGCAAAGCCATCTGGACTTCCGTGTGGATAAGTGAGTGTACAGTACGGATACCACACTGAACAATGTGCCCCTTTCCACACCACAGATTGTGACTGCACTTAGCCACAGGACCTGCCTGGCAAGCTATGCCTTTGATACACCTGTCTCATCTCAAAAGCCTTAGCTTTGGTAACCTTTGAACAGCAGTTCGGTGAGGAAACAAATTCTCATATAACTCCTGACCTCAAGCTCCAGACAGAATGAGGATCTTTTCCTGCCTGACTTGTTTTCAGTGAGCCAAGGTGCTCCAGGAGGCATGGCTGAGTTAGGTAAGCCATTCAAAGAGAAAATTATCAGACAAAATCAGGTTTCCAAGCCAGTGGCAAGTTTCACACTGACCCAGGGTATCTCTAGGAGGCAAGGCTAGAGCAGTGTCTGTTGGTGGCTCAGGTCCGTACTGGGACAGGAGAAGGAAGAGTGACTTCTGGAGGCTGCTTTCTTCATTGCTCTCATTGTTGCCAAAATCAAATGGCCAGCTTCAGGGCCACAGCAGGTGTTCAGAGAAAGCTCCCTCACACCTGACAGTTGTGGCAGGGCTGCATGCCTGAGGTGGCTGGTCCACAGCAGGGCTGGAGACCTCCCAGCCCTCCAGAACAAGCCTGGGGTAAAGCCACAGCCTTCTCATCTTCCTCACCTTAGCCTTCTGATGCCAGCCCCTCCCAGAGGCCTCCCGAGGCCTGGACATCTGCAAGGCTCTTGCTGTTCCCATGACCTTGGGCATCAGCACATGGTGCAGGCAGGTTTTTAGAGTCTGTCTCCTTCAATGCCTCTCTGGTCTTCCCCTTCCTGCAGCCCCCATTTCCTAAGAATTTGACTGGTCTGGTCTCTCCCAGACTGTGGTTGAGGACACAAGGCCTTCCGGTTCTTTCATGTTCACCCTGTGCCCTTCCCTGATATGCGCTGCCTGTGTTTTCCTCACCTCCTCTCTCCTAATCACCTTGCAGTCTGACCCTCCGTATCACCTCCTGCCAAATGGCCTCAGCTTGCTTACTCATTCTGGAACCAGGTGTTCAGACCAGCCTAATGTAGAAGTCAGAGTTTGAATTTAGCATGTGCAGAACCATGAAGCCTCCCAAGAGACCTTTCTGTACAGAGTCACATGGGGCTTGGAGTCCCACACTCCCCCTAACTCCAAACTCCAGAAAGATGAGGGTCTTTTTCTGTCAGTGCTGTAGCTCTAATTTTACAGTGTCTGAGTTGGAGTTCATCATATTTACCTCAAGTCTTATAAATGATAAAACCTGGAGGGGGGACCTCTGTTGTCTGTCCCGAAGCTCAACCTGAGTCTAGTATCTGAAGCCATGGGACAAATGAGATTAAAGCACAGGCTGAAGAATGTGTTTTGGTGAGACACAGGATGAGACATGGAAACAACAAGTAATGTAGCAGAGGGTGGACTCTATTTCTCAGAAAATGTATGGCTGCAACTCAGTGGGGGGAAAATGTGCCTACAGGATCCTCTGCTGCGTTGGTGTTGGCGTTGTGGATCAGTGCAGACTTGTAGAGACCACAGGTGTTTCAGTGACGAGTTGGTAGGGTCCCAAAGTGAGGTCTTTCCTCAAGAGCTGGGGGCCCTGAGAAGGTGTGTATATGCAGAAGAGCAGATATGGACTCTTCTTTGGCCCTTATGAGACACCAGGGCTCTTCGGAACAGTGGGGCACTCTTCATGGGAGCGGCCACGTTCCTGTGTAGATGATAACAAGAAGCTAGTACTCCGTGGAAATATGTGCTATTGCAGTGGTCGTGGCCACGGGCTCATGAGGGATGAAAATGGGCCACTAGTGAATGTTTTTCAGGCTTTTTCCTATTCTTGCTTGAAGCCTCTCCTTCCCAATGCTGAATGTAGCATGGTCTGTTTTTCCTTCTGGTACAACTGAATGTTCTGGCTTTTAGAGAACTTTACCTGTGCATATGATATCCCCAGGTAGGATCTTTCCCACATGTGGTTCCAGCTACCACTGTTTGATGACGAATATTGCATTTGTTTGCCTTGTCTGGACTTCACTTCCAGGCCTCAGGAATGCAGCTGCTGAGGAGACCCACCTGAAGCTTCCTTCAGCCTTCCAGTTTCACTGGCTTAGTGCTCAAGCACAAGCTGTTGTGGGATATTTATACACTGTGTGAAGATGTATTGCTGTGATTGTATAATGAAAAGCTGAATGGCCAATAGCTAGGCAGGAGCATATAGGTGGGACTTCTGGGCAAAGAGAGCCAGGCGAGGAGGAAGCAGGATGGACAGTGTGGAGATGGGGTGATGAGCCTCATGGAAGAACATAATAGTAGATTAAAATAATAATAATGATAGATTTAAAAATATAAGTTAAGCTACAAGAACTAGTTAGAAACAAGCCTAAGCTAAGACTTAGCTTCATAATTAATAATAAGTCTGTATCATTATTTGTGAGCTGGCAACCCAAAGGAAAATCCGACTGTACCCAGCTTTCTCTGGTACCTGCTTACCCCACTCTTAGTGGCGTTGTCCTCCTTGTGGCTAGGGCATGGAGTTGGAGGCATCTTTACTGGCTTCTCTTTTACTTACACAAAATATCCAAGCTGTCCTAGGTCTGCTTCCCAGGTCTCATCTGGGTCTAAACACCTCTGCTGAATGCCACACCATCTTGGGGGCCTAGCCCTCTGTTACCTCATTTGATCTCCTTACCCTGTACTCCTAGACTGCTGTGGTGCTGCTGGATAGTCTTCAGTATGCTAGCACTGCCGTGTGGGTTTCTTCGGATTCCCTGCAGAGATACTTTGCACGCTGGCCCTCCCTGTGTCCCTATTTCTGCTTTCTCCCAGTTCCCTGGGCTCCGGGCCATCCCTGGGCTCTGACCCTTACATTTTCACAGTGTGCTCTGCCCACCCTCAGAGTGCCCCACATTCCCATTTTCTTTGCAGTTGACTTCTGCTAGTCCAATAAGTCCCAAATTCAGATTATGTATTAGCTCTTCTAGGAAATACCCCAGAGCAGACACCTCCTTCCTACTAGAATGCCTCCCAGCTAAGCTCAGATGATAGGCTCTGCCTTGGTCATATGTCAGTGCTTTTTTAAAATTTAAATTTAATTTTTTATGTGTACAGATATTTTGCCTACATGTGTGTTTATACACCACATGCATATGCCAATGGAAGCCAGAAGTGGGTGTGGGGTCCTATAAAACGGGAGTCATAGACTGTTGTGAGTCACCATGTGGATGCAGGGAATCAAATCTGGGTCCTCTGGAAGAACAGCTAGTGCTCTTATCTTGTGAGCTATTTGTCCAGCCTCATCACTGTTCTTTTAAAATAATTTTCGGTCATCTCTAAAGTCCCTTAAAAACAGGAAGAAAAATGCATTCATTTTCGCATTATTAGTCCTACAAGTGAGCAGGTGCATGCAGGTCCTTACTGAATTCATGCAGCCAATGTTTATTAATTACCCTACCCTGGGCCAGACACATACATCCTCGTATATAATTCTGTCCTTAGGTATTCATAGGAAAGTGGGGCATACAGACATGGAAAATGGACACAGATATCAAGTATGTGGGATGGTACAATAGAGGTATATAAGGGTGCCCAATGAGAGTAGGTGGTCCACCAGGAGAGTGGTTAGGGAAAGGGCCCTTAACATAAAAGAGCCATTTATAAATATTTACATGTGTAACTGTAAGGCTACATCTCAGGAAACACAGTAAATTAGTGAGCACTGATGAGCTCTATGGAGTGAAAGGAATGCTTTGGGGCAAGAAAACCTTACAGAGTCTATCTAAGCTCACTCTGGACTCTCCCTGGCTGAACTGGCACTACAGGGTACTTCAGAGGCTGGAGGGACCTGTGGCTGATGTCCTAACCACAGCTGACCTTTAGGAATGCTGCGGGATGCTTCAGGGAAGTAAGCATGGTGCCAGATGCAGGAAGGTTTGGGTTTGTGGCTGTGCCCTCTGTGGAATGCTCTCTGGCTCCACAGGTCTGACTGTAGATGACGGTTAACTTGGCCCCAAACATCTCTCAGTGCATTTCCTCACCTTCTACCTGGTTGCTGAAATCAGTAACATTAACAGCCACCCTCTCATTATGTGCTGACTGTGTGCCAAACTTACTGATAAGAACTTAATAAAAGCAATTTTCATCCTCACAGCAACTTTGAAAGGTAGGTCCAAAACAGACTGGTGAAGGGGCCCTTGACTTGGAGGACGTGAAATTCAACCAAGGTCAAGGGCACCAGCTGCTTCCCAACAGGCTCTGCCTCACATTTAGACAGTTTCTCTTGCCACAGTTTCTAAGATCCAGGTTCAGTTTGGATGTGGACTCTTAAGTTACCACCCATGACCCTGGGCTCTAGTGTGGGTTTTTTGCTTCTGTGTAAGTTAGAGGCCCTGTATCTGCAGTCTTTGTGGGTGTTTCCAAACACTTTGTGTCTTATCATTGCTGTTTGAGTTCAGGGAAGGGAGTAGTCCCAAACACAATCATACCAGGCAAAATAATCTAAAGCCTTCTAGATGGAGAATACCTTCTTGGTCTAATAAATAACTGAATAGCCAATAGGTAGACAGGAGAAAGGATAGCAGGGCTGGCAGGCAGAGAGAATAAATGGGAGGAGAAATATGGGAAGAAAGATCGAGGAGTGAAGAAGGAGGGAGGATATCAGGAGCTAGCCACCCAGCCACCCAGCCACCCAGCCAGACACAGAATAAGAAAGAAAGAAAGGTTATATAAAAACAGTGAACGGTAAAAGCCCAGAAGCAAAAGGTGGATGGGATAATTTAAGAAAAGCTGGCTAGAAACAAGCCAAGCTAAGGCAAGGCATTTATAAGTAAGAAAAAATCTCTCTGTGTATTTATTTGGGAGCTGGGTGGCAGGGCCCCCAAAGAGCAAAAGAGGTGGGGGGAAGAAAAACAATTAAAGGTTACCATGGAATCAGTCGGCTCATCTTGAAACTAAAACTAGGCTGTTGGCATATAAGATTATGAAACAGAAAGAACTTCCCTACAATGAGCTAGCTGCTCAGAAGGTGGGAGAGGTCCTTATCCTAAGTCATCTTGCCTGAAAGGCTATTATTGAGGTGGCCTATGAAAGGACCAAGCAGATCCCATAACAGGCTGCTCAGTCTTTTCTCAGAGATCAGGCCTCAATTTCAGTTTGGACATGGAATCTTAAGTTACCAGTTTCTTGAGATTCGAGCAAGCAGTTTCTGGGAGGGCCGTGAACAAAAGACATAGACCTTGCAGTAGCTCCTTTTCTGCATGTATTCTGACTTCTCAAGGTTCAGTCAGTTGTTTACTGTCTGGGACCCCTCACCAACTTAGAACTTTGTGCATGAGTTAATGTGAAAGTGTGGGCCTCTGAGTCAGCCCCCACAGTCAGTATGTGCTAGGCCAGACAGCCTCCATGGCAGCTCAATGACAAAGCCTCCAGGCCTGCCCAAAAATGATAACTGTAATCCCCAACCAGTAAATTCAGAGGTTACATACCCTCAACCAATACTATGACACAAAGGCTTGTACCAACCTGGTTGTGGTTTTTCCCTTTAAAAACCCTTCACCCTGAGAGCTCAGGGCTGTCCTCCTCCACCCGCTGCTGTGTGGGAGTGCTGGAATACGGACCAAGCTGGGGCTTGTAATCAATAAACCCCTGTGTGTTTTACATTGGCTATAGGCTCTGTGGTGGTCTTGCTCAGGGGTCTCATGACATGTGCACAACAGCCTATATACAAGATAGGGGTAACAGACTGGTTGGCACTGTCACATAGGTCAGGGTTTATGATCAAGTCATGGAATTTTGATCCTAATCACTTGTGATCTGCATAACTCAAGGATGAGCATTATTATTTCAGGATATTCATATCACTGATTGGTTTGCCCACACATAGCTTGTGACATTCCCCAAGGCCATCTGTCTTGCTGATCGCCAAACTCCCAATCATGAGAGTAAGCAGACTTCATTCAACTTTTATGACAGACAACAGCCAAGGGAACAGAAATAGAGAGCCAGGAGTTCAAGCCATGGTTCAATCTGTCTCCTCTGAGATGGTGGGCTGGGGTTGTAGTGTGAATGACTCATTTGGTGATTTGGATTCCTTCTAACAAGTTTTTAGGGCAAAGCAGATAGATTCAGATCTTACAATGTTATCTGAACAAGAATTTAATGCCTCAGCTCTTGTAGCTACAGTCACTAATGGGGTTAATTGGGTTATTTCTGGTATGAAATAATGGGCCCAATTAAAATCACTTTTAATTAGAGGGTTCATTTTTCTTATCCGCAGGAGTTCATGGACAAAAAGTTGGCTCACATTAACAGAGATCCCAGAGTCCAGGGTTGCTATCTCTGAGGTTCTCTTGGTCTACCCCACCTGATTACAACAGAGCTACACATCTAGCCTTCTTCCACACATCTGTGTTTGGTAGTAGGCAGGAGAAGGGGTATAGACAGATGTATAGAGTTGAGTAGAGAAAGCCTTGAGTGTGTATTGTTGACATAGACGCAGCCATGACAAAGACCAAGATCTCGGACCCATGGGAAACTGGCAAAGCTTTTTCCCATCTGGGTCAGTCTCAGAAAAGCAAAGCCTTTTCCTCTCCAAGTATGATTAGTTGATTAGTGTGCATGTTAACTAGCAACTGAGACTCCTCCTATGAAGGCTATTTAATCCCTCCCCCTGTGTCATAATAAACAAACCTTGAGGTTCTGGGGTATGTTGGTAGTAGGTGCCACTCCGTCAGAGAACACACCCCACTTTTCTGTACATGTATTTTTGTATCTGTCCTTTCTTCCTTCCCCAGGTACTCCCAGTCAGGGTTCCAGGACCCCAAATCACATTCAACATGATAGACAGGCATTTTCCACTACTAGATTTCCATTATTGACTTCTTTACATCTCAAGTGAAAACTGGTTCGCATACCCACCTCAAAAACAGTTTCTGTTCCCTAAACATCTTGTTGAACTTCCTACTAGTATTGGAAATTTGAGGGGGGAATCTCACAAAAGTAATCACATTTACCAGGAAAATTGGGATCCCTCTTTGAGCTCTTAGTTTTGTTAATAAAAGAATTTAAGAAGGAACTCGAAAGGAAACTGGAGGACAGTGTTAGTGAAGTTCAAAAGGAAACCTCAGGGCAGCGAGCTGGAAATCTAGGCAGCTGCACAAATGAGCACCAAGGAGAGAAGGGGAAAGGCCATGAGCTAAGGCAGCCTGGGGCAGATGAGCAGCCACATTGCAGGAAGGGGCCACACCCTTAAAGAAAACTGATTCTCCCTTCCCCAGAAGCCATCAGCTGGGGGTGGGAGCTCATGAGTTCATACCCACTCATACTGGAATGCTGACTGGCTTGATTTTGTGCAGTTGGAGTTCATGAGTACAGTGGCCCTTTCATGTTCACTCTGCTCCCTGCCCCCTCCTCAATGTCAGCTGAGCCTTGGCAAAGGAAGTGTGATAAGGATGGCCTATTTGTGGCTGCACAGGTTGACACCCATTCTCTGAGTTTTGACTTATTGTGGGTTTCTGCACTGACAGCAGTCCACTGCACACAGAAGCACCTCTGATAAGGTCTGAGAGTGGGACTACAGATTCCATTATTTACTGAAACAGTACTGAATTTTCTGGCTCATCAAGAAAAAAAAAAAAATGGCTTGATGATAATAAGCCACACGCGAAACTCTGACTGTATCACCCTCTCACCTGACCCTCAGGGCTGGGGGTGGTGCGTGCTGCCTCAGGTAGCTTTATTGGAAACAAAGAAGTTCTGGGAATAGCAAATCCTTCCTTAACTCTCAGGGTACCTTTGGCTATAAAGGCAAGAAACACTAAGTTAACTGCATTAAATAATAACACTTTAAAGTGCTCATAAAGAACACAAATCTGAAGTAGCTGGTTTGAAGGTCTGTACCGTCGGGTTGGTAGCTGCAGCCCTTTTCCTGGGGTCCCATGCTCTGCAGCCTGGTGGTGGGGTGCCGCATTTCCGGGAACAGCCACAGCAGAGGAAACAGTGGCTGTTCTGAAATTATTCCACACCAAACCTCACCTTTAGTAGTTGGTTTGAATTGCTTCACAGGCTCATTCTTGACCCAAATACTAGGGGTTGGGGTGGGGTAGGGTGGGAAGGAATGCTTGCTCCTTTCAGAGTGGAAATAACTTCAGTTTTTCCTTAAGGAAGGGGGAGGGGTGGGGAGAAGTGGATTCTCCCAGAAGGAAGAAAGGGGAGGTGGGTGTGGGGAAGCAACCGACCAACTAACTTCCTAGTGTGTTACCAACAGCCTCTTGCTGAGCAAGTAAGGTAAAGGCCCTGAAACCAAGGGCGAGGCATCTGCTGTTGAGCATCTTAACCATTTGCAGCTAAGAAAGCTGACTGGGAGGTTAGGAGACTAAGACTTCCCTGCAGAGATGTGGTAGACATGGATTTGATCTAGTGTGAGTCCAAAGTGGTTGCCCCCTGCACTGTTCATCAGAGCACAGCAAGATCTTGAAGGGAGAATGACTGGAGGTTGCCAGTGATCCCAAAGAGTTACCTACTCTGAGCCCCAAATGCAGAGCTGGTCATTTTTCTGCTAGCTGCTTGCCCAGCCTGTCCTTCAGGTCCTACAGCAGGAGGAATTAAGTCAGTGAATGGCTGTCTGTCAGGGTGGCTGAGGCTGCTCCTGAGGAACTGAATGCTCAGACCGAACACAAAACATCCTTTAAGTAAAAAGGGACATTTTATCCATTCTTTCAAGATTGCAGAGCTAAAGTCAGGAAGAAACAGCTCATGTGTGCAAAGATACCACAGGAGATAAAATTACTATCTTGCTTATGCATGTGTGTGTGTGTGTGTGTGTGTGTGTGTGTGTGTGTGTGTTTAAGTGATTTCAAGCAGGTGTGAAGATAAAGTCACATCGTTAGACTTTTCTGAAAATATCCCTGGGCACATTTCTGCTCAAAACCTATTTGTAATGTTCCCATCAGCTGTTCTGGGGGAAGCTCCTCCTCAGCTCCTCTCCCCCATTTCTCTCTCCCCAAATCCTGCCCTGTCTCAAGCTGGTCAAACACCACTCCACCCCCAGAGATGCTCAAGACCACTAATACAGTATTTAAACTGAACCCAAGAAAACAGACACATGGTTTGTCAGTCTCTTTTCCCTGTCTCCTCTTTGTGGGGCTGGAAAATCATCTGGGAGCACTTTACTCATTAAACCCAGGCTTTTTCTAATTCAGTTTGATTTGGGTTGCTGTGTCAGCAGAGAGGCTTTTTGGGGTGCCAAAACTTTTCAAAACAGAGGACAAGGAAGGGTAAATTCTGCATCTTGTATTGAAAACCACCATCAGCTGGTTAGAGTTCCCTCTGGCTAACTAAAATATAACAGAACTGACCCTATGCTTATTAGCTCACTTTCCCATCTTCCTGCCCTGCTGGGCCTGGGAAAAAGCACTGAAATTTGTGCTTTTTGCCTCTTGCCAAGTAAGAAGGGTTCAAAGAGTAAGATTCTTGAAGAGTACCTACAAGAAGGGGAGCATATCTCATTTTCCAATGGCTCAGCCCATCGGGTAGCTGACCCTCCCATCTGCCCTATGCCTGCTCTCCAGGGTGGAGAGCCCTGGAGAAAATGGGTTAGAGAGACAGTGAGGTTCCCATGGGGTGAATGGTTACCATGAAGGATCGCAGCCTTGAGCTGTCTTTTGCCCTCTGCATGCCAGTCTTGCTGCTGAATGGTATCTCTTACCTACATCTTGAATCACGGCAATGTCCAGAAGACTGGGATCCTTCTCAGACCTCCTGCAAGTTTTGTTCAGGGAAACTCATCCCTATAAGGCTGAGTAATCAAGTAGATGCCACTATGAGACCTATGAGCAGAATCTCTTTGGGCCACCAGCTCACAAAAAATGATAAGGAGACTTACTATTAATTATGAAAGCTAAGCCTATAGCTTAGGCTTGTCCCACTAGCTCTTATAACTTAAATTAACCCATTCCTATTAATCTATATTTTGCCTTGTAGCTTTTTACCTTTCTTCCATCTTGCACCTCCTGTTTCCTCTCCATGTCCTCTTGTATCTCTCCTGCTTCTAGATTCATCTTTTCTATCTGCCTAGAATGCCCACGAAGCTCTCCTGCTAAGCTATTGGCTATTCAGCTTTTTATGACACCAGTTATAGCAACACATTTTCATACAGTGTATAAATATTCTGTAACATTTCCCCCTTTTCGTCTAAATAAAAAGAAAAGGTTTTAACTTTGACTTAGGAAAACTATATGCAATAAGAACAATTATCAAGTAAAGATTACATTTTCAATATCCAGTTCATTTGTATTTTGCAAATTCAGAGAAAGTACTGTATTACCTATCCTATGTTAGTACAAAGTTTTATACCTAAACTACTTTCTGTCATAACTTGTATTACCATCCTAAAAAGTATCTTTTTAGACCTTAAAACATCTTCTTATATAAACAACTTAAGCTTTTATGTTTCTCAGCCTTATAAACTTTACATCTCTTATGTTAGTTTTTTTTTTTTTTTCTGAATTTTGTAACAAGGAAAACTGTAAAACTATAACTATATAGTCTTCAATCCCCATCAGAGACTCAAGGAGGATAAAATATTACCTGAGTAAACAAGAAGTGCAGAGAAAGTAACTTCCAAAACTATAGAAATGATAGAACCATCTGGCTGCCTGGACAGTCACCCAAGTTTCCTCTGTAATGTTGGGACACCCATGTTCAGCCTATAAGTCTGGAATATCTGATAGTTCTTTTTGTAAAGCAGGAATCTTGAAAGACACAGCTTGAGGCTGATCCAAACATCTGTGAGTATGGAATTGATTACAAAAGTCAGGGCAAATCAATGTGACTGGCTACTTTGAAGACATTAGAAAAAATGAATTGTGTCTAAATATGCTTACTATGAAAGCTATTTAAGATATAAAAATTTTAAGCAATCTATTTATAACATAAACTATGTAGGTGGATAGAGAGATGGCTAAGTGGTTAGAAAAACTTGATATACAAGTATAATAACTAGAATTCAGGTCCTAGAACTCTGTAAAAAGCCAAGTATAGTCCCTCAAATGCCTATAGCCCTAGAACTGAGTGGGGTAGACAGAAGGATCACTAGAACTAGGTTCAAGGTAAGACCCTACCTCAAAGGAATAAGGGGGGGGAGTGATATAGGAGAACACTCCAACACACTGCACACATACACCTCCACAGATGTGCATACACCTGCATATACATGTGAATATGCCACATACATATGCCTACAAACACAGGAATAAAATTGACAATGTTTATGTACAATTATAGGTTTGGGAATGTGTTAAACATATATCATATGATATAACACACATATATATCCACGCAATATATAAAATCAATGTATTTTTTTCTGAAGAGAGACTTGAAATCCTGAAACTAATTAGTCAGTTAATACATTTTCCCAGCAGACAGATGGGATAGGAATGTTTTCTTTTCCATTTTCTGTCTTTGAATATTTTCCATATGTATATTTCACTTCATTTTTGCTTGCTTTTTCTTATTGAAGGTAGTGTTTGGGGAAGTGGGGCATCAAAACCAGTTCAGATTAGTTTTTTGTTTGTTTGTTTTGTTTTTGAGCCAAAGTCTGATTATGTAGTCCCGGCTGGCCAGGTAGGCCTTGAATTCATGGAGCTCTGCCTGCCTCTGCCTTACCTTTTCTGGAATTAAAGATGTGCTCCACCATACCTGACATGATTAGTCTTTAGGAAACTTGACAGAGTAGGGGACAAAAATAGAACAATAGCTTCAAGAGATAGTAGGATACAAAAGGATGGAGGGAAAGGATTATTTCCCCTGGGGGAGCCTTGCCTATGAGCTTTGTTGTTGATGTTTGGTTGGGTTTTGGCAGAGAGCAGTCAGTTGTGGGGAAGGTGGCTGATGGAGCAGGGGTGACTTAGAGAACTGGAGGATGGAGTATGAGACCTAGTGGCAGTGTTAATCTGCCTAGTTAAACCTAGTGGCCAGGGGAGCAACACATAGCTTGAGGGGGCGCCCTGGTAGGAAAGAGGTTAGCAGGGCTAAAGATAGGCAGGACAGGAGGCCACAATGTAAGCCCCAGGGGACAAAGAAATCTAGCCTTCTGTGTTTGTCCAAATTATCAATTGTGGTGTCCAGCATAGGAAGGAGGTCAAAGGAGCCAGGGGGGATGGTGAATGCAGAACACATAGACATTGAAGAAAAAAATGGAGATAGGAATACTGGTTCGCTTGCAAACATTAAAAAGCAAGAAAAGAAAATTCTGCTCCATGACAGGAAAGCCAAGGCCACAAGAAGCCTGGTAGCAGCTTGACACATAACTAAATACATGTAGCAAAATCAGAGAGAGTGAAACTGAAATTTTCACAAAGCAGTGTCAAAGCTAGACCTGGTGGACTGGCTTATAATCCAAGATACCTGGAAGAGTGGAGGAGCGCAAACCCCAGGCCCGCATAGGTTACAGAATGAGTTCAAGGCCATCAGGGGCCTTTAGTGAGAGGCTGCAAAATAGGGAAATAGCTTGGTCATTAGCTTGCCTAGCATGTGGGAAATCCTGAGTTTCAAGTCTCAGAAGTGAAAGACAAGATAGGCAGAGTCAAAAGCTTTTCTTTGGATACAGATGCCGAAAAGCACTCCAGGATGAAATGAGGCCTCTGGCACCAGGAGGCCAGCAGTTTCAGAAGAAAGCAAACAGTCCAGGATACTGAGTTGCCAATGCATCAAACATTCTTTTTGTGTTTGTTAAGAGCAGATGTGCAATCACAGAAGTCATAGCTACGTCTGGTTGCAAAACTAAATTCCTTAAGCATGAGCTGAGATACTGAAAGGAAGTGAATCACTTAGGGACAAAGCATCTTTACAGGGGACGACTTGTCTTACCCAGAAACAATCACAGGGCACATGTGCACATGTGGACCTGTTACCTGAAATGACTTGACCAAAGAGCATAGGATAAAATATAAGAAAATCAGACTCCAGTAAAACAGAAATCCAAGCTACTAATAACCACCAAGCGATGGCCTCGGGTGATTTAGGATGCGGACGCTGATCCAGAGAAAGAGCAGCTGCTGCAGGCCCTTCCCTGTCTAGACCCTCTCCCATTTCTCTTACTGCGGCCTCTTTTCCCCATGTGGGAACTTGGATGTTTCATTGCTTTTCCACAGAACACAAGGTTTGTGTGTGTGTGTATGTGTGTGGGGGTGGTTAGCTCAGCGGCAGAGTATTTGCCTGGCAAGTGCAAAACCTTTGGTCTGGTCCTCAGCACCACCATCACTAAGAAACCTCCTCTACCCCAAAAGCAAAACAAAACACCCCCAAACCCAGCAAGAACAATAACAAAAACAACAACAAAAACCCAAACCAAACCAACAAACCAAAAGAACAAGGGAATTAATATAATTCTCATACAGAGAGGAGTTTACATGTGACAAAATGGTCTTTGATGGCTTCTAGTTTATACATATTTTGCTTGTGGAAGTGTAAGCCACTGTCCTTCTCCAGTGAATAGTGGGTCATGGGAGGGAGCTCTGCTTTTAGCATTTGGGATGTTTAAGTGGGACCTAGCAGGAGGAGGAAGGACTGTGGGTGAGAGAGGGCCCTACAGGTGAGGAAAAGAGAGCACAGAAATGCTGAGAATCCACAGTGCAGACAGAGATGGGGCTGTGAAACACCCACACAGGAAAAAGCACAGAGAAAATGTAAAGCTGTCTGTCCTGGCCACACAGGAGATCCTCCTGGACAGTTTGAAACACCAGCTACCGTCTCTCTGCCAATTAAATTAGAAACACTGGGGTCCTTTTAGATTCACACTCTCAACTTCCTCAGAGGAAGCCCTACTTGAAGAGGACTTTCTGTGCTGGTAGCAAGGTAGGAGGCCTGGGTTCTAAGGCTTAAGGCCAGATCTTGGGGCACTAACATGTATCCTATAAGTGCTGCTTGATGGGGATAGTTGCTCTCCTATGAACTAAAGTAGAAACCTAAGCAGGTGAATTCAACTAAGAACTGCACTTGGCTCTGCAGAGGTTCTTCACTTAGACAAACTTTGGTCAGACTCCAAGATCTTCTGCTGGGCGCAGCTGTGCACTGCCTTCCAATCCAGCTTAGTAGAGAATCCTAGTAAGGATTCTCACAGGACTCTCCATGCCCGGTCTCGCTGTCTTACCCCACTGTATCTCCCAGGTGATGTCTGGTTACCCTAGCCTGGCTTCAGCAGGGATCTGGTTAATTTAGCCTACACTCTTCTTTCTCCTGATGTTTTCACATAGGTACTGTCTATCCTTTGCTCCTTGTTTAGGAGTCCCAACTGTCCTTTCTGATTTGGAGTCAAGCCTAGTCCCTCCCCTGCTTCAACACCCGCCTTGCCATGGTTATATAATCTTCTTCCTGAGAAAGCCTTCCCTATTGTGTTTTCTTTAGCATTTTGTTTGGGATAATAACCCATTTATGAGAACTTTCTATTGTAGAAAGCTCAAAGCTTTAAGGGTAGCAGAGTGGTGTGTTAGTGATCCATAAGCTAGGTGTTGTTCACTGTGTGGGAGGCTTCCTCTACCAGGTTCAGATAGACTGTAACTTCTTAGCTCCCTCTTCTTGGGGAATTGGAAGAATGTGGAACTCGTTTGTGCTTTTGAATGGGCCAGTAGCCAGGTGTGTATGGGACAGGAACTGGGTTCTCTCCCCCCATCTCCTTCCACCCCTGCCTCTCTTCCTCCTTTTCTTCTGAACTCCCCCAGGACAGCTTCAGGGTAGCTAAAGCTTGTTTTCTGATGCTTAGGCAGGTGACACTTCCCCCTACTCCTTCCTATAAGAAATATTGTTAAAGTATGGCTGTATGTTTGGAAATACACACAGAAAAGGACTGCTTCCCAACCCCCATCCTACAGCTGATTCTTCTTTTCAATGAAACTGTTAGTAGTTTCTTGTGTGTCCTTGGGAAGAAAGATGTCTTTGTATGTTTCTTTAGCAGACTCATGTCGGCCCCCAGTTTTTTCCTTGTTTTGCTCACTATCATTTATCTTGACTAGATGTCGCCCTGATGCATTTCAGGCAATTTAGTATTTCATTTAACAAATATTCTATAGCACACAGATCAAGTTTCCAGTCATAGGAGGTTTGCTTTTCACTCTAGCAGCATTCCAAGAATGAACTTGTGTGTGTGTATGTGTGTGTGTGTGTGTGTGTGTGTGTGTGTGTGTGTGTGTGTGTGTGTGTTGGTTGATTCAGAGAACATGGATGGATGGTGAGCCTTGCTTTGCAGAGATAGCTGGAGAAACCAGCCTGTGCTGTTTGAAGTCAGAGGGCCAGGAGAGATCACATCCTGAGGTTGTGAGGGAGGGGAAGCCTCTATTACTACCGGGGAACTCTGAAGAAAGCCACTGAAGATTTGAGAAGACCCTAAAGAGACTTCAAGAACTAATGTTTTAGAATGCCACAAATTCCTCAGATCCTAGAAATACTTCAGTGAATTTCCCTAATGTTGTTTGTGTGAGTGTCAGGAGGTAGAAACACAACTTCACGCTCCCAGCATCATTACCTGTGGGCCCGACATCAAATCCCATGGAATAGACAATGGTACCTTGGTCTCTGTGGGGATACCAAAAATCCTGAGATATTTGAATCCCTTATGTAAAACGGTGTGGCCTTTGCATATAAAATCTGTCCTACCATGGCCTCTAAATCTAGAATTACTTATGATATCCAGTACAATGAAAATGCTATGTAAGTTAAATGCCATATTGTGTTATTTATAGGATATTGAAAAGGAAAAACTTCAGTACATTTTAGTATATAGATTTTTTTTTTTCTGGAAAAAAAATTAAAGCAGAGTTGGAGTTTAACAATAGATTATTCTTTTAACATTTATATTTTATTTTTACTTATGTCTGTTTCGGCATATCTAAGAAGACAAGAGGACAACTTGAGGGAGCTGGTTCCCTCTTTCCACCCTGTGGGTTTCAGGTATCAAGAATGGGTCATCAAACTTGTCTGCAAGTGCCTTTACCAGTGGTCTTTCTCAGCAGCCCAAGGAAAGGTGCTAACAGAGACTTAAGCACAGGATTAAGAGAAAAAGTGGTATATGGAGAAAGAGTCCACACCCAAGAGTGTGGTACATTTCTCACCTGGAGGGTCTGCATTTGATCTTGTACTCATGAGATACCCACAGGTAAGAACCCAAGGACACAGGCTTGTCTGCGCCTTTGTGTTTGTGTTCAAAAATGGAATCATTTTCTCATGACCTGAAAAGTAAATGGAATTCCTTTGGTAGGAATAAGTGGGGAGCTGCCCTGTTGGCATCTATTGAGTTTCCTCATAACTGAAGTTTGAAGTGAACAGCTGGGCAGAACCATCCAGAAGCACATGGGACTGTAGGGCTCATTCTGATACAGTAACACGCCCACCTGTCATTACTCAGCTTTGGTAATTGCTCCTGTTGTACTCAGAGAAGGGTTAGCTCCATAACAATGGAGGGACTGGTTGGAAGAGGTTTTCTCAAAAGAGGAAGAGAGTTACACAATCCTCATTTGTGTTTCTAGGGAGCTGTACTGCACCACTGGCAGAAATAGGAGGCTTCACTCTTTTTAATTGTGGGTATGGGAGAGACATCCTCAGGAAGTGTTGCAGTGTGTGGTAGACATTAGCAGTAGTTCTCATTATTGGGGTTCCAGGATATTGGAAGTGTTCCATGTTTTAAATATATCTGGATATATTCTGAAAACCACATCCAAAAATTTCATGATAATCTCATATATAGAAAATAAGAGGTTTTCTGTTGTTTTAATTCAAACTACCAGGTCTGGATCTCCGGAGAAACTCCTTGGCTGGTGACACAGGGAACTGCTGGCTAGAGTGTGAAGGCCAAGAGGTGGTAGGAAGAAGGTTGCCCTTGTCTGAGGCGATACCTATGAAATACATTTGAGAAGTGCTCAGCTGTATAAAACAGACATGGTTCTTGCCGGTACTAGCTGGGAAGGTACATAAGGAAAACCCTCAGCACAACCTGTCCTGTGTGCAGTGAGTGCATGTGTGTGCCTGTGTGTAAGTCCATCAGATACTGAGTGTTGGCATTCTGGTCCACCCTTTAGGGACCCGCCCTGCCCTTCATCCTGAAAGTTCCCTTTAAAGAGAAAACTCCTCCCTGCTCCCTCCCTCTCTCTCTTTCTCTCTCTCTCCCTCTCTCTCTCTTTTCCCTCTTCCTCTCCTGAGCCTTGTCTGCATAGCCATGCAGACAGCATCTCTGTCTCTCACTTGGCTACACTGGCCAGGGCCTCCCTTGCACTGTATCATAACACTGAGACTATAGTCACTTAGCTGTGTGGGCTTTAAAAGCTTCTGGCTGAATGTATTCCAGTACACACTTGTATTGGTGAAATTATTAAGGCCACTCCACGTAGTTAAAAGGGAGGTTTATTTTGTGGGGTAACTTACAAATGAAGGGATAGGTTGCAGGGTCTGGGAAAGGGATGGCGCAGTCTGGTGGTGTTCTCTGGAGAACTCTGCTCCGTCTACCTCCAGCGTCCAGGAGCCAAGAGAAAACACTCCTCTTCTGGGTCTTCAGCTTCCTCCCTCAGCCCCACCTTCTGGGCATGACCATTACCGAAGCCTCAATGGGGGTTGGAACTTCCAGGCCAAGGCTGGGATGGCTACCCACTACACACTTGTGTATCAGAGTGGTGTGTTTGTAATCCACAAGCTCAGTGTTGTTCACTATTTGGGAGGCTTTCTCTGTCCCATTCAGATAGACTGTAGCTCCTGCTTCTTGTCTTGGTGGGGAATTGGGGAATATGGAACTCTTTTGTAGCTTCAGGGTCGAGTACTGAAAAAAGACTTCCTGCAGCAGAAGCCTCAGGGGACAGTGTGTGCCAGCACGGCCAGGCTGACTTTGTTCTGAGACTCTGGCTGCCACTCTATGGCTGTGTGAATACAGGCAAGTGACACTAATCTCTCTGGGCCCCAGTGTCCTGCTCTAAGGTGGTGAGGATTGTGTAAGGTGAGAATTCTAATTCACTTTGCACAGAGCATGGCTGAAGTGCTCTGGCCTCTCCTCAGCTTCCCAGTCCTTGTGATCAGCTTTGAAAGCATTCAGTAAGACAGCATAGTGTTGTAACAGCACTTAAAGTAGGGGTAGGAATGGGCAATGGTCAACATTCCACACTGCAGGCAGGCTTTTTACTCTTCCTACTCTCTGGAGGAGTGTGGCTTCCTATTTAGGCAATTGGCAGGCCCTCTTGGATTAACTCTTAGGAGAGGGCAGAGGTATGCTTTTGTCCTTTACTAGAAAGCCTCTGCTACAGAATGCATTAAGCTCCTATTAAGCTTTTAATCCTGCTGGCAGCTAACTCCTGTCTCCACCCAGGGCCAAAGACACCACTCAGATTTCCACCAGAAATCATGGTATAGGGCACAGTTAAAATAACTTAAAAAAAATTACATCTATAAAAATAGCCAAGCTTACCATGAGAAACTAGCCTCCCCTTGCTGGCTCAACAAATGCCTCTTAGCTCCAACTTCACCCTTTTGATCTACTCTATAGCTACCCTTTCATAGGATACTTCGTAAAGTCTTCAAGGGGAGCAGTTTCCATACTTCCATCTTCCTTTATCCACTGTTTCATTGTAATTTTTTTTTGCTTTCTAGGGCATAGGAGGTGAGACCCACAGCTGTCCATGAGGAAGGGACCCATTCTCAATGACCTTCACGTCTTCTAATTTTTTGCTAGCTGCCAAATAGTAATGCAAGCTGCCCTGGCAATTCATAACGTGAGATTCTGTGAGCTAGTTTTCCTTCCACGTCAGCCACAATAGAGGAGAGAGCACGGCACCAAAGTCAGAAAGCCCCCGAAGTTGGGGGATGTAAGTTGATCAGGAATGACTGAGAAGACAAATCAGACTGACTTGAGAGCATTTCAGTCCCCAGTGATATTGGAGTCGGGTGGGCACATCCCAGGACCTCCTGTTCTGTGTCCTAGAACAAGGAATTGGAGAGAGAGAGAGACATATGGACAGTAGCAGAAACAAAGGCAATTAATTTAGAAATAGCACACTTCCAGGAAGTATTTATTTAGTGAGCACAGCACTGTTTTCTACTGTTTAGCTGCTCCAGTCCCTTCTAGGCTGTGCCTCACTCCACCTGCACAGACAGGAGCAGGGCTGAGCAGGGTTCAGGGAATACACAGGAACACATGGTTTTCCTGCTCAATGTCACTTCTTCCTGCAACACCTCTTCAGTTGGGAGCCACCTCCTACTGACTTCATGGCTTTGGTTCCATCTTTTAAGACCTAGGTCTACCTGGACATAACCTCTGGTATATCCATGGTTCCCAGTCTCAGCAGAAAGCATGGATGCAGGTTGACCAAATAGCTTCAAAACAGTGTGTTCTAGGAGGGACAGTTGAGGTGGTTAAAGCCAATGAGAGGGAATGCCTAGTACTGGGATTGACCCTGTGGGGTTTGGTATTGTTTGCCTGTACTTGGTAAGAGAATGCATATCCCTTAATAACACCTGGATAGCAAATGTAAACTTCCTTTGGGTTCATGTGTTTGACAAACATGTTTTATTACCATCTGGTTTGGAGGGAAGTATGTCTCTTCCTTGTATGGGTGTAAACACAGTTCTAATCTCAAAGAGGATTAGATTTTATTCATAAGCCAAACGTGAATGACTATGGCCTGGAAACACATTCAGGTTATCCCACATAAATGTTCTAATGTGGAAATAGCTTCATGAGGCTATTATGGTTGCATAATAATATGCAACAATGCATATTCCTTATTTGTGTATATGTGCATTTGTGTGTATGTGTATGCATGCATATGAAGTGAGGTCAGTCCCTCAGAACACCACCCATCTTGGATTATGAGACAGGAGTCTTCGCTTTTACATGGAACTTGCTGATTAGCTAGAGTGGCCCTGGGATTATAGGTGTGTGCTGCCTCACCTGATATTTTATGTAGACCCTGGGAATTCTTAACTCAGGTTCTCAGGCTAGAACAGCAAGCACTTTATGGCTGAACTATCTCCCCAGCCTATCAAGATGTCTTATTTAGGGTTTCTATTGCTGTGTTGAAACACCATGAATAAAGAAACTTGGAAAGGGTTTATTCAGTTTACACTTCTAATATCATTGTTCATCATCAAAGGAAGTCAGGATGGGAACTCAAACAGGACAGCAATATAGAGGCCATAGAGATGCAGAGGCCATAGAGATGTGCTACTTACTGGCTTGCTTCCCATGGCTTGCTCAGCCTGCTGTTTTATAGAACCCAGGACCACTAGCCCAGGGATAGCACCACCTACCATATGCTGGAATCTCCCCCCATCTTATTTACAGCTGAAGCTTATGGAGGCATTTTCTCAGTTGGGTCTCCCCCTTTCAGATGACTCCAGCTTGTGCCAAGTTGATGTAAGACCAGCCAAGACAACTAACCTCTTGTCAACTTGACACACAGACACATCATTGTTAAGCTACAACCATTTCTTTCTTGTTCATCACCGAGATCTCACATTAACATCAATATCACAATATAGAAAAACTTACAAACTTTAATAGTCCCACAGTTTCCACAAATTCAAACACTTCAAAATTCAGTATCTTAAAAAATACAAAATCTCTGGGCTGGAGAGAGAGCTTAGTGGTCAAGAGAACTGGCTACTCTTCCGAAAAACCCAGGTTCAATTCCCAGCACCCACATGGCAGGTCAGAACTGTCTAGTAACTCCAATTCTAGAGGATCCTACACCCTCACACAGACATACATGCAGGCAAAGTACCAATGCAAATAATAATAAAAAAAAGTCTCTTTCATAACCTAAAACTCTCTTTAAACATTCAGTCTCTTCACTGTGGGCTTTGGTAAAACAAAAAATGCATTGAATACTAAGAGAGAAGAACCAAGGCATAGTCACAATCGAACTAGAACAAATCCAAACTCCAAAAGTGTAACTAACTCAGTGTCCAGTATCTAGTATTCACTTACGATCTTCTGGGCTCCTCTGAGGGGCTTGGGTCAGGGCTGCAGCTCTGTCCTCTGCAGCGCACACAGCTTGTCTTCTAGGCTCTGGCGGGTTCCTCCACTATGGCTGCTGTCCATGGTGGTCCTCCCATGGTACTGGGTCTCCAAAATCCTGGGGTCTTCTGCTGCAACTGGGCTGCATGTTCACCAGTAGCCTTTCCTAGGCTCTCTTCATGGTGCCAAGCCTCAACTCCTTTGCATGACCCCTTCAGCCCTGGACCTTCAACTGCCACTAGGCTGCGCCTTCACCAATGGCCTCTCCTAATGCCAAGCTTCAGCTGCTCTCCATGATCCCTTCATGTCTTCAAAACCAGTACTAGCTGGGTGACTCTTACACTACAAAGTTTAGCTGTCAGCACAAAGTACGTCCTCATCTTCAGCTGCTTCGGGAACACAGCCTGTGTGTGATGACCCCTGTAGGGTCCTGGAACCCTCAATTGGGATAACTGTTGCCTGCTTGCTGACCTTGACCAGATGTCCTCCCTATGCTGATTCCCTGCCGGTCTCCACCCTCCTGAATGCTTAAGGGAAGTTCCTTGTTTGGAAGTTCCTGCATTTGGTGTAAACTGCTTAGATGCAAGAATGTGGAACATTTGGCAGCAAACTTCTGCCCTCTGGGGTTCCTCCATTGTGCTCTAAGCCTGTATTTAAGGTTTCCTCCCTCCTTCAATAAATGGCATTCTGCTGACATGAATGACCCGCTGTCTTTTGTCTCTGTTTTTCCATCCACAGCTGGCACATGGTAAATGGGTGGTGGTAGTGTGGGCATTATGGCTGCAGACCCCGGGGAAACACTTCTCAGAAGATTTTGCCTGTTTCTGGTCTCAATCACCACTAATTTCTTAGCTCCAGCTAATCAGCATCAATTGTCCCAGTAACACGAAGTTTTATGGTGCTGGTCTTGAAAGACCATTGTAAGAGAAATAAGGAGACCCCCCCCCCACTAGCTCTGCTAATTGTAGATTCAGTGGAAAATACTGCACTCTGCCCCCACGCTCCATACCAGAAAAGTTAGCCCATCATGCTGTGCTAACAGGATGCTTGCAGGATGACCGCCTGTGGTTGTGCTTGCAAGATAAATTGCTTGAGAAGAATGCTTGCAAAATAACCCCTTGCTAGATAAGCTTGGAATTCGTTTACCCACCCAGACTCTGAGAAAGACCGTGGAGACATCTGGTCTCCAGATGTCTGCACTCTGGATGACCCCCGCTTCCCTGCCCTGATAGAACCGCCTCTTAAAAGGCCTGCGAGCCTCAGACTTGGGGTCACCGGCTACTTCTCACGCTGGCGGCCCATGAGCTCGTGCTAATAAAGCTTCTTTTGTGACCCGATATCAGAGTGAAGCTCTCTGTTTTGGACGCCGACCCTAACATTTGGAGGTCCCACCGAGATTGGTAAGGACGGTGGTGAGTCGGTGGGTAAGCAGCTGTTCAAGCGGCCCATGAGGACCCTTGGACGGTGGGGGACAGACATGTCCTGAACCCACAGGCTGCAGCTCTGGAGGACGCTCTGGAGTGTGGGGACCCTGAGACAGGGGCCCCGTCTGATTCCCTTTTGTCTAGGAGATTTTTCAGACGGCCCGGGCCAATAGACAATCTTTTGGTTTCATTTTCCCTACCATTTTGCCGGCTTGTCTTGTTTGTGTGTTGTGTCTCGATTTTTGTGTCCGTCTGTGTCTGTTTCTACTTGTTTGGAATGGGACAGTCTGCCTCCACCCCTTTGTCCCTAACCCTCTCTCACTGGTCGGCAGTGACGGACTGCGCATCAAACCTGGCGGTTCGGGTGAGGAAGGGAAAGTGGCAGACTTCCTGTTCGTCTGAATGGCCCACCTTTGGAGTCAGGTGGCCAGTAGATGGTACTTTTGATCTTAATATAATTAGGGCAGTCAAACAAAAGATTTTCATTCCAGGTTCGCACGGACACCTGGACCAGCAGGCCTACATTTGGGTATGGGAGGATCTGGTGACTGACCCTCCTAAGTGGGTCCGACCCTTCCTGACTGCTCCTACAGCACCTTCACTAACTTCTGCTCCAATTCTCGCGACAAAACCTTCCCAATCGACTCCATTACCGACTCCATCCCCTCCTCAACCCCCCTTACCTGAATCTCAGAATGACCTCATTTCATTTGCCTCAGACTTCCTGCCACCACTGCGGCCGCCTCCCTATCGGCCCGAACCACGACCTCCGGCAGAGACTGGGCCCGAGTCTGTCTTGGTCCCTCCGTTGGGTCCAGCACAGGGAACCTGCCAGAGGAGAGCAAGGCCCCTGGATGAGGCACCCCCGGCTATCACACTGCCTTTGTGCCCCATTGGGGGAACGGTCGATGATGGGGCCAGGGGTGACATGCCCACTCTCCAGTACTGGCCCTTTTCCTCCTCTGACTTGTATAACTGGAAAAATAATAACCCTCCATTTTCTGAGGACCCCTCCAGATTAACAGGTCTCTTAGATTCCATCATGTATTCCCACCAACCTACTTGGGATGATTGCCAGCAGCTCCTGGGGATCCTCTTCACTATGGAAGAGAGAGAGCGCATTCTCCTGGAAGCCAGGAAACTAGTCCCCGGGCCAGATGGGCGGCCGACTCAACTCCCCACCATGATTGATGAGCGCTTCCCATTAAGACGACCAACCTGGGACCCAAATACCCTGGAAGGTAGGGAGCATCTGTCCCTCTATCGCCAGACTCTAATGGCGGGTCTCCGTGCGGAGGCCAGAAGGCCCACTAATTTGCCTAAGGTAGGTGAGGTTCTCCAAGGGCCTGACGAAACCCCCTCTGCCTTCCTTGAAAGGCTCATGGAAGCATACAGGAGGTATATGCCTTTCGATCCACAGTCTGAAGAACAGAAGGGGGCGGTAGCGATGGCCTTTATAGGACAGTCAGATGCAGACATAAGATGCAAGTTACAGAGATTAGATGGTTTGCAGGGACTGAGTTTGAGAGATTTAGTCAAGGAAGTAGAAAAAGTTTATTATAAAAGAGAAACTGCAGAGGAAAAAGAAGCTAGGTTAAAAAAAGAGAGAAAAAAAAGACAAAGAAAAAAGTGACAAAATCGAAATTTATCATGGATCCTGGCAATGGCAGTGAAGGACAACTCAGGGCCTCGAGGCAGAGGAGGTCGCCCGCCTTTAAAGCCTAACCAATGTGCATACTGCAAGGAAGAGGGTCATTGGGCCCGAGAGTGCCCCCAAAAACAAAGAGGATGAGGCCGGTCAGTCTTGACCTTTGAGGACTGAGGAAGTCAGGGTTCGGAACCCCTCCCCGAGCTCCGGGTAACCTTTGAAGTGGAGGGGACCCCAGTTGACTTTGAAGTAGATACGGGGGCAGTCTTTTCAGCAATACAACAACCACTTGGGCCACTATCTTCCCGCAAGTCTCTGGTCCAAGGGGCCAATGGGAGTAGAGAGAGACCCTGGACCACTCAGAGAACAGTCAACTTGGGGAAAGGTACTGTGCAACATTCTTTTTTGGTCCTCCCTGACTGTCCCACGCCTCTCCTGGGGAGGGATCTCCTGACAAAATTAGGAGCCCAAATAACTTTCACCACCCAAGGACCTGAATTAAAGTTTGCCCATCCCATGGTTGGGGACCTCTGCCTCCTCACTTTAGAACTCCCAGCAACAGAGGAATATCGGCTGTATGGGACCACCATCCCCGCGGCCCAACTGACTATGGTCCCCACAGGACTGGGAAATGAAGAATGGACCCACAGGTTCCTGGAGGCTTGGGCAGAGATGGGGGGACCTGGACTGGCAGTAGAACAGCCACCCGTTGTGGTCACCTTAAAACCCACAGCAGTTCCAGCTCGGGAAAAGAACCCCTTTGTCTGGCAAGAGGAACACCAGACAGCGTTCAAGACGCTGAAGAAGGCACTCCTGTTGGCACCTGCCCTCGCCCTTCCTGATTTGCAGTGGGAAACAGGAAGGCCGATCAAGAGGCAAAGGAGTCTGCCCTCCGGGATCGGAGGAGCCTGGCCATTCACGCCTCGACTCTGGAGGATCCAGCTCCTGAAGAGGCTCCACCCCCGGAACTTCTGAAAGACACTCTGAAAAGGATCCACAAATTAACTCATTTGGGCAGCAGAAAATTGATCCAGCTGACTACAGAAGATAAGACCCTCTCCCCATCTGAAAAGAAACAAATGGCAGAGAAGGTGGAAGCTGCTTGCTGGGCCTGCCAGCAGGTAAATGCATATCCTGGGAGACTGGCCCCCGGAAAAAGGCTACGAGGAACCCACCCTGGCCAACATTGGAAAGCAGACTTCACTGAGGTAAAGCCAGCTAAGTATGGCCTGAAGTACCTGCTAATGTTTGTAGATACCTTTACAGGATGGGTAGAGGCCTTCCCTACCAAGAGAGAAACGGCGATCATGGTTGCCAAGAAAATCTTGGAAGACATCTTCCCTCAGTTCGGGTTACCGCATGTAATAGGGTCAGATAATGGACCAGCTTTTGTGGCCCAGGTAAGTCAGGGACTTACAAAGGTACTGGGGATTGATTGGAAGTTGCATTGTGTCTGTAGACCCCAGAGCTCAGGACAGGAGAACAATTAAAGAGACCTTAACCAAATTGACCATGGAAACTGGCTCTAGAGATTGGACGATGCTCCTACCTTACACCCTCTTTAGGGCTAGAAATACCCCTTCCTTCATGGGTCTTACCCCCTTTGAACTGCTCCTTGGGTGTGCACCCCCAGTTAAGAACCTAACCCTCCAGCAAAGAGAAATCATGCCTTCCCCTCTGTCTGACAGGCTGCAAGCCTTAGCATCTGTCCAGCATACACTGTGGAAGCAACTGTCCACTGCATACCAACCCGGCAGGGACAGCGCTGCCCATCAGTTCCACGTGGGGGACTTTGTATACCTCCGTAGACACCAGCATCAGACTTTGGAACCCCGGTGGAAGGGACCATACCAAGTCCTGCTGACCACCCCAACGGTGGTCAAGGTGGATGGGATCGCTGCCTGGATCCATGCCTCCCACCTCAAGCCAGCCAAAGTGCCAGATGACTCCTGGACTGCGGAACAGACTGACAATCTTCTTAAGCTTCGGACTCATCGCCAGTGCGACCGCAAGTAACCCACATCAACCAGTGTCTCAGACTTGGCAGGTTATACCAGGCCAAGGGAAAATTGTATGGGAAATTACTTCTAATCAACACCCACTGTGGGGCTGGTGGCCTGACTTGCACCCGGACCTCTGCCAGCTAGCAGCAGGGTCAGATGACTGGGATATCCCTACAACTGACCCTAGGAACCCTAGATCGCCAGCCATCTGTCAGGATGGAAAGGGAACTTATAAATATAATGAGAGGAGATATGGGTGTAATAAGAAAATCAATGACAAAACTTAGAGAAAGATTAGATGCCAGAAAAAAGAACTTACGAGGCTCTCAAAGCTGGTTTGAGGGATGGTATAATCAATCCCCATGGCTAACTCCATTATTGTCAGCCCTCACAGGACCACTTATTGTATTAATTCTTGTCCTCATGATTGGACCATGTATCCTCAATCGAATCTCGGCTTTTGTATGATCCCAGGTAAATGGGGTTAAGATGATGGTCCTGAGACAACGATACCAGCCGATATCTGGCAGTGACCTTTAGGATTAAAGGTCAGCACAAGAAAAAGGGGGGAATGAAAGACCATTGTAAGAGAAATAAGGAGACCCCCTCCACTAGCTCTGCTAATTGTAGATTCAGTGGAAAATACTGCACTCTGTCCCCACGCCCCATACCAGAAAAGTTAGCCCATCATGCTGTGCTAACAGGATGCTTGCAGGATGACCACCTGTGGTTGTGCTTGCAAGATAAATTGCTTGAGAAGAATGCTTGCAAAATAACCCCTTGCTAGATAAGCTTGGAATTCGTTTACCCACCCAGACTCTGAGAAAGACCGTGGAGACATCTGGTCTCCAGATGTCTGCACTCTGGATGACCCCCGCTCCCCTGCCCTGATAGAACCGCCTCTTAAAAGGCCTGCGAGCCTTAGACTCGGGGTCACCAGCTACTTCTCGCGCTGGTGGCCCATGAGCTCATGCTAATAAAGCTTCTTTTGTGACCCGATATCGGAGTGAAGCTCTCTGTTTTGGACGCTGACCCTAACAGTCTCTTGTTAGTCACAGCTTCAGCCCTGCTGACCAGAACCACCACATCATAATTCAAAATAATGAACGACCCAGATAGAGCCTTTAAACATCCCTCTGAAATTTCATAAACCAGGCCTCCATCGTCTATACTGCCCTCAAGGTTCTTATATTCCAAGCTCCTAAAGAACATACCACTGAGCTCTTAACACTCCATGCCAAAGTTCCAAAGTCCTTCCACAACCCTCCCCAAACAGCATGGTCAGCATCTGTCACAGTAACACTCCATTATCCTGGTCTTAGCATTTCTATTGCTGTGATGAAACACCATAACCGAAGAAACTTGGGGCTTACTTACACTTTCAAAGCACCATTCAGCATTGAAAAGGCCAGGACAGGAATTCAAACAGGGCAGAAAACCTGGAGGCAGGAGCTGAGGCAGAGGCTACAGAGGAGTGCTACTTACTAGCTTGCTCCCCATGGCTTGCTTAGCCTGCTTTCTTACAGAACCCAGGACCACTAGCCCAGGGAACCTACCATGGGCTGGGCCCTCCCCCATTAATCACGAATTAAGAAAATGCCTTACAGCTGGATCTTATGGAGGCATTTTCTTAATTGAGGTTTCCCACTCCCCTTAAATAACTCTAGCTTGTGTCAAGTTGAGGTAAAATCAGCCAAGACACAAGGTAGAAAAAACTAAACATCCCAACCTAAAACATTGGTAGAAACATTAGCATTAGGCAGGCAGGTTATAGAAAAGTGGGGGAGTCTCTGCTGTAGCTTTAAGATGCTGACAATGTTGTTAGCTTTTGGGTTGCTAGAAGCTAGTGATCTGTTTAGTTAACACATTGCAAAAGGTTTCAGGTGACAGTCAATGGATACTAGGTCAGATGCAGGGGTGGGCAGTGAATTGCTATTCAGGGACTAATGATTGCTCAAGATAATTTGGCTGGATGTGGAGCATTCCAATTCTCTATATTCACTGCATTCAAATGTGCCAGCCTGTGGACTCACTAACACAGACATGGCTTTTTTTCCCTGGAGACTTCAGTTTACTTACTCCCTGTGGGCACACTGATCTCCCTCCTTCCGCACTTAGAATGTTTCCTGTCCTTAAGATTCAGTTTGAGGACCCATCCTGGGCTCTAAGGAGAAAGCATGGCCCTGCCCAGCACCATCAGGGACTGAGCGAGACAAGGAGACCCACGCACATGCCCGGGACAGTACACCGGGCATCGGGCATTATTACAGTGAGAAGATGGTAAGGAAGGGAGAGAGAGAGAGAGAGAGAGAGAGAGAGAGAGAGAGAGAGAGAGGGGCAGACCTGAAGAGATGAAAGTGATGAGGAGCAGACTGAGGTAGGTGGCTTGATTGCCACCCAGGGTCATGGTGATATAGGCCTGGGCTGCTGCCAGGGCCCATGTTGGTTCATGGCCCTATTACAGCTGCAGTCTGTGTTGATGTCCACAGGTCCTGATACCACCAGAGGTCAAGAGAATAGGGACGGGATGCACAGAATTAGCCCTGCCCCTCATTGGCTGCAATACTTGGGAGAGCAGGTCTTGCACCTCACCTGGGCAGCACAGTAGAGCTAATCATATTTGAGGTGGCATGGGTGAGCTGGCCCTGAGGGCATGAGAGTGGGTCCTGCCTCCCTAATCTGCCATGTGGTGGCATGGGTGAGGGAAAGAGGCCCTCTCCCCTTACCCCTCCTCCTGTGGCACCCTGCCCTAACCCCTCACCAGCAGCACTGGGGGAATGGGCCCTTCACCTCACCTGGGCAGCATAGTAGAGGGATGTGTGGGTGTGGATGAGCTGGCCCCAAGAATGTGAGTGTGGGAGATCTGGCCCTGTCCCTCATCTGATATGTGGTGGTGGCTGTGGAATGTCAGAGGTGTCTCCAAGCCACACAACATGTTTTAGTTTTTTGCTAGTACAAAAAGAAGAAGAAGAAGAAGAAGAAGAAGAAGAAGAAGAAGAAGAAGAAGAAGAAGAAGAAGGGTTCTGAGCTACATGCTGCTTGATGGAGGCATAGACCCACCATTTCCTAGAGTCAGACGTGAGCATGGCTCCCAGAGCTGGCAGTAAACGTACCTCTGCCATGTTGGGAAGCTGAAGCGGTCAGAGTCAGCAGCCAAGGCTACCATGTTGGTGCTAGCCACGCAGTTTAACAGTTTAAAATCTCTCCTGGCCAAAAAAAGATTAGAGATTCACAATAAGGCAGATTCACATGAAATAAAACTTTAAATGGTTTACAGTATGTGTAAAAATTATGTAGACTTGGAAGAGAGAGGAAAATGAATATAGACAGTTATATAAAGAAATAGTTTTTAAAAATAAAGTCTTTAAAGAAACAATAAGAATAATATAAAAGTTAAGCCATGTAAGGATGGAAATTACACAAAGAGTCTGGATACTGTATATCATTATATTGTTTTGGGGATTTTTAACTGGAGAGAGACATTTGATTGTAAAGGCTGCTGAGTTAAACCTACACACACACACACACACACACACACACACACACACACATATATATATATATATGTATATATATATATTTTAAAGGTATCTTGACTTCAAAATACCTTTGGTTCTAAGGATATGTTGCTTTGGAAAGGAGGCAAGAGGCTATAGATTTGTTCCAGGTTAAGATGGATTAGATTTGATCAAGTGAGACCTCCTGAACCTTGACAGATGGCATCTATCAACAAAGGTTATAGCCATCTTCCCAGGACTTGACCATTATCTGAATTTTTAAGGCTCCCCATAGGACTACCAGTGCCCCAATCAGCAGGAAGTAGCCTAGAGGACTACACCCACATCCCCCCACTAAAAAGAAGATTTTGGATGTTTGTCTTTGTTTAGGGGTTTGGTTACAAATTGTTATTGGTTATAGTGAATCTCTTTTTAAAGGAGGAAGGGGATATGATATGGAAATATAGAATATGGATATGATAGGATAAAAGGTAGATTATATGAATCTACTTTTAAAGAGCAACAACTTGTTTAAAATGTTTTACATTGTTATGGATTTTAGTTTGTTGATACAAATTTAAAGTTAATTTTATTCACTGTATGTATATATTTACTCTTGTTTAAGGTACTATGTTTATGCAATTCATTTAAAATTGTAATGTATAATTAAGAAATACAGATTAATAATTAGTCATCTATGATAATCAAACTTATAGTCATATGAGTTAAGTTTTCTAGGTATACATAGAAATTTCAGTTAGGTAGGCAATCTTCAAACACTTCAAAGACCTACAGAATATGGCATTTAAAATGTTTTAAGAACTTAGACTTTCTTGGACAGTGAGACACATCTGCTCCTGGCAGTACCAATTACTTCAAAGAGGATGATGGGCATCTAAGAAACTCATTATGGAATTTGCTTTCTTTGTGGCAAAAGTTAGCCACTGGGCAAAAAAGTGAACTTGCCTTGACTGCTTGAGAGGATACTGTCTAAACTGGACATGAAGAACCCATAGGAAGGTGATCATTGAACTTTGCAAGGCTGTGATGGACCTTCAGGTTCCTGCTTCATAGAGGAGACTGCCAGACATTCTATAGGACACAGGGAAAAGTGACTGAGAGATTCTAGACCTGTAGGCTAAAGATGGATGTCCCAATGTTGCAGAGGAAGTTTGGGTGACTGTCCAGGCAGCCAGATGTCTCTGTCATTTCTAGAATTTTGGAAGTTGTTTACCATTGTAAGTACTTCCTGTTTACTCAGGTAATATTAAATCCTCCTGGGGTCTTTGATGGAGTTGAAGACTAGATAGTTATAATTAGAGCTTTCCTTAGAAGATAAATTAGATATAAAACTTTAGACTCACAAAATAGTATAGATGATATAATATTTTCTTTAATTTTGCCAAATACAAACATACTAGATATTGTAACTGTAATTCTTGCTTGATAACTGTTTTGTTATATATAATTTTACTATGTTAAAGTTAGAAACCTTCCTTTTTGATTAGACAGAAAAGGGGAAGTGCTGTGGGATGTCTTTCTGTACACTGTTAATATGTGTGGTTCTCATTGGATAATGAGTAAAGCTGTTCTGGCCTATGGCAAGAAAGCTTACAGCCACATGGGAAATCCAAGCAGAAACAGAGAGAGAAGAAAGACAGAGTTGG
This sequence comes from Onychomys torridus, assembly GCF_903995425.1. Taxonomy (NCBI): domain Eukaryota; kingdom Metazoa; phylum Chordata; class Mammalia; order Rodentia; family Cricetidae; genus Onychomys; species Onychomys torridus. The sequence goes on along the minus strand of NC_050457.1, from coordinate 1,067,565 downwards.
GAGAGACCCAAGCCCACAGCCAAAGGAGCAACAGGATGTCAGCAGATCAGTAATGCCATGGCCATGTGGCAACATATAGATTTGTAGAAATGGGTTAAGATTAAAAAAAAAGGGTAGCTAGCAAGAAGCTGAAGCCATATAGTTTGTAATTAATATAAGCCTCTGTGATTATTTTATAAACGCCTACAAGAGCTTGGGTGGGAGAATTTCATCTGGACTGTGGGGCTAGGCAGGAGAGAGAAACTTCTGGCTACAGGTGGTAGGGGAGAGGGAGAGATGCCCTCCTCCCTCGCAGCCCTTACCTGCCTATGGAATGTGGGAGAGCTGTCCCTGCCCCTCACCAGCTGTAGTACTCAGGAGAGTGGCTCCTGTGCCTTCCCTGGGCAGCACAATAGAGCTGGCTCTGATGGTGTAGGTGTGGGAAAGTCAACTGGGAGGGCATGAAAGTAGGAAAACAGGTCCTGTCCTTGTTCATGGGGCAGTGCTGGAGAGCTCACCCTGGTGGTGAGGACTAAGGAGAGCTTGTTGGCAGATCAACCCAGCAACTACCCAGGCCCAGAACCAGGGTTTTGGGTAACATCCATTGCATCTATGATCTGCTAGAGCATGTGAAGGGGTCTGACATGCAGACTCAAAGCTTCATGATCTCCACAACACAAGGAAACAACAGTATATCCAAGAGAAGTCCCAGTGAGGCCCAGTATTGATGGTATAGCAGAAAGCAAAGGCCTTGAACCAGACCAATGACTCTTTGCAATGAACATATAAAGATATATGGATCAAAGGGTTTACTGCATGACTCATTTTGTCACACTACAGCTACTATGATGAGATTTCTCTTTTTTTAAAAAAAATACTTTCTGTTAAATTTTATTTTGTTTTATTTTGGGGATGTATTACAAGGGCAGAAAGTGGATACAAAGTGGAGATGAATGGGATAGAAATGCATAATGTGAAAGCCACAAAGAATAAATAAAAGGAAAGTTTAAAAAAAAAGATTCAATTGGAGGTGTAGGGCTCAATGGTTAAGAGCCCTTGTTGCTCTTGCAGAGTACCTGGGTTTGGTTCCCTGCACCCATTTGGTGGCTAAACACAGTCTGTAATCCCAGGTGATGCCCTCTTCCAGCCTCCTTGGGCACAAGATTTCCACATGGTATATATATTCAGGCAGAATGTCCAAACACATAAAAATAATTTCTAAAAAAGGACTCAATTCAAGCCATAGATAGCCTTGAGTAGTCCCCAGTGAGCTTTAGTGATGTGAGCTTTGGTGATAGATTAACTTTGGAAACAAAGCAAAGCAAACAAATGAAACACAAGAAGCAAAGAAATAAACACCCACAAATAGTAGGATTTTATGTTTATGTCCAAAGTATCCATAGAACCCCAATAATTAATCAGTCTGGATTGGTTTAGTTGAGGTGGGTATGGCGAGCTAGGAGTTGACTTTAGATGGCTTTCAGGATGACATCTGAGTACCTTCATGGAGTTGTAGAACCTGGAGGAACTGCTTGAGAGCCCCAGACCAGACACTTGAACGTCAACCATGTTCCTTGGAGTACCTCCAGTAAGCCTTTCTTTTCCCCAAGATGTGTTTCTTTTATTTGAGGTTCACAAATGTTTTACTTGTATATGCATGCCTGGTGTCCAAGAAGATTGGAGGGAGGGCATCAGATTCTCTGGAATGGAGTTAAGGATGGTTATGAACTACCATGTGGGTGCTAGGAATTGAACCTGTGTCCTCTGCAAGAGCAACACATGCTCTTAACCAATGGTCCATCTTTCCTGGTCCCAGTGAAGCCTTTTAATCATGTTGGCTCTTTCTTTTTCTGCATTGCTTAGCATTCATGGATATATCACACACTCTGGCTTATATCTACAATGATTTAGGTGTGTGTGTGTGTGTGTGTGTGTGTGTGTGTGTGTGTGTGTACACATACACAAGTATGCATGATTGATTGAAGCTTAAAACAGTCTGTAGTAGCTTAAAACAGTCTACAGTGGTGGCACAGGCCTTTCATCCCAGCATTTGGGAGGCAGAAGCAGGTGGATTTCTGGGTTTGAGGCCAGCCTGGTCTACAAAGTAAGTTCCAGGACAGCCAGGGCTACATAGAGAAACTGTCTTGAAAAACCAAAACCAACCAACCAACCAATCAAGCAACCGACCAGTCTTGTATTTCGTTGGGTATGTGACTAAGCAGTCTTCCAGGGAATGGGAAACCAGCTTTACAATGGGCCAGGGGCATCTACCTCTGCCTTCTGGGCAAGTCATCTAGGTGGGCAAATGTTGAATGCTAGTGTGAGGTAAATGAAATCTGGTGGATGCCAAGCAAGGCACAGCAGAACTAGCGCAGAACTAAGACCTCAGACCTCACACCCTTCCTCACATTCTCTAAGTGTCCAGGTAGGTCAGGTTCCAGTAGATAGAAAGTTGTGGAAGATGTCTGCATGAGCTCACCATGGCCTCAATATTTGGTGTTTCAGGCCAGCCCCTGCAATGGGGGATTAAATTATTGTTGAAGGTACCCCCAGTGAATCCCTGGGCCCACTGCCAACTCCCCACCTGTCTTAGTAATTTTCTTACCTCTTTGGGAAGAGCTTTACTTCCCTGATTGAAGTAACTTTTTACTATCATCTTCGCTTGGAGAGCTCTGTGAAAACTTTAGGGGTGGAGAGAAAAACCTACCTTATGCAGTACGTGATTTGTCTAAGGCTGGTCTTGTTCAGGGGTGTCTGACCTAGCATTTGAGGCCAAAATGTTTCTAAGACTCATGTGGTTGGAGCGCCTTCTAGTGGTCGAAAAGAAGAGTGCATGCGTCTCTTGTCACTGGAAGGTAAGAACTCAGGTAAACAGCACTCAGGGACTGTCAACAAGAGTGCCACGCAAATATGCTGCTTTTATTCTGCTAATTTTTTTTTTTTAACTGGAGCTGAGGACCGAATCCAGGGCCTTGCGCTTGCTAGGCAAGCGCCCTACCACTGAGCTAAATCCCCGGGCAGTCTGCTAATTTTTTAAACTAATGATTTCAAATGCATGTTAACATTAAAAAGAATTCTCTGTGTCGGTTCTTTTTCTTTTTTCTTTTTCTTTTTTTGGTTTTTCAAGACAGGATTTCTCTGTGTAACAGTCCTGGCTGACTTGGAACTCGCTCTGTAGACCAGCCTGGCCTTGAACTCACTGAGGTCCACCTGCCTCTGCCTCCCAAGTGCTGTGATTAAAGGCATGCACCACCACTGCCCGGTTTTCTATGCTGATTCTTAAAAATATGATCTTCCCACTCATTTAATGTGTGTTGTTGGGGAGGGTGATGGGGTATGCCTCCATGTCAGTGTGGGGAAATCATAGGACTTGAATTTTGCCTTCCACCACATGGATTTTTGGTGTTAAACTCAGGTCCTCACCTTGAAACAGATGCCTCTACCAGCTGAGCCTTCTCCTTGGCCTACTGATATGGGTGGGATCTATGGCAAGGTTTGGAGAGAGAAAGAGTAAGTGAGAAATGATGCAATTATATTAAATCTCAAAAATAAAAGAAAAATATTAAAATAATATAAATTTAATTCAATAACGAAATATATTCTACCCAGTCTTATAGATTTTTCACTCCTTTTTCTTCCTTGTGTGTTATTGTGTATTGACTGTACAAAATAATGGACACTACATGACATTTCATACATGCACATTGCTTTGAGTAATAGGGTCCCCAGCACTAGTCATTAAATGATTGCTCTGATTCAGGGAAACCTAGGAGAAATAATGTGGTGAATTCAGTGACAATTTACTACTGAGAAGTAGTTCAGACTGCCAGGATGTCTTTTGACATGTTGAACTTGAATGCTGTAGAAAGTCTTAAAGACACTCTAGTCCTGTGCTTAGCATTTCTTTTGCTAAGTAATAACTCTTCTATTTATAAGATTTTATTTTTTGGGGGGAGACAGATGGGTGAGATTGGGAGATATAATATGGAGACATGATGTAAAAGACACAGTAATTAAAAGAAAGTTTAAAAAAGATTTTATTTTGCCATTTATATTAAGATTGTATTTATTTCAGTGCCTATTTAGATTTGGGCAACATAGGAAACCACGAAGCCATTTACATGCTTGAATTTAACTTAAACATGAGACATAACATACTATGGATATGCTGACTTTTTGAACAAGCATATGAATACATATAGATATATGTACACACACACACACATGCGCGCGCGCACGCGCATGCACGCGCGCACACACACACACTCAATGCCACATATGAACTAAGCTGCATTGCACAATGCAACCAACATTCTTAGTCACAGATTATCACATATTATATGTTCCCCTAGTACATGGGAGGGTGATGATTATAGACCCTTCTGGTTGCTGCCGTTTTTCCTAGGACCATAGGAAATGTGTGGGTGTTTGCCTGTACATGTCCTCTTCAAAGGCCAGAAGAGGAGTCAAATCCCCTAGAAGTGGAGTTACACACAGTTGTGAGCTGCCATGTGGGTCCTGTGGAAGAGCAACTGTTGAGCCCCAACTTCCGATATTTTGCAAATTATAAGTCTGAACTCTTTAAGGAAACAGTTAAAAGGTGGATTGTTTACAGATGTTTGTCTGCAAGCCTTGTTTCAAAAGTTCAACACACACAGACACACACACAGACACGCACAGACACACAGACACACACACGTTTGCCCAGGTACTAAGCCTTGTACTTGCACTCTGAACATTTTTTAATGGTACAGAACAAAACTGTAGTCTCCCAAACCCGTTGTTCTGTGTAACCTGAAGCTCTAGGTCCTGGTCCTGACCACATGACTAAACAATTCCTCCTGAAGTGGCAGCAGCCAATCCAGGCTTTCCTTGTGGAGCCAATCTTTTGCTAACACTCACTTCCCGTCCATTGCTTAACCATCTGGCACATGTTGAAACTGACTAGTTAAGAGGCTGTCAAAGTATTCTGAGTGAAGCTTCTAGTTCTGCAGAAACTTGAAGCATCTGAATAGTGAGGTCACTGAGGTTAGTGAGAGACTCTCGATGCCCCTGCCTTGTGGTTCTGGAGGTCGAGTGAAGGATTCCTGGGATTCATGGTAGGGTCATCTTGAGGCCACAGTCCAGGCTATCATAAATAAGTCCCACCTCTGCTTTCCATGGTAGTCATTCCCCTTATAACTGTCACTTTATTGGACGTCAACGACTCATTTATTTAGACGCTCCTCTCTCTACTAGCTGTCTGACATGGCTGCAGCAATTTTCCAAGCCATGCCGAAGGATCTGTAGAGGCAAGGAAGAAACATGGACTCTCACAAGTGGTGGTACAGCACAGGCCTGTTGCTTGTCTCCTTATGGCTGGAGGTAAATCCTGATGGGAGGAGGATTGAGTGGTGGCATAATGGGAAGAGACATCAGCCATGATGTCTGGTCATCATCCCCATCTTAAATTTTGTTCCTAGTTCAGAATACCATCGAGTATCAAAGTCTCCCTTAGCTTACAAAGCAAACCCCTCCATACTGGAGGAGTAAAATTACATTAAAAGAAAAACCACATGTTACATATAATCCAAAGCCAGAGCAGAGAAGATAAATGCTGTAGAACAATCCTTTTTTATACTATGAATGTGTATTACACTCATTAGTTAATAAAAACCTGGCAGGCTATTAGCTGGGCTGGAAGTTATGTGGAAAAGCCAAACTAAGAATGCCAGGAAGAGGAAGGCGGAGTCAGGAGTCACCAGCCAGATGCAGAAGAAGCAGGATGAGAACGTTGTACCAAGAAAAGGTACTAAGGCACGTGGCTAAACATAGATAAGAACTGTGGGTTATTTTAAGTGTAAGAGCTTACTGATAAACCTGAGCTACTGGCCAAGCATTTATAAGTAATATTAAGCCTCTGAGTCAGTTATTTGGGAAGCAGCTGCTGGCTGGGTATTTGGGACTTGCTGGTGGGACAGAAACTTCCACCTACAGATAAGAGAGAAGAACATGTTAGCAATTTAAGGCATAGAAGACTATAAAGAGAACCATGTGGAAATATTGATGTCATTAAAACAAAGAATACAATATAGGAGAAAATGTGATACAGAACTTAAAGAATGAATTCATGAATTGGAAGACAAGATTAAGGGACTTTTTTTTCCTGGGAGAGAGATGTTCTAGAATATTATTTTAAGGTGTGTTACTTTTGTTTCTGTTACATTTGTTTAATTCTGTGAAGCTGTGTTACTGTGCCTGTCTAAGACACTTGATAGTTTAATAAGGAACTGAATGGCCAATAGCAAGGCAGGAGAAAGGATAGGTGGGGTTGGAAGGCAGAGAGATGATATAGAAGGAGAAATTTGTGAGAAGGAAGAAGAAGGAACAAGAGAGAAGGAGGAGGACTCCAGGGGCCAGCCACCCAACTATACAGCAAGTCATGGAGTAAGAGTAAGATTTGCAGAAGTAAGAGAATGAGAAAAGCCCAGAGGAAAAGGTAGACAGGATAATTTTTTAAAAGCTGGCAAGAAGTCAAGCTAAGGCTGGGCATTTATAATTAAGAATAAGCCTCTGTGTGTGATTTATTTGGGAGCTGGGTGGTGCCCCCTCCCCGCAAAAGAGCAAAACCAAACAGCAATAGAGAGAAGGAAAAGAAAAGAGATAAAATACAAGAGAAAACCAGCATATGAGGAGGCCAGAAGTGTCAATTTCCTGGTAATAGGAGTCAGAAAAAAGAATGGCAAAGCTGAGGCTTGGAAATGTTTGAAGTGAGAGAGACAATGTTCCTACAATTCAGGGACATGGAAGGTCCTCAGTTAAAGGATCTGTAGCACAGTGTTCACTGACACAACCATTGTAGGACCTCTTATCAGCAATACTTTAAACAAGAGTTTGAGGATTTGTGTACATTTCATATCCAGAAAATCCATGCTCTGTGGTGTGCTGTGTGTGTGTGTGTGTGTGTGTGTGTGTGTGTGTGTGTGTGTGTGTGTGTGCACCTCACTGAGGGCTACACACCCTCACACCCCTGTTTTCAGGTGGTAGCCTCTAACTCAAAGTGGCCTGGCCAGAAGCTTTTTCCATCCCTGAGTCCACAGATTGAGTCATAGGCCTGGACTAGGCTGTCCCCACAGCTGTTCCCTGGCCATGCTGCCTGTATGCTGGCCTGTCTGAGGCTCTTAACTGCCCCACTCAATGTTTCAACAACCTTGTCTTTCAGAGGACTGGGGGCAGGGACTGCATTGCACCTTCTCTATTCCAAGATGTGTTATGTTGTTCTATTTCCTCTGTTGCCATAGCTCAGCTGCCTTGTTTTATTCTTCTGTTAGAGCAGTGGTTCTCAACCTCTCCCACTCCACTGTGACCTTTAACATAGTTCCTTATGTTGTGGTCACCCCCAAACATAAAACTATTTTTGTTGCTACTTCATGGTTGTAATTTTGCTACTATTATTAATCATAATGTAAGTAACTGTGTTTTCTGATGGTTTTAGGTGACCCCTGTGAAAAGGATATTTGACCTTCAAGGGATCATGACCCACAGATTGAGAATGCTGTATTAGAAGGATGCAGAGGAAGACCTGGAGCTAGCCTATCTATTTGAAGGGCCTATCATGACAGTTATGTGAACATCTCATTTTTTAACCCCATAATCCACAGTATGGATTAGTGTTTTACATGTATAAGTGATAATCTCGAAACAGGATCGATGGTCAGAGTATTAAAGACATAGAAGTAGGACTGTCTTGGCTAAAGTGGAGACAAGAGCCATGAGCTCTACTATCCTGCTTCCCAATTGTCCTATGAAGACCCCTGTGAAGGCATCATGTAGAGCTTGTATTTCAGCACGTAAAACCCAAGATGTGACCACTGGACTGGGTTCCTAGCATCAAGCAAAGAAGAAAAGGCTGTACCTAAAAGCATCACATAACTCCCCACAGCTCTGGAGGTATGCAGGATCAAAATGGCTTTACCAGGGGAAAGCTGCACATCTCGACTGGGTTGGGCTCCTTTCTCTCTGCACTTGGCTGCAGGCTCTTCTGCAAGGCTCTCTGGCAGGTTAGCTGGACTTGTTCAGGGTTTTAAGAGACCAAGTTCTTTTTTGTTTTCATTGTATTTTTATTCACATTGTGTGTTTTGGCATTTCTCCAGAGGATCAGGAAGAGGCAGATTGGGAGGCTGAGGCACAAGGGCAAGGGAGTGGGTCCCTAATTCCAACCACAGGGGAGCAAACATATGGTGTTGGAGGGCCGGGGAGGCACAATCATCTCTCCCCTGGAAGGATGTATAAAGCTGCACTCATGCACACAAATAAGATCCCTCCCCATTTCAGAGGTGGGGTCGTTACAGAGAAACGAAGCATGTGGATTCAAGGGGCAGGAGAAGGAAGCAACAATGCCCTGTTGTGGATAGACAGTTGTCCCCTTCCTGTCCCATCCCTACTCTGTGCCCAAAGTCCATTGAGCACCCCCCTCTTTGTGTGGCCATTTTCCCACGGCCTCCAGCTCTTTTCTGCTGCCGGGGACAAAAAGATAAAGGGGACACAGCAGAGGGCGAAGTCCCTCCCTTAGTCCTCGTCTCTCACGTTAGATCATCTGTCCCCTGCGTGATGTGGTAAAGGGTAAGAGCAAGTAGACATAGACGGAGCTCAGGTCCTTGGTGGCTTTTTGGAGGCACAAACTTCTGGTTATTGTAGATCACCCATCTGCCTTCCTTTTTGATGTGACAGACACAGCGAGTACACATGGTAGAGGCACCCACATGACTAATGAAGGCTAAGAGCTGATATTTTCCAGGACCATCCTGGACTTTGGGTCTCATAGCACAGACTCAGCTGAGCATCCCTCTGAGATGTCCATGGTGGCTTCTGCATCTAGGTCATCAATGTGACTGAAGATCCAGTCTACAGCCCATTCTAAACTATTGCTCATGTCCCACAGGGCTTTCAGGTCCTGATCTATTGAGAAGCCCATAGAGACAATGGTGGTCACACAGTCCTCTGGGGGGGGATTGGTGGCTGCACTTGTATAGGCATCCATAGGGAAGTCTATTTCCACCAACTGTGTGATGAGAGTCTTCCAGCATGGGTGCTATTGGTTCAACTGAAGTGACCAGGGCTGGGGCAATGTCAGGCACTCCCCCTCTCTAGGCTTTTGCCCTGTGTCCCTCAACTGGTAGATATCTAGTCCTCTGGGATGTCAACGGACACATGCAGTTTCTTGGACACCCAGTCTAAGCCAAGAGGTGGACTTCTTGATCTGGATGACTAGAGAGTCAGAGAAGGTGGCAAACTACGTGAGACACATTCTTTTTAAGACTAAGGTTGGAGCTAAAAGAATTCCACTTCTACCATACTTTGGTGGTTAACTTGACAGGATCTAGGATCACCTATTAGAGAAACCTCTGGGCATGTCTATGATAGTGTTTGCAGACTGAGGAAATTGAGATGGAATGATTCACTCTAAATGTGGGCAGTACCAGCCTAGGTGCAGAATTCTGCAAAGAGTAAAAAGAAGAAAGTGTGCGGATTGCTGGCATGCATCTCTCTGCTTCCTAAGTACAAATGACCAGTTTCTGTTGCCATTCCTTCCCACCATGGTGGACTGCACCTTGAGCGGTGTGCCTAAGGAAACCCTTCCTTTCTTAAGTTGCTTTTTTCCAAGTATTTTGCCATCATAACAAGGAAAGTAGTGGCCGGGCAGTGGTGGCGCACACTTTTAATCCCAGCACTTGGGAGGCAGAGGCAGGTGGATCTCTGTGAGTTCGAGTCCAGCCTGGTCTACAGAGTGAGTTCCAGGAAAGGCACAAAGCTACACATGGAAACCCTGTCTCGAAAAAAAAAAAAAAAAAGAAAGAAAGAAAGAAACAAGGAAAGTAGTGAATAGAATACTCAATTGGCCAAAGCTGTCATATACCAGCCCAGGTTCAGAGGAAGAGAAACAGATTCCACTTTCTGGTGGAGGTGTTAAAAGTTTGTAGCTGCTGCTGTCAATCCTTGGTAATGACCACCTGTGTGTCAGGAACGGTGTTAAGATCCCTCAATGCAAAACCAAACACATGCGTAATTCCAGCACTTCAGCGGCTGATGCAGGAGGAGGCAGAGTTCCAGGCCACCCTGGCTACACAATACAGCCATGGCTTATATGAACAAAGGAAGAATAAAAACCGAGTAGGACACAACCCTGCCCTGAGGAGTTTACAGTTAGACAGGTTACAAAATGAGTGAAGGGGTCGGAGCAGAAGGAGGGTCAGTGTAAAGCAGCATCTCCACAATCTCAACAGGCAGTTCTGAAAACGGGGGGTGGGGTGGGGGGGTGGGGGGTGTAAATCCAGGGTCCCACCCCTCACCCCAACAGTGTCCACAGCTCTGAAAATGGGGGGCTGTAAATCCAGGGTCCCACCCCTCACCCCAACAGTGTCCACAGTCCCATCCCACCCCACCCCAACAGTGTCTGCAGCTCTGAAACAAGGGAGCTGTAAAACCAGGGTCTCACCCCATCCCACCTCATCCCAACTGTGTCCTGTGTCAGTTACTGTGCATTGCCAGGTTTGCTAAAAATCAGGCCGAGTTCTGTTAGTCTCATTGCTGATTCTCATATCAACTTCACTACAGCAGCCTTCACACACTAGAATCTTCTCCATGCTTCCTATTTGATGACATAATTCCTTGGGGTCAGTCATGTCTCAACACCTGCCCCTAGTTACTAATATATGCCATTTCATAGATGCTTCACAATAGGCCTTTAGTGATGGACAGAGAGCATGTCAACCCAACTTTAGATGCTCTTAACTATTCCTCCTGACTCATTTCTTTAGTTAAGTTTCTGGTGCCTTTTTCTTGGGCTATGAGGCAACTATATGTTTATAGGCTACCGGAGGATTGAAGTGATGTGTTTAAAGCTGCCTTTGTTTTGTTTTTATCAGAAGATGGAAAGATCTATGTTTATGGATCAGTAGGATTAATACAGTAAAAATGGCCATCTTACCAAAAGCAACCTACAGATTTAATACAATCCCCATTAAAATCCCAAAACAATTCTTTATAGACCTTGAAAGAACAATATTCAACTTTATATGGAAAAAAAAAAAAACCCAGGACAGCTAAAGCAATCCTGTACAATAAATGAACTTCTAAGATATTACCATCCCTGATTTCAAGATCTATTATTGAGTATAGTAATAAAAAAAAAACCAGCATAAACAGGTGGATCAACGGAATCAAACTGAAGACCCAGATGTAAATTCACACACATATGGATGCCAGATTTTTGACGAAGAAGCCAACAATGTACAATAGAATAAAGAAAACGCCTTCAACAAATGGTGCTGGCATAAGTAGATGTCAGTAGGTAGAGGATTGCAAACAGATCCATATCTATCACCATGCAAAAACCTCAAGTCTAAGTGAATAAAAGACTACAAGATAAATCCATTTACACTGAACCTGCTAGAAGAGAAAGTGGGAAGTAGCCTTGAAAGCACTGGCACAGGAAACAACTTCTTGAATAGAACACTAATAGCACAGACACTGAGATTAACAATTAATAAATGGGACCTCATCAAATTGAAACACTTCTGTAAGGCAAAGGATATGGTCAATAAGACTAAACAGCAGCCTACAGAATGGGAAAAGATCTTCAACAACCCCACATCTGACATAGGGCTGATCTCCAAAATATATAAAGAACTCAAGAAACTAGACATCAAAATACCAAATAATACAATTAAAAAATGAGATACAGATCTAAACAGAGAATTCTCAACTGAAGAATCTTAAATGGCTGAGAAACACTTAAAAAAAAAAAAGTTCAACATCCTTAGCCACCAGGGAAATGCAATTAAAAATGACTTTGAGATTCCATCTTACACATGTCTATACATGTCAGAATGGCTAAGACAAAAACACTCATGACAGCTCATGCTGGAGAGGATGTGGAGCAAGGGGAACACTCCTCCATTGTTGGTGTGAGTGCAAACTTGTACAGCCACTTTGGAAATCAATATGGTGGTACTGTGGAATATTCCTTTGCCCTGTGTGAATATATGTGCTGTGATTGATTTAAAAAAGAAGCTAAAGTTAGGCAGGAGAGCCAGATTAGGAGAATGCTGAGATGAAGAAGGGTTGAGTCAGAGGCAGAGGGAGCAGGAGATGATTGTGTTATGTTGAAAGAAGGTATTACCATGTGGCAAAGCATAAATAAGAAATATGGGTTAATTTAAAATGTAAGAGTTAGTTAGTAACAAGCCTGAGCTATTGGCCAAGCATTTGTAAGTAACATAAACCTCAATGTGTTTATTTGATGGTGGCTGTAGGACAGGAAAACTCCACCTACATGGTGGTTTCTCAGAAAATTGAGACTTGATCTACCTTAAGACCTAGCTATACTACTCTTGGGCATACACCCAAAGGATGCTCAATCATACCACAAGGGTATTTGCTCAACTATATTTATAGCAGCTTTATTCATAATATCCAGAACCTAGAAACAACCTAGGTGTCCCTCAACTGAAGAATGGATAAAGAAAATGTGGTACATTTACAAAATGGAGTATTACTGAACTGTAAAAAAACAATGACATCATGAAATTTGTAGGCAAATGGAAGGAACTAGAAAAAAATCATCCTGAGTGAGGTAACTCAGACCCAGAAAGACAAACATGGTATGTACTTACAAGTGGATATTAGTTGTTAAGTAAAGAATAACCATGCTATAATCCACAGACCCAGGGAGACTAGGTAACAAGGAGGGCTCAAGGGGGGGGGTACTCAGATCTGGGAATGGGAAATAGAAGAGATCTCATGAGTGGACTGCAGGCGGGTGGGGATAGGAACATGAGTGATCAGGTTGGGGGGATAGATGGAGGGGGAGAGTACTGAAAGAGATGACTGAAAAGAAGGACATTTTGAGGTCTGGTAGAAACCTGATGCAAGGAAAACTCCCAGGAATCTATAAGGATGGCCCCAGCTAAGACTCCTAGCAATACTGATTTGTAGCCTAAACTGGTCATCTCCTGTGACCAGGCAAGTCTTCTAGTGGAGGGATTAGGACACCAACCCACCACATTTGACCTACAGTCTGTCCTGCTTATGGGATATGGTGAGGTAAGGGTGGCACAGAGATTGTGGGAGTGGTCAACCAATAACTGGTCCAGCCTGAGACCCATGCCACAAGAGTGAGCACACCCCTGACACTGCCTGGAGTGCCAGAACTCAGAGGCTGGATGGCTCAGAGACCTAGAATAGAAAGAAAAAAGTCAGAGTAATGATGCCTAATGATATTCTGTTGTATTCATAGATCAGTGACTATCCCAATTGTCATCAGAGAGGCTTCATCTAGTAACTGATGGAAACAGATGCAGATACCCACAACCAAACATTAGGCAGAGCTTGGGGAATCCTGCAGAAGAGAGGGAAGAAGCATTGTATGGAGCTGGAAGTTTTCCTGTGTCCTTCCTGGCCCTGCGGTCCCAGAGCCACTTATAAAATAACCACTCAGAGGCTTATATTAATTACCAACTATATGGCCTATGGCATACTTCTTGCTAGCTAGCTCTTTTATCTTAAGATAAAATTAAATTAACCCATTTCTATTAATCTATGTTTTGCCATGTGGCTGTGGCATTACTGGTCTACTGGCTACATCTTGTTGCTTCTTGGGCAGTCAGCTGACATCTCCCCTTACTCTTCCATCTCCTCTCACTGTCTCTCTTGGATTTTCACACCTGGCTCCATCCTGCCCTGCTATAGGCCAGTGCAGCTTTATTTAATCAACCCATCAGAGCAACACATATTCACAGCAAACAGAAAGACATCCCACAGCACTTCCCCGTTTCTGTCTAATCAAAACAGAAGGTTTTAACTTTAACATAGTAAAATTACATATAACAAAATAGTTATCAAGCAAGAATTGCAGTTACAATATCTAGTCTATTTGTATTTGGCAAAATTAAAGAAAATATTCTACCATGGATGCTATTTTTGTAAGTCTAAAGTTTTATATCTAATTTATCTTTTATTATGACTAAGGAAAGCTATAATTATAACTATCTAGTCTTCAGCTTCATCAAAGACCTGAGAAGGAACACAATAATACCTAAGTAAACAGGAAGTACATTTTAAACAACTTCCAAAGTTCTAGAAATCACAGAAACATCTGGCTGCCTTCACAGTCACCCAAAGTTTCTCAGCACTGTTGGGGCATCTATGTTCAGCCTACAAGCCTAGAGGCTCTGGCAGACTTTTTAGTGAAGCAGGAAATCTGAATGATTGTCGTGCCTATTGGCAAAGTTCATCAGTCACTTCTCCCTGTGTCCTGCAGAATGTCGGGCAGTATCTTCTGTGAGGCAGGAACCTGAAGGACCATCTCACCCTGTTTAGGCAAAGTTTAGTGGTCACTTTCCATGGGTCCTGAATGTCCAGTCCATACAACATACTGTCAATCAGTCCAGGAAAGAGCAGTTTCTTGCCTAAATGACCAGTTTTGCCAAGAAGAAGATAAACTCCATATAGAGTGTCTTCAATGCCCATCTTCCTCTTTGAAGTAAATCAGTGCTGCCAGGAGCAGACATGTCTCATTGTTTGGAAAAGTCTAAGTTTTTAAAGTATTTTAAATGCCATATTCTGTAAGTCTTGGAAGTATTTGAAGATTACCTACATAATTGAAATATATCTATGTAAAATATATCTAAAAAACTTAACTAACATGACTACAAGTTTGATTATCATAGATGACTAATTTTAATCTATATTTCTCAACTATACACTACAATTTCAAACAAGCTGCACAAACATAATACACCAAACAGAAGTAGAAATATATATAGTATAACAAAATCAACTTCAAATTTGCATCAATAAAACAAAATCTATAGCAATGTAAAACATTTTAAACAAGTTGTTGCTCTTTAAAAGCAGATTTCCCCTCCTGACTCCATCCTGCCCTGTCATAGGCCAATGAAGCTTTATTTATCAACCCATCAGAGCAATACATATTCACAGCATACAGAAAGACATCCCACAGCAATTGTAGGAGGTAGAGGGGCCAAGGACATCACAAGAAAACCCACAGAAACAGCTAACTTGAGCTCACAGGGGCTCACAGAGTCTGAACTGACAACCAGGGAGCCCACCTGGGACCGACCTAGGCCCTTTTTATGTATGAGATAGATAGTTGTTATGTAGTTTGGTCTACTTGTGGGACTCCTAACACTGGGAGCAGGGGCTGTCTCTAATGCTTTGGCTGGCTCTTGGGAAAGTGCTTAGTACTACTGCGATTTGATAAGCCATGTTTTGTTGATGTCCATGGGAGACAATGATAGGAGAGCAGGCAGGGGAAATTCAGTGGGGATATAAAATAAATAAATAAATAAACTTAATTAATATTAATAAAAAAAGACTGACGAAGTAAGTTCTTGTTGTGTTTAGGAAAGCAGATGATGAAACTTGAGTCTGTTCCTGCCTCAGAGATTTTTCACCTAGATAGGATTTTAAAACTCTTTTTTTAAAAACCTGGTTGATAAAGTGATACACAAATAAAAGTAGAAAAATAGAAAAATATAATAACAAAGAAGTGAATAAGAAAATCTCTACAATCAAAAAATTTGGTTACTTTTAGGTAAAAAAGTTTTAAAAACATCTTTGTAGAACAATCTTAGATTTATAGTAAAATTGAATGGCTAAGAGTAGGATATACTAGTTACCTTACCACCCAACATGAAGACATCATCATTGTGGGTGGGAGTGTAGCTCTGTCTAGTGGGTGCTTGTCTAGTGTGCAGGAGGCCAGGGATGGAGCCCTGACACTGAATAAAGCCCACTCGAGAGTTTATGTCAAGGTGTGATAGTTTCAGCACTTCAGTACTGTGTACAGTAGCACTCACCTGTGTGCGATGGTTTTTGTTGTTTTGTTTTTCATGAGCCTAAAAGAAGCCTGCTTTTGTTTCCTTGCCCTCTTTCCCCACATATTTACAAATACCCACAAACTGGGATAGACAATTGCCTTAATGTTGGACATTCAGACTTTCACTTATCATGCAGGAAATTTTAAAATTAGTTTCTGGAAATTCCAGGTTCTTGGTAGCACTGGGGGTTAGTTTGGATGGAAATGGTGTGGGGTGGCCTCCTGGAAGGTATCTCCTGGACAAAAGGCTTTTGTCTGAAGGCTGGAAGGCCTGTGCTGCCCAGAGAGAGCCAGTTTCTGGTTTCTGCATGGCCTTGGCGCCTGGAGGTGGCTAGGGCCAACTCTTCCTTGCTGGCCAGAGCATTCATTCCTCTCTTTTAGCCATCCGGGGACCATCCCTCAACCCCCTCAGTGCCCTATCCCCCACCAAACTCCCACCACACAGAGCTTTTACAGCAGTGGTTCTCAACCTGTGGTTTGTGACCACCTTGGGAATGCATATTAGACATGCTGCCTATCAGATATTTACATTGTGATTCATAATAGCAAAATTATAGTTATGAAGTAGCAATGAAATAATTTTATGGTTGCTGGGGGGGGGTCACCACAACATGAGAACTGTATTAAAGGGCTGAAGCATTATGAAGTTTGAGAACCACTGCTCTAGAGTCTAAAGTTTAGACCCACACCTGGTGCCTGGCAACTGTTTATTTTCCTGCTGTTAGGGACCGTTGGCTTTGTGGGGAAACCAGACACAGTATTGGCAGAAGTGAGCTGGAGCTGTGAAGCAAGATTTTGACAAAATACATTGTAGTGGGTATTGTGTTCCCTGAAATATTGTTGTGTCCTGAATAAAATCTGTTCAGAGAACAGACACCCACTAGAACAGAGCCATGAAATGGTGGGCAAAAATGAGAAGGAGTAAGCCATGACAGAATTTGGGCGGTGGTGGTAACACCTTTATCCAACACTTGATCTCTGAGTTCCAAGGCCACTTAGAAACAGCTAAGCATGGTACCCAACCTTTAATCCCAGGAGTGGGGGCAGAAAGAAAAAGGTATATAAGGCGTGAGGACAAGGAACTGAGGAAGAAAAAGCACGTAGTTAGTTACGCTTTGGAGCAATACAGTTCAGCTGAGATTCATGTGGAGGAGGACTCAGAAGCTTCCAGCCTGAGGAAACAGGATCACCAGAGGAACTAACAAGGTGAGATAGCTGTGGCTTGTTCTGCTTCTTTGATCTTCCAGCATTCACCCCAATAACTGGCCTCGGGTTTCAGTTTTATTAACAAGTACCTTTAAAATTCCTGCCACATCTGGCGCCCAACGTTTGTGGTACGAATTCATGAAAAAGCCTCTTGCCTGTGGCCTTGTGAACCCTAGCTCAGGCCTGAGCTACACTCAGCCAGCTGTGGTGGCACATGCTGGCAGGATTTACTGAAGAAGGCAGAGGCAGGAGGATCCCGAGTTGAGGCCGACCTAGGAGAAGCTTTGGCCGGGGCCTAGACACAAACAGTGTCGGTGGACCATGGAGGCAGTGACTGCTGCTTTGAGTTGCCGGCTGCTTCTCATCATGTTGGTGACTTTGGTGATGCTGCTACCTGGAACAAAGAATTTACTGCTGCTTGTTCAGAGAAGAATTGCCAGGATGAGCATGTTACAAGAAAGCATCGGCAAAGGTCAGTTTGGAAACATTTGGCAAGACAAATGCTGGGAAGAAATTGCTGTGAAGATTTTCTCTTCTAGGGAAGAATGTTCATGGTCCCCAGAGACAGACATTTATCAGACTGTGATTGCTCCAAACCACAGAGGAGGAAAAAAAAAAAAAATCTAAAGGGAACCATGATCATGCCTAACAGTGACTTTGAAATCTTCAAAAGGATGATGGGACTCCACAATGATGATGCCACATGGACTAAGGTAAAGGCATTAATGCCATGGAAAGATTGACTTTGGACTACAAACTGCTCAGGACAATTTCGAAATGACTGGCTGAGATGATCCAGCCTGACAGACTACCTGAACAAGGACTTGAAACAAGCCCTGCACTGTCTCATTATGCAGCGGTGGGACAAATGATACAGGACTTGACAATTAACCCAAAAATTTTCTTTTCAGGATCCTCTAAAGATGGAAGTAATTTTAAGAAGATGACGCCCACGTCCCCAAAAAGTGGGATGGGAGGTTTTCGGTCATTTAATGAGTTTTGGATATTGTCATTGTTTATGATGATTGGTTACAAGTTGTTAATTGTTAATGGTCAGGAAAAAAGCTGAACATGAAGATTAGATTCAGAGGTTTTGTTAAAAAAAGAAAAGGAAAAAGAGAAAATAGATATGAGGTAGATCACTGAATCTACTCTGAGAAAAAAGATGAAGAAATAATAGGATAAATGGGTAGATCACTGAATCTACTATAAAAAGAAAAAGGAGAAGATATAAAAATGACAAAAGGTAGATTACTGAATCTATTATGAAAAGAAAAATACTTTTAAAATGGAACTACTTGTTTTAAACAGGATAAGTAAAGAAAATTTTTTTGTCTGAGTTTATCAAATGTTACTGGACTGGACATTGTTATATATAATGGAGTTTTTCACCTGAATCTGTCAAATGTTAATAATGGACTAGACATCATTAATGTAATCTTGACTGTGTATATTGTATATACTTATTGGATATGATTTTTCTTGTATTAGTTATAATCATTTTTTAATTTTAGACAAAAACAGGGGAAATGTAGTGGGTATTGTGTTCCCTGAAATATTGTGTGTTCCCTGAAATAAACATATCTGGGGTCAGAGAACAGACACCCACTAGAACAGAGCCAGAAATGGTGGCTAGAAAATAAGAGTAAGCCATAACAGAAGTTGGGCGGTGGTGGTACACACCTTTAATCCCAACACTTGGGATCTCTGAGTTCAAGGCCACTTTAGAAACAGCTAAGCAGGGTGACCCACGCCTTTAATCCCAGGGAGTGGGGGCAGAAAGAAAAAGGTATATAAGGCGTGAGGACAAGGAACTGAGGAAGAAAAAGCACGTAGTTAGTTACGCTTTGGAGCAATACAGTTCAGCTGAGATTCATGTGGAGGAGGACTCAGAAGCTTCCAGCCTGAGGAAACAGGATCACCAGAGGAACTAGCAAGGTGAGATAGCTGTGGCTTGTTCTGCTTCTTTGATCTTCTAGCATTCACCCCAATAACTGGCCTCGGGTTTCAGTTTTATTAACAAGTACCTTTAAAATTCCTGCCACAATACATCACTGTGATTACGCAGCAAGTTCAAATGGTATCCTGGAATTTGCAAATGATGCCAGTCTGTCCAGAAGGTTTTACTGGAGGGCAAAAAATTACAAGCATAATGCCCCTTTACCACTTCTCATGAACATGGTCCACAGAACGTGTGACGATAACAACACCTATGTGTTGTGGGACTGATAGGGGTAAAGCTGAGTGGCTGCAGAGCCCCAGAGGGCCTGTCTTTCCACAGCAGCTCCTGGTCTACATGCAAGAGCCATTCCTGTGCTGTGGGATCATTGCTGCTACTTTAAAGTCAGAAGCCTGGGACTCAAGCTCTCAAGGTTGATGGCTCATACAGGACATGCTTTCCTGGCTTGCTCTGGCTGCTTAAGGATGAGCCAGGCAGCATTCCAAGTCTGTTACTGAGGGCAGGTTTGTGAGCACAGGCCTGCAAGCTACTGGGAGAGGCCTTGTTTGTTTTGCCCTAGAGTCCAGTCTGTCCCCTGACCTCTAACCCAGAACTATTTGTTCCAGCCATTTCTCAGTCTGACACTCTAGTTGAAAACAAAGTGAAGGAAAGCTCTCTCTTCAATCACTCGGGGATCAGTAGGAGCCTGTTACCATTATAGTTACTACGGTTACTACACTGTAGAGAGGGGATGAGTCAGTTAGCCTTGAAGCAAGTAGTAAAATATACTGAAGTTCAGAGGCTGGCAGGTCACCAGTAGCAGGAAACTGCAGGGAGCAAGAGACCAGAGAGCTGGCCAGAGCCCTTCCTTCTTCCTCGTAGGCTATGTGTGCTCAGGCAGTTGACTCTCCCTCCCAATCCCTTCTCTGAACTGGTCACACTGCACGTCTCAGGACAGTTTCAAGGATTCCATGGGAGAATCAGAGGAAAGCTCCAAACACCCTGGCCCCCAGCTCAGTTAGTAGCCAGGAGAGTTCAGCTTGCCGGTGTTCACAGAACAGCCCCAGACCTCCACATGGCCAGAACAGCAGAGCCATGAACACCTAGGCCTTTTAAGGTCCCTCTCCACCAAATGTCCAGTCTCACCTTAGAAACCTTCTCAGTAGCATGATTGTGCCTTGTGATCACGACATAAGTGCATCTCTGATCTGCTAGAGGTCCTGGCAAAAACCCAAACCTGTTGCTGGCCAGAATTTTCTGAGACCTACTTCCAGACCCAGAAATAATTGAGTCAAATTCTTCAGAGCTGACTGGGTTTTACTTATCTCCTCCTCATCCTTGGTCAGCCTGCTTTCTTTTTCTTTCTTTCTTTCTTTTTTTTTTCTTTTTGCAAGTGGGTGAAGAATTTGGTAAAGAAAGAAGGAGCCTAGTTAGCTGCCATCTCAGTCGTGGCTAAGTCATGAGTAATTCTACTAGCAGGGCCAGTATGTGCCTCCCAACCCTTTCTGCTTATGCAGAGCAGTGAGAAATTATATGGGATTACTTAAGTATGAGTTTCTGTAAGCTGTAAAATTTCATACAAATCCAGTAATGAGAGTGGTGATGGTCACTTTTCCTGCCTTTTGAAGGGTCATGTCCAGTCTTGCACCCTTTACACATCACACACACACACACACACACACACACACACACACACACACACACACACACACACACACACTCACACACATACATCACAATACACCTGCCACATCGCATTCTAGTGTTCCTTTGCAGGCCTTGCAGCCGGCAATCTCAAAACTCACAGAATTCAGAAACTGTGGTCTATGCGTCCAGGCTGCTGCTTATCCCAGAATGTCCAGGAGGTGGCGCTGCACCCACACGGACGCACTGGACCACATTGGCTGTCAGGAAGCCAAAGCGTCACAGTGGGTCGGGAAGTGGGTCTGCGCATGCACCCGAGCAACTGTGGCATACGCAAACGATGACACACAGGCTTGACGAGGGCCTTTGTCAGAAGCAATGGGATCTGGCGTCACCACTCAATGGAAAACAAAGTGCTTCTGCCTGGCTGGCCAGAGACCATGGTTGCTCACCGCTGATGTCTGGCTTTTATAGGCAGCATGAGTTCATGTGGAATTTCAGAACCTTGCTGTGACTCAGATTTACTTTCTGTAAACTAGGGTCAACATTCTACTTCCCTTCACTTGGGCCATTATTTGAACTTTTAGCTCACCAATTGTTCTGGTGTTTACTGAAGGCTTTTGAGTATTTTGTAAGTAACATTTCTTTCCTCCTCCTTTAAAAAAAAAAAATGAGATAAGGTCTCAGTCTGTATGACTTGGAACTGGCTATGTAGACCAGCCTGACCTCCAAATCCACCTGCCTCTATCTCTCAGAGTGCTGAGATTAAAGGCGTGCCTCACTACCCCCATATCTTATCCCTCCCCCCACACCCCCAGCAACACCTGGCACGGATCTGTAATATGAAATTTTTAGCACTCAGCCCTTCAAAAATGGGTTAGTCTCAAATATCACATTGCTCTGCCTTTGCCTTGAGGGCAGGGGAGTGACCTCGATAGAATGCCTGAAACTTTTGATGGTATTAAACCCTACATACACTATTTTAATATACATATATACCTTATCATGCATGTGGCTATGTCTTTTGTAGTTTGAGAAGCCATAGAAAAACTAGTACAGGCTTTTCCTTTCTTCACAATTTGATGGCTAGAAGATCCGCCGTCCTTATAGTAGATCTTAGCAGCCCCAGCATACATTTATTTCTTTCCTTATTGGTGGAGATGTTTATCCTGTCTTAGACATTTTATAGCTCTTCATTGGTGTATCTGAATTGTAGGCGTCATCCTCTTACACTCTGTGGACTGTAACTGAGTAAAGCTGAGTTGGACACAGTCAAGCATCGCAACACAGTAGTCATTCTGACTAATGGGTGGCTAGCATATACAGTGTCTATACAGGGGCTAGATGATTCAGACTATAGGCTGGACCATGTGAGACAGGATGAGATTTCATCACAATACTCAGTGGTGTGGGTATGTATTTTAAAACTGAAGTGTATGTTCTTAGAATTTTCTATTTAAGACTTTTGGAATATTGTTGACTGTGAGACTAACTGAAACAATAAAAATGAAACAGTAAATAAGAGGGAAATGAACATCTACTGTCTACATGTATATGTTCTTGTAGAGAAATTCACATGAATTTCTACAAAATATTCTTGGAGCAGGAAGCCCCAGAGGGGATTGCTCACGAGGACAGTGATGACTGCGCCGTATGCTGTTGACTGGTGTCAATCTGCTCCAAAGAGTCTGGCGGGACTGGATAAATGTGGGAAAGACACAGGACATGGCTAGACATAGAGGAGCAGCAAAGCTAGCAGGGCTGGAGATGTTCATGATCCAGAGGAAGGCTGGGTGACAGGAGCACCCCAGGAGACTAGCTTGGGGGCTGTGTGGTGGGGGCTGGGCTCAGGAAGGAGTTTTCAGCTTCCCAGGACCCTGTGGTCGGTGCTTCCCTCCAGAGTTCTCTGTTCCTGAAGTCTCTCTACTCATATTTAAGGGGAAATCACCCAGCAAGTTCCCCAAACCCCAATGTCTAGTTCTTTTTAACTTGTCCCTCAGCTTTCTGCTCACCTTAGAGCCATTCTTTAGCTTGTGAAAGCCCATCTCATTTATCCTCAAACATTCTCTTTTAGAAATCTTTATGTACATTGTCTACGTGTATAACATGTGCTTGTTATACAGGGTTTGGGTTCTTTCAGGTTTTCACTTAGGACAGAATAAAGTGGGAACCTTCTTGTGGTCTCTCTTGGGCTGTCTCTTTTCTCTTTCTTCTTGGCTTCACTGGTGTGGGCTCTGCAGGTAATCTCTTTTTGTTTGTTTGTTTGTTTTTTCTTTCTTTTTTTTTTGTAGGTAATCTCTTTAACTTTGGCTTTAATGGAGGAGTTGGATGAGGGCTGAGGGCAGGGGTGAGTGCACATGCTGGGCACCTTACATACACAAGAATATGATATCTCATGTGAGCAACTAAACAAGTAAACACATAAGCAAAAAAGAGAAAGCAAACACTTTGCAAAAACAAGCCCAATAGATTTAGCTTTGTCCATCTAAACTCCTCTTTGCCCCACAGTGCACAGGAAAAATAATGCCCACATGTACACAGTTGCTATGCATGAATTCAGGGCTGTGAAGAGCTAGGCCCCTCTACCCTTTTCTTCCTCACAAGAGAAACATTGGGGTTGAAGGAAAGGAAAGAACTCTGGTCCTCTCTGAGTTTGTGTTGGTATGTCCTCTGTGTGAGAGGGGACAAATACAGACTAAAACTAACACTACGTTATGACTGACCCAGACATGGGGCAGTGGAGAAAACAACCATGATTAATACACACATACTTCTGCATGTATATCCATGGTTCACCTGTCACTTTTTAAAGTAGTGGTTGCGACCCCAAAAGACCATCAGAAAATACAGACATTTACAATTCATAACAGTTGCAAAATTATAGTTATGAAGTAGCAACAAAAATAATTTAATGGTTGGGAGGTCACCATGACATGAGGAACTTTATGTAAAGGGTTGCAGCATTAGGAAGGTTGTGAACCATTTTTAAAGGTTTTTTGTTTGAAAAAATTATTTATTTTACACATTTATTTATGTGCATGTGTCTCTGTGTAGGTATAGCACACATGACTGCAGTTGCTCTCAGAGGCCAGAAGAGGGCTTTGGATGCCTTAAAGTTGGAACCATGGGCAGTTGTGAAGGAGCCTGATGTGGGTGCTCAGAACTGCATTTAGCCTTGCTGGAAGAGTAGCAAGTGCTCTTAACCACTGAGCCATCTCTCCAGCCCCATGTGCTGCTTTTTAATATGACTTTGGTATGGAGGGCAAGGTGGATTTGAGTGACATCAGCAAGCTCGAGGGTATTTCCTGAGCATCAGCTGTGTGACTGTGATCTCTTTGAAAAATGACTTCAAATTTCTGTCTCCCAAACTTTTGTGAACTAACAGAGAAAACTAGTTTCGAGGCTGAAAAGTGATTCATTGCCTTTTCTAGAGTCAACAAGGTCAGGTACCACTCACGATCAAGAAGGTCTTGCTCGTAGGGCTGTGACCACATTTCGCCAGCTCTCAGGTGAAGATTATACCCCTGAATGAGTCTGCCCAAAGAATCCCACTTTTCTGCAATACAGCCAAGAGAATGATTAGAAATTGCTCTGTGCTCTCAGGCTGATTGGGTTTATGTAATTAGAGGATTGTAGAATGTCAGCCAGATTTTTTATTACGCACGTCCCTTCCCTTCCTGAGGACTGTTTGCATAATGGAGATTTCCTGTTTGCATCTTCAATGTCTAATTCTCTTGGTTGCTCAAGTATTTGCGGCCATGCTATACTGACTCATGCCCACATGCCAGTGGTAAAACTGATGACTGCAAAATGAAAGGAAGTCAGCAAGGAAACCCTGGGACTTGTCCCTCAGCCTGCCCCATGGGCTCCTGCTGAATCTTCAGAATAAGTTGCTAACAGCAAACGTTAGAATTGATAGTCCCACTGGCCATTCTTCCTCATGTGGAACAGAAAAAGATATGTCACAGGGCACAGCCAATGGAAGTAGTTGTGTCAAACCTTCCTAGAGCCATGCTTCCAGTTTTGTGCCAGCTGGCTCCCTTAACGCCCTGTCACCGCAGAGGCTTCACAGGAAATAGCTGAGTCACAGCTTTGCAGTTTCTCTACAATTATGCATGTTATCACCTCATCTGACACCAAAAGGGGGTGGGCGGGACATGAGACACACAGTAGAAATAAGCTCTTTGGTTCCAGGACAACTGCTTACATGAGATGAGGGCTCCTTTGAAAAAGTCTGGGGCTGATTTTAAAGACAGGAGAGCCCCTTCCTGTGAGGAAAGGCAGAACGGAGGGTCTCACACACTGGCAGTCTCTCATGCCTTCTCGGCACCATGCTTTATGTTGTGCTGGGCTGCCCAGCACACTCCCGTTCTCTTTTCTCACAGCTTCTTTGCTGCTCATCTCTGTGCCTTTTTTTTTTTAACTTTTAGGCACAGGCACTCATGTTGCCCAGATTTGCCTTGAACTCTTTAGGTAAACAAGGATGACCTTGAATTTCTGGTCCTACCTCTACTTCCTAAGTGCTGGGGTTATAGGCTTGTATCACCAGTTTCTTTCTGCTTCAATTCTTGTCCTTCAGGGTATCTTACTTTCCTTCTGAACTGTACACACAGTGTCCTCAGGTCATTCTCTTGGTACATCATGTCTCTGACTGGAGGTTCTTTCAAGTAGAAGCAATGCCTTCAAATGCCTTATGTCCCTCACCTCACATTTTCCTGACCATGGGTGATCTGCAGTACAGGGAGTCTCTGATCTGAGATCTCACTCACTTCTTGCTTGTGGCAACAAAATGCCCTTCGAATGAGCTCAGAACAAAATGGGCCCCTAGAATAGCCAGGACATGCAAACTAATTAAATTTCACATTTGACCTCTACTGAAACATGACTTTCTGGTTCATCTCCTATTAGATGACAAATCCGGATGCTTCTATTGCATGGTTGCTATTTGCCACCTGTTTCCTGACCAGGTTTCCAGGTAACCTTAATGGTTATGTGCTTCTGGGGAAGGAGGAGTAGAAGATAACTCACCTCTTTGGTAAATGGCTTTAAAAATATAACAGCAGTCACACGCTATTAAAGAGCAGTCTTTCTGGCTGCTAAGGCCCTGTTTGCTCCTAGCCCCTTGATGGCTTCGACAGAAGGCAGGCTGAAAGGGTAGAAGATTGATTTCTTCTTTGTAGGGTCTTCCATCTGGGGTGTGGGAGGCAGACTGCTTGGGGAAGTGGTGACCAAGGTTTATCTCTCCATATGCTCGTCAGGCATGTGTGAAGCTAGACAAACTCCCTTTTCATAACTAATTCCCAAGCTGTGGAGTGGACAGTTTATCTTCTTGGGCCCTACAAAGTGTCAAAGACCTTGAGGAGAGGGGGTTGAATTGCCTACAGCCTTTCTGCCCACTCTCATTTCTATTTAAACATTGCCAGGGAAATGGGCCCAGATCATGTGCCTGTTTTGATTCAATGGCGCCACTAGGTGACTAATCATCCAGGCCTGCTGTGGCATAAGCAAGGCCAACTGAGACCTGCCTATCCAATGGGAGGGGATCCTTTCTGTGAAGGCATGGGGCTTTCCTTCCTGAGAGCAGTGAGCATGCACCTCATGTTTATAAAATCCAAGGCATCTTCCAAGAGGCCTATGGCATCTTCTTGTGAGTATAGAGAAAGATGGGTGTAAGGTGCCCAGTAGATCTCATTTTTGTGATATATTTCTTTGGCATTAAGTGTTCACATAGTCATTAGCCTCTAATAGCTGATAAATTTTCTCTAGCATTTTCTAACCATGTGGCACTGCTTAGTGTGAAAATGGCCCCACCATTGATATATAGCCACCATGTCGACACCCTGTCAACCCCCCTGCAGGTCTTGCCTATAAGCTCTTTCATATTTTAGTGTATACTGCTTCTTATAGCTGATGGAGAATTCTGTTACATAGTAACTACTAGGTCTTAAACAAAAATGTCAGTGTTCATCTTATATAGTACTTCTATGTAGGACCTAATTAGAATATGTACTTATGGCTTTTAGAAGACACAGAAGTGGGGTCATACAAGGTTTTACACATGTGAACCATAACTACATATGTATTTGGTGTTCACTGATTCTATGAAAATGAGGATCCCAGGTTATCCTCAAACTGAAGAAAGAATTTCATTAATTGGATTTCTAGACTCTCAAAGTACTGGACTCATAATTTTCTTTTCTTTTTTTGGGGGGGGGCATTCTCTGTGTAGTTTGGTGCCTGTCCTGGATCTCACTCTGTAGACCAGGCTGGTCTTGAACTCACAGAGATTCTCCTGTCTCTGCCTCCCAAGTGCTGGGATTAAAGGCATGGGCCACCACCGCTGCCCAGCCATAATTTTCTTAATTATTTGGAGTCCTGCAAGGGTGGAATGATAGGAACCTAATGGTTTGTGTTGAGGCAGACTTAGGCTTGACAAGGCCCAGGCCTCCAGTAGGATTAAACTCAGTCCTATCAATGTTATTTAGTTTCCCCGGGAAGCTCAGAGAGCAAAAGCCCACCAGACTCTAGAAGGATCTGAGATTAAACTCAGTCCTATCAATGTTATTTAGTTTCCCCGGGAAGCTCAGAGAGCAAAAGCCCACCAGACTCTAGAAGGATCTGAGAGTCCTCACAAATCAAAACTACCAAAGGTTCATTTTCTCCTTCCCTCCCAATCACAGCTCAGAAACAAAGGCTATTCAAAGCCACAGGTCAATGTTAAGTTCTTCAGTGGTGGTTACTTAGTTGATAAAATATTTCCAACTTTGCCCCCATGTGTCGACATCTAGTAGGCAAGGTGGCTACAGAGGTGACCATTAGAGAGGATGTATGCCCACAGCTGGGGGATAGCTCTAGCTAGCCTGCTTAGCTAAGGGCCAAAGAGAAAAAAGGGACGGTAACAGCAGAAGTTCCCGTGTGGGAGGATTTCAAAGCATAGAGAAGAGTTCCTTTTAGTCTCTGAGTGCTGGTGCACACTTTATGATTTTACACATTTGTCTTCTGGCTGGATGGCTGCAGGCAAACAGACAGCTCATTAGGAAAATAACCAAAGAGCTAAATATAATAGAGGAAGTAGGCTAGGCAGAACCTGGGCAGACAAGAATGGCTCACAGGAGATCAGAGGCCAAGCCAAACCAGTGTGTGTGTGTCTGAGACCAGCTATCCAGGGCTTTGTTAAACCAGGAAGGGAGGAAGTTTCAAAGGACCTTTTGTAGAACACACAGAGCTCTGGCCCCTGAGATTCAAATCAGGATCTGGAAACTTGTGTAGCAACCACCTGCATAATGCTTAGAGACAAGCCAGAGTTTGCCCGCTCTACCCCGCCCACCTCCGCTCCACCGATACTGCCTTTCTCTTTACGAGCTCTATGGTTTCCCTATTGCTAGGAAGGATTGTTTAAAATAAAATGAAACCTCCCAATTGCAATATAAAGTATAAAAGTTATTGGCTTATATACACAAAATGAAACATGGTAGATAATATTTTTTGTTAGGTGTTTTCAACAAACTATATAGGAAATACTTTTTTTAAACTAAGGCATTTTGTTTCTATTATAGATTATACTATGTGGAAGCAGTTAAAGGAGTGCATTAGAGTACAGAATAATATATATAATAAATATTTATTCACGGGCTTCTAACAAAATTTCAAACTTTGTCTGTCTGTCTGCCTGCATATCATCTCTAACCAAAACAGACATATGAATAGATCAGCATTAAACTTGGTAAATTTGAAGTAAAAATTAACTTACAGAATCTCATTGATTTTGACCTCCAGTTTCTTTTGGTAGCTCATTCCTTCAGTACATAGCATTGTTTTTTTCTTTTCTAGAAAACGGACAAGGATGCTTTTGTGTTCTTTCCTATCTTCTGTATTATAAATGGTCTCAGAAAACCCAGGCACTGTGTCGATGCTTACAGTTTTGCTCCTGGGTCTCACTGAGTTGTCAATCAGCACATAGTTCTTGTTTTGCTTAAGCAACTTAGTTTTATTAGAGCACAGCCCCAAGGGCTCTGGGATCTAGACTGGATGCTGTAAGGAGACCATAGCAAAGAGTGGACGCCTTCACACCATCCTCACTCCTGTCCCACTTTCTCTTCTATGGATGGTCCTTTGGGTTCTCTGAGACTCAGCTTTTGCAACTGCTTCCCTTACAGAGTTGCTATGGACATCAAACAAAGTAATGGCTGTCAAAACACTGTTCAGACCTAAGTTATGTGTCATTATTAGTGAAGTTTCTATTTTCTACCAGGACAAAGGACATTGGTAGTCACTCATTCGGTATGTTTTCTTCCTATTCTTGACATTTGTTTAACATGCTTCCCCGTTCTATTTTTGTACATGGTTCTCTTAGAATTTTATAAGTTTAAATGATTCTGTCATTATTGAGTCAGAGCTGAGTCAGCCATTGAGAACAAAGATCAGCTGAAACTTGGGCTGGAATTTCCTCAAATCCACTAGGACCAGACTCTATACAGTCAGTGCTCAGTGGAGACAAAGAGTCTTGCTTCATTGTAAAGTGCTAAATGAAACCCTGAGCTGAAGTTATAAGCACAAGACACTAGGGTATATAACTAGGGAATGACACGGACTGCCCCACTTTGAACCTTCAGGCCTGGTAACCTATAATAATCCTTGAAGACAAGAGGATCATCATCTCAGCTGAACAAAAGAAGCCAACCAGTGAATCAGACCTATGGTTATGCAATGGCTTGCCTTGCAGTTTGGAAAGCTTGCTGACAATAGGTACGCTCTCTTTCTCTCCACCCTTTCATTGAAGTTTCTTGGCCCAGGAGGGTTGAATCTCTGTTCAAGGCCCATTTCTAAACTGAATTTCTTAAGCACTGGTCATTATTACCTGTCTTGTTTCTATTGTGACTGATATATTTATAAACCAGCCGTTCAAGTTCATCTGTGAAGTCTAACTGGCACTGAGACTCTCAGGCCTCATTTTAAATATGATGTAGCCTTTGGCCCCCTTGCAGAATGATGATGTTGTATGCTTAAAAGGCACAAGGCAAAACATACAAGACATCAGGAAAACCAAGTACATATATATACTGGTCTACTGGAAATGTTTAATAAGTATTTCATAATTCAAAATATCGAAGGAATTGTTTTACATAGTTACTTTAAGATGTTGGTAGCATGTTAGCACCAATAACTACGGTAGTTTGAGACTGAAAGTGGTCCTGAGCTTCATCTGCAGCTAGTGAAGACATTTAGGTCCTTTCCATCTTCAGAGTTATGGACTTTTGCACTTCCTCCTCATAGTTCTCTATCAAAGCTATAGGTAGTAGGGTAAGCACCCAACCATAGTGGCTTCCTTGCTACCCATCCAAAGCACAATCACACGGACAGCATTGCCTATGTCTTCTTGATATATCTACTTTTAAAACCGAGGTTTCAAAGTTGGGGGTGAGGGTCACTCAGTAATATGCTTGCTATGTAAGTTTAACCCCTCAAACCCTTGTAAGTCAGGCCTGGTGGTACACCCTGGTAATCCTATTTTAAGGGATGTTGAGATAGGCTGGTTCCTGGAAAACACACACACACACACACACACACACACACACACACACACACACACACACACACCAGCTTTCACAGCTTATCCTCAACGGGCCAGCTTTTGTAATACAGTTTAATGGCAAGAACTGGCAAAGCTGGATTAGAATCTATGGTGAATGTGCATAGCACTTGGACCAGGGCTTTGCTAAGATGACTAGATATTCAACACCAATGAGCAAAGTTTGACATTATTTTCATAGCCTCTTGACTATGAGGGCATCCAGGCTTTTTAAAGGAAGCCCAGAAGGTTGGCACAAAAGTGGGCCAATAGCCAGCTGAAGCTCACATCCACAGGTGCTGTGACAGTGGGGAAGGAAGAGAAGTGAGATGTCTGGGCTCAGGCATGAACCCAGCTTGGATAGACTTTTGCATGACTTCAGCCCCACGTTCTTGACCTGGGCAGAGTGTAGGCTTGATGAAAAATTACCTTACCTTATCAGCAAGGAGATATCACATGATAGAAATGCAAATTTAAAAATGCAAGAGTGGTAGCTCATACCTGTAACCCCAGCACCTCTGAGGCCGTGGCAGAATGACTGACATGAGTGTCAGGGTACTGTGACCACAAGATTGAGACATTCTTTTTTTTTTTTTTTTTTTTTTTTTTCCAGAGCTGAGGATCGAACCCAGGGCGTTGCACTTGCTAGGCAAGTGCTCTACCACTGAGCTAAATCCCCAACCCAAAGACATTCTTAAAGTAAATAACCAAGTCTACAAGGAATGGCTTTATTCTAAGGACTAAAATGAGGCAAAAGAGAAACGGATTTTTATGTTAGGCAACTCAACTCATATAAAAGCAAAAGAACTTAATGGCTTTCAGAAATCACACGCCTTAACCTGTTTAGTGGCAGAGTTTTAATTTTGGCATAGTTCTTAGGAGAGATTGTTACCAATGTCTTTTTAAAATATGTCTAACATTGTCAGTAAATTATATTGTCATTAGCTAACTTTAATGTACAAAGATAGGTATGTATGTAAAATATGTATCATACACATACTTTATGGTTCTTTCTGTGAGCATGCTAATAGGTCCATATAAAAAGAAGCTAGATGAACGTCACTTTAGAAAATGGATGAAAGGGAACTGAATGAAAGGCATGATATCAGAGTGCTCATGCTCCCTTGTCTGTCTCTGGGTCATGAGCACGTTCTTTCTAGATAAAAATCCGAGGGAGCTACAAGGCTCTGACAGAGGCTGAGTCAAAGCTACACAAGAGACCAGAAGGTTTAGGAAATGAAAAGAAAGCATGCCCAGAGAACAATAAGTCCACTTTGGGAAGAAGCCCTTCTCTGAACTGGAAAAGAACATGTAGTTGACAATGGAAACCCCAAACATTGTGAAGGGTTGGCCACTGGCTCTGGATAGTGGGTCTCATGGACTACTGCAACTGTTAGCATGTTTTCTGCATGCCATGTGCTTCAAAGGCGTGTGAATGTGTCCTGTCACTTTCTTGTGATGTCTGTCCTTCTGAGGAGCAGTATGTTCTTGTTCGTTCTGAGCTTGATGGTCACAGCATCTCGTGGAAACTCCCTAGCTCTGCTTAGTGCCATCCTGTCTATTCACATGTGCTGAGTCTGATCCTGGAGTTGCTGCTACCCCTTTCACAGAGGTTCACAATAAAAGCCCCAGCCATGGCTTGATACAGAGATACATTTCCCATTTTGATCATGGGAAATACAGCATCATCAAATTTCGCTAGATCTTGTCTTTGTAATGTTGTCAATGGAACTGTAAAACATTTAGGATTTTTTGCTTTCATGAAAAAACGTGCTCCTTGCTTTGCTTTATAGAAGTCATTTCCTTCCTGGAACATAAAAAACAAAACACTGCACACAGCGTTCTGGGAACTGTGGGAGGATGAAGACTGACCTTTAGCTGGGGAGTGAGGCATGCAACTCCACAAGATTCTGACCTATTTTCTTTTCATGTGTATCAGGTTGCACCTCTATGGAAAACACAGACAAAATCCCATGCCAGCCTCGGGCAGGCCCTTAGAATTCTCAGCAGACTGGTCTAGTTATGTAAAGTCCAGGGGAGAATCCAGCTAAAATCTGCGGACGGCGTCACCTATTCAGAGTGGGGCTTGATGTCCTTTAGAAAGAGGGGACGTAAACTAATGTGCTGACATGATGATAATACCTTTTTCTTACACTGGGTAGCACTTGATAGCTGGAAGAGCACTTTCACAGTAGCGTCATTTGAGCCTTCAGACAGAAGCTTACAGAGCAATATGACACTTAGGTGCTACACAATTACATAATGTAATTAACATAGAAGAACACTCCTTTTTCAAAAAACCATGTATATATCAAATAGTTAATAAAATAACCTGACGATTAAGGGATGGGTCACGTTACACAAATCAAAAGGAAATGGACATTTAAAAATATCTGCTGTGCTGTGAACTGGTATGAAATAGACACATAGACCAATGGAGTAGAGTATAGGACCCACAGAAGAGCACACCAAGTCACAGCCACCTAATCTTTGCCAAAGGTGCCAAGAACACAGATAGGAAGAAACAAAGCCTCTTCTACACATCGTGTGGGGAAAGTGGCTGTCCACAGGCAAATGGTGAAACCAAATCCATTCAAAATGGATCAAAAACCCTAATGGAAGACTTATCTTCTAAACTAAATTCTAAAATTTATCAAGGAAAACACAAGCAACATACTTCAACATATAGGCAGAGGCAAGGATTCTGCAAGAGCACAGGAAGGAATCACAAGGACAGACACTGAAATCAAAAAGCTCTCATCAGCAGAAACATACAAAATGGGAGAGAATCCTTTGCAGCTACTTCTGAGCTGGGATTAATATTTAGAGTTTAAAAACTAGAACTCTAAAAATTAGACTCAGAAGATAAACATCAAATGCATTCTCTTATTTAGAGACTGCAGATTTAAATTATACACATGTACATGTCTGTACATAGAACATGGAAGTACAAAGTGGACTACAAGAAGGGAGGGAGAAGGAAAGGGTCATAGAGTCCGTGTGACATGAAAGCAGAAGGGGTACTGTTTGGGAAGCAAGTGGCTAAGCAAGGAGAAAAAAAAGGGGGCTATAAATGGGGGAGCAGTGAATAAGAAAGTCTAATGACGTGTGTGTGTGTGTGTGTGTGTGTGTGTGTGTGTGTACCCATGCGTAAGTGTGCAAATGCCAAAATGAACCTGATTTTTTATATGACAATCCAAAATTAATAATAGTTAAAAAAAATACCTGACTACTATGAACCTGGCACTGCACAGGGATTTTGACATGCATTATTTTCTTGATCTGTGAATCAGGCTGGTAGTGGTTTTACCCAGGGCCTGTGGTTAATGGTATGACCTGAGAGGCAAGTCCAGTGCTTATGTAGCCTCCAAACCTGCCCTCTTGCCATTTTATGACCTTATATCAGACTTCATGATGAATAAATACTACTCATGATTTCTTCTGTCTTTTAAAATCCCTCAGCTTAATGGGGTCACCCTGTGTCTAACTTTCCATAGACCCTTTTACTGTGCCACCATTATCTTCATAATCACTGTCCCAACAGTGGAGATTGATCCTTACTGACCCACTTACTGTATTTTATTACGATGACTTGTAAATTTTTCTCCTTACTGATGTTGCCATATGTTCTTTGAAAGTAGGTCTTAAGTCCTTACCCAGTTTTATCTTTAGCATCATTCCCCCTGCCCCTGCAGTGTTCTGCATCTATTTCTCTCTTCAATAAGTGTTTTGAAGAGAAGATAATTTCTCATAATTCAGGGGTTTTATGAGCTGGAAAGCCTAGAAAAATGATTATTCTACCGAGGAAGAAAAGGAGGAGGAGGAGGAGGAGGAGGAGGAGGAGGAGGAGGAGGAGGAGGAGGAGAGCATGTCTACTTTACTCATACAAAACCCATCCCAGGGTCCTCTGTCTCCATCTCTCCCTCCCTCCATATGTGTGTCTGTCTCCATCTCTCCCTCCCTCCATATGTGTGTCTGTCTCCATCTCTCCCTCCCTCCGTATGTGTGTCTGTCTCCATCTCTCCCTCCCTCCATATGTGTGTCTTTCTCCATCTCTCCCTCCCTCCATATGTGTGTCTGTCTCCATCTCTCCCTCCCTCCATATGTGTGTCTTTCTCCATCTCTCCCTCCCTCCGTATGTGTGTCTGTCTCCATCTCTCCCTCCCTCCATATGTGTGTCTTTCTCCATCTCTCCCTCCCTCCATATGTGTGTCTGTCTCCATCTCTCCCTCCCTCCATATGTGTGTCTGTCTCCATCTCTCCCTCCCTCCATATGTGTGTCTTTCTCCATCTCTCCCTCCCTCCATATGTGTGTCTTTCTCCATCTCTCCCTCCCTCCATATGTGTGTCTGTCTGTCTCTTTCTCTTTTTTGAGATAGGGCCTCAAGCTTGCTGTGTAGTCAAGGATGTCTTTAAACTGCTAGTCCTCTTGCCTGCACTTCCTGAGTGCTGGGATTACAGGTGTGTTTCATTCCAGTTATATCTGGTGCTGTGGATGAACCCAGGGTTTGACTAATGCTTGGCAGGGTCTCTTCCAACTGAACTACATTCCCAGCACCCACAATGACTTTTAAAATATGAAATTTTGATTTAAGAAGTCCATCTACAAGAAAACTAGAAAATACCTAAATGTCTAATCACATAATCTGTCCAATATGGTGAACATGCATAAAGATGAGGGAGGTGTGAGAACTAAGACCTACCCACAAACTCATCTGAAGGGTCTTCAGGATGCCCTTCTTTAATCCAGGGTCCAGGGATACAGATAGACACAGGAGGAATGCAGAGCCTCCCCTGGGACCTGGTTCTGTTTTGCACAGAAGGAAAAGATGGCCAGACAGATGGCCGGAAGTTATTGGGCAAGATATGTTTATTTTCTCTGAAAATAGACAGCCTATTTAGAAGGTTAATGGGAGTATAAAAAGCGGAACAGCAGACAGCTTTGCACCGCTGAGCAGATTCAAACCACAAGCAAACTAAACAAAAACAACAAAGATGTACAGCTGGTGTGTCTGTCCATCATGATCCTTACTGACTGACAGCCTGCCTGGGTAGGCACTCCTCTGCAGGGTCAGAGTGTAGCATATACTGCTAAACATTTTGTGAGCAGTAAGAGCCCATCTGCAGACTGCAGCCCTGTTTGCCCTGCTGACTCATCTCCACAGTGTTTCAACCTAGCAAGTCAGGAGGACCTCTGTCCTCCAGAACTCAGCAATGCTTCACATGTACTCGCAGATGTCAGGAACGGCAACCTCAAATGAGTGCAGAGGCCCCGAACACTGATGCAGACACTCTGTACTTCAAAGGATGAAGGATAAACTCTTAAACTTTTTTATTATGTTTGTTTATTGGGGATGACACATGTGCCCCAGTGCTTGTGTGGCCATCAGAGGGCCTTGAACTTGGGTCATTAGGCTTAGCAGTAAACAGCTATGACTGAGCTATCTTGCAAGCCCAAATAAAATCTTAGGAGAGAAAGACTGTTCCAGAAATCCAGAGTTTCTTCTACATTTGTCTATGTTCTCAAAAGAAAAAAAAAAAAGTAATTTGAGCCCTCTATCACTGACCCATATCCCTCACCTTCAGGTAATTACTTCGGTAAATGTTTTCTACCAGCCTGAGGACTGTTCACCTCTGGAGTGATTTCCATCTTATCTTACTCTGAATACACTAGGGATTTAAAGACAGTTTTTAATGAAAATACTGTAACACCTGGGTTTGTACATTGTATTTCCCCTTAGTTTTTTGAGTGCTTTTCTCTTGTATTAAGTTGGGCTTTAAATTGCTAATGTGTTAAATGAAATTAAATGAAACACAGAAGTAAAGACATAAATGAGAAATACCGTGAAAGAGAAATAGAGGGAAGATCAGTGAGGTAAAAGAAAGTGAAGATGAGGAAACGGTCCGCGCAGTGGAGGCCACACTAGACCAGATCGGGGGGCACTCAGTGGCTGGAGGTCGGACTGCAGCGAAGAAAACAGCTTCTAAGCAGGGGCCAAATAAAGGAAATTAAGTAAAAAGAAGATGACAGCTTATTGGTGAAATTATGAAGGCCACTCCACGTAGTTAAAAGGGAGGTTTATTTTGTGGGGTAACTTACAAATGAAGGGGTAGGTTGCAGGGTCTGGGAAAGGGATGGTGCAGTCCGGCGGTGTTCTCTGGAGAACTCTGCTCATCTACCTCCAGTGTCCAGGGTCCAGGAACCAAGAGAAGCCTCTCCTCTTGATCCTGGGTCTTCAGCATCTTCTCTCAGCCCTGCCTTGTAGGCGTGACCATTACTGAAGCCTTAGTGGGGGTTGGAACTTCCAGGCCAAGGCTGGAATGGCTACCTACTACAACAGCTGTTACCTACAATCACCTGCCAACCAGGAATAATGGTTGTCTTTGAAATAGAGACCAAGATAAGGAAGCAGGGAAGAATGCCTGAAGTAAAGCCAAAACTCCACTGAATCAAGTATGATGCAGTTGTGCACATAAGAGGTCTCAGGCGTTAAAGCCCTGACTGAGATAACCCACAGGGAGGCACATACTAACTAACACCAGTAAGCTTTGATGCACAGAAACAATATAAGGATGTTGTGAATAACTTGGAAAAAGCAAGTTTCATATAAGGGAAGAAGAACAGGTTGATCTTGGGGTTTTTCAACAGAAACAGTCAATTAGCAAATTGGGGGGGTATAACCAAACTTTGGTAAATAATGAGTTAAAATACAGTCTCAGGAAGGGGACCTCAAAGGCAGAGTCTTGGGTCATTTGAAACACAGGGCATAACAAACTCATCCAGAGTCTTGGTTAAAGAACCATACATATTACTGGAAACCTTAGACCTATAAACACCATGTAATATGACATGTTATGTAGTACAGACCCAAAGCCTGGGTAGGGAAATGAGGCAGCCTCCATTTTTTTCCTCCCAATTCTCTGTGTGGAGCCATAACTGCCTCTGAAGTTGCCAAATTCAAGAAACAATCTTAATTTCTCACATCCAGAAATTAACAATGCTGTATTAAAAGTTTTTTTTTTTTTAATTTGGAAGATTTCTGACTATTCATTAACTAATCTTCATAATTTTAGGTTTTTAAGAGATTTTATGAGGCAAAGTAGGGCAGAGACTGTACAAGGGGTCAGCTATTAAATGTAATACACTTAATACATGAGAATTCCTCTGGATATTGTTGCTGAGAATTCCAGATTTTCATATAGGACTAAATAGTCTAAATCTTAGGAATGATTATAATATTAAAATAGGCTATAAATCATGAAAAAGCATGCAGCTGTTAGAATAAACCAGGTCATCAGGAAATATCACAGAATAATGTTCAGGCATTGTTAAGTAAAAACTTACATTTGATATCCTATTTGGACAATAGAAAGAAAACTTCATGGATAGATGTTCTTGTAGTTACTTTTAAAGTCTGATTCCGGTGCATTGGAGTGGGGAATTTCTACTTTTAGTATGTCTGGTGTTTATTGTTGGGGGATTCCTTTCCTTTTCTGTTTGTTCTAATTCTTTCCTTTTGTTTGTTTGAGACAGGGTCTCTAGATGTCTGGACAACCTGGAACACACTATGCAGACTAGGCTGGCCTTGAATTATAGAGATCCACCTGCTTTTTTTTTTTTTTTTTTGCCTCCCAAGTGCTGGGATTAAAGGCATGCACCACCACATCCCACCCAACCCCTCAATTCTTAAAGATTATGTTGGCTACTCTTTTTCCTTATCCAGACTTTTATTTCTTGCAATTTTAAAAAATTTTAAAGTATAATCACATAATTTTCCTTCTCCCTCTCCTCTCCCTAACCATATTCTTTGATCTTTTTCAAGTTCATGGCCTTTTTAAATTGTTACATATATATGTGCACAAACCTAAAACTACCACCTGCTGGGTCTGTTTACTGTATGCCTCTGATTTCAGGGTTAATCATTTAGTATTGGGGCTCATCATCACTTGATCTCCCTCCCATTAGTTAGCTGTAGTTCTCTGTTTAGGGGTGGGGCCCACCATGAGAGTTCCACCTTTCATGTTAGCATGTGTTATTGTTCAGGTCTATTTAGGCATTCATATTGTTGAGGTATCATAGGTGTACCTTCCATGTCATTTCTAGGAGACATAATTTTGAAGTAGACTTCTTAGTCCTCTGGCTCTTAAAATCTTTCCATTCAATCTTTTGTGATGTTTCCTGAGCCTTAGGCATGGGGCTGTGTTATAGATTTAGCAACTGGGGCTGGGCACCCCAGGACCAGTTGCTCTCTGCATTCAAGCAGTTGTTTTTATCTGCTGCAAAGAGAAGCTTTTTTGATGAGGACTCTTGATAAGCTAGACTTATCTGTGGGCGTAAAGATACATATTTAGGACAGAGTTAGGAATTATACTAGTTTAGTGAAGTAGTGCTAGGCTATTCCCTAAGATTCATGATCTCATTAGCCCTGGATAGTTGGCTAGGTTTCCAGTACCATAATGATTTCCCTCCTGTTGAGCACGCCTTACATCCAATTAGCAGCTTGGTCACCACCAAGATATAAGTGCTACCACCTCACATTCAGGGATATCCCCATGCTGGCTATTGCTGTGCTTCCCAGCATCAACAGCTGGGAGAACTGATCCCTCCCTCTCTGAGCAGATGCACAGCACTTTCCCACACTGTGAAAGCTAGTCCTAGGGAGGAAGTTTTGGGTCAGATCCAGTCCAGAGCACACTTCTATCAACAGACTAAAGATGGCAAAGGCTATGTTTTTCATTTTATTCTAGATCACTATTAAGTCACTGGCTGGGAGTTAGAAAGACAATCAGGTCAAACCACTTTGCTTAAGAGCTCTCTGTTAGCTCATTTCCTGTCCCCATCCTGACCGAGCTGCTGGGAGACACTCAGGACCTGTTGTCCAAACCTGACCCTTTTCCCCTGGCCTGCTTTTGTTGTCACGGGGTGCTCTGACCTGATAGGCCTCTAGCCTCATTATTTGGTTTCTAGCATATGCTTTCTTTACCTTGGCATTCGGTTTTGATCCCTGGTAGTTGTTTTGGCTTGGCACTGCCTTTTGGATTGCAGGCCTCGGGAAGGCAGTGATTGTGCTGCCACAGGGCAAATGTGCCATGTTTCAATGGATGAATGATTCTCTCCACTGAGGCAAGAGTCCTAGAGGCAAGCCATCATACTTCTCAAAGTTGATTACGTGTCATGTTTTTCCTCATTGCCTGCCCGGGCAGGCAATCAGAGCCAAGACCCTGACTAGGCATATTATAGATTACTGTATGGTATTCAGTCCACAGCTTCATACTTTCTTCAGAAATAAGAGTTCTGAAGAAAATAAGAATTCTGAAGAAATAAGGAAAACTCTTCAGAAATAAGAGTTCAAGTCTACTATTTATTTTTTAATTAAAAACAAAACATGGGGGTATAGGGCTGCCATCCTAGTCCTAGAGAGAGTGTGGCTGAGGGGCTACAGTGCATCTAGCGGAGGAACGTTTGGCATATTATTTAACCTGAGTCTGTACCCCAGGTGTTAGGTTATAAACCACTGGCTTTCTTCTTGGGTCCTCTCTTTCTCTTCGTTCACTCTTATCATCCTTTCAATATGAAGACAACTTCTCAGCCTAGGAACAGTTATACATGGTCACAGCTGTGGAGTCAGTTGAGAAGCAGATTCTCTGGATGAGTTAAGGCCGGACACAATGCAGCTTCAGCCAACAGCCTGACTCTTACCTTTCTAGGGACATTAAGCTGGAGCTACCCAGCTAAGCTGTTTCTAGAGTCCGGTCGCTCAGAAACCGCACGGGACAATAGATGCGAACTATTTAACCACAGCCATGGATTTATAAGTAACTAGGCATTTGTGGAGAACACTCAATGATAACGAAGAGGCAATTTCAGAAATACCCTTGTAATCACCATCATACATAGCCATTGCAAATTTTAGGTCACCACCATGCCAGACCTCATAGGACACAGGAAAGGGTGCAACTGATCATTCTGGAGATTCTCTGTGACTCAACTTTTCCTTTTTTCTTTTTAGAGAAAGGAAACCCAAAAAGTACAAAAACTCTTTTTTAAAAAATGACATGAAAGTTATGTATCTTTAATCTTCTACACAGGGTTTAGAACAGCTAACAATGAATACTGCCAAGTAAAAAAGCTAACAACACGACCTCGTGTACTAGAGTTGTGGGGTGAGAAGAGTGTGCACTTATTTGAGTGTGAAGGTCAGCTCTGCTGTAACTGAACACACAGAGCAACCATCAAGGCAAAGCAGCAGCAGTGTGGGCTGAAGAGGGTTCCAATATATAATGCTACAAATGCCAGTAGCCATGACCACACTTGGCACCAACAGGTAAAAAACTCGTCTGGCCATGGTGGGTGGCATCTCACTTCCAGGCAGGGCACAACAGGTGGGGTGGGGGAGGTGTATGTGGCTACTCACTAGCAGGAGTCCTAGAGGGCTGTTAGTGACCTGTGGAATGGCCTCAAGGGAAGGGCTGGGAAGCAGAAGAGGGATGCAGTTCCAGAAGAGGCAGGTGTTTATCCCCCAAGAGGAGACAAAGCACTGGGGAGGATGTGGCTCAGAAATTTTACCTCCTGCCAAAAAGGTTTACTTCAGTTTTCCATGGGAAAAACTAAACTTCGTGGAAAAATGTTGGTGGCCTGTGAGGTGTTAGTGGGTCTCACCTTGGGGACTGGCACCAAGTCAGAGGACAACCCTTGAAAGCAGGCTTACAGGAATTGGGGTCTAGTAGAGACACTTGGCCTGTGTTCTTGCCTGTCTCATCCAATATGACTCTTTTGGGCCCATTTCTTTTTCGTAGGCCACTCCACCTCACACTAAAGATGGTTTAAAGCAAGAATCAAATGATGCCCGAGGAGTGCTGACAAAGTGGCAAATGAATACTGCCATTTCCCTCCTCCAGGCCTTTGGCATTATTTTCTTGCTTGGTTACTGGTATCCTATATATCCACCAATAACATAATTACACAGATGGCGTGCCTACTGACAGCAGAGAGAATCGGTGACAGCTCTAATAATACAGGCATTCTCTTTTTCTGTGTGGCCTAGATTCCCTGCTCTAACTCCAGAAGCATCTGCCTAGAGAAGGTAGCAGCAGAGCTGGCTGCCGTGTGCTCATTATGCACCAGGCTCTCAGCTTGTGGAAGACAGGCATCATGACCATCCCTGGGAAAGGAAGTCACCAGCCTTCCCCTGCCCACATCTTTCTATGTGAAGCCTCTTGGGCCAGCTGAGGTTCACTGGCTCATTAAAATGACATCAGTCCATTTTGGAAGCTTTCTTCCGCAGGAATTAGCAACACAAGAAGGCTCAAGTACCCAAATGCCTCTGATCAGGCCAGAAAATGAAGTGTCTGGTCCTCAGGAGAGTAGCATTCATTTCTCTGGCTTTACCTCTCCAGAAATGCTGAATAGAGGCGAATCGGCACTAGAGGAACAGACTCAACAGCAAGAGGGAAAGCCTGCCGTGGCTTATCAGACACTGGGTGCTACCAGTTTTTCCAAGTGCTCTCTTTCTTCCGGGTTCTCCCTTCTGGAGCTCCTGCCATTAGCTTCACGCTGCTTCCTTTGCAAGGTGTGCATGTGCCTTCATTGCTAAGCCCTTATTCCTCACTCTCAAAGCCAAACCCTATCGTGTCACACTTACTACAGTTGGAATCATTTTGCATAATTCACATTTGTCTTGTTCTGTGATGTTTTCCTGTTCCCAAACACAAAACCGAGGAGCACATAAGTATTTGAAACACAGACTGAACTAAAAAATTATGCAACAAGTCTTATCAGAGAACTTCCTGACAGGTTTGTTGATGTCCCAAGATAGTTGACACCATCTACCTCTGTCTAACTCCATAACAGAAGCCAGACCCTGCACATTTAGAGGACTTTGCAGAGGATGTATCCCTCCTCTTCACTTCTGGTTCCTCTCATTGGTCTAAGGAACAGAGGTGAAAAGTCAGTGAATACTAAAAATTTCCTAAAGGTTTCCACAGGGAGTAAAAGGCACGCTCTTCCTTGCCAATGGACAAACTTCATGATGGCCTCTAAGAATGACTGGTGACTCCTCAAGTTGGGTGAGGGACTCTGAAGGTTGGTGTGCTGACTCATGCTCGACGTAAGTCTATAGCACAGTAGGGTGCATCTGGGGAGTTACTGCATCCTTATTGAGGGCCAAAGTGCTTATCTAAGGGTGAGAACCTAGATGTCATTTCTCTAGTTTACATGATGCTCTAGCTATTTAAAAAGAGGTCTTAGACATCTAGTTTCCTGTCCCCAAAAGCCAAAGACAGTCTATGAGAGGAAGATGCAGGGGAGGAGGTAATGGGGACTGTCAAGGATGGCCAAAGGAGGGGCTTGGCCAGCAGCCAGAGGCCACAGAAAGGTCCAAAATGCCCAAGAACTTGACAGTATTTGGAGGAAACCAAGGGCTGCTGCAAGCTGTATGGAAAGAGAGGGGATGCAAGTAGTGCTTGGCTGTTAGCCTAAAGCAAGCTGGAGTTGGAAGAGAGAAGAGGCTCTAAATTTAAACACACTGTAAAAGTTCTGGCTATTATACAAGACTGGACTTATAAGGTACTGAAATGAGACCCATACTACAAGAGACTAGGTAGCTGCTCTGGAGAAATTATGGGCCCTGCCATCATTTCCTCTCTGAAGGCAGCTTACAGCGGGGCATGTGACAACAAGCAATATTGCTTTAGGATTACAGTATCCAGTCACTCTAGTTCAGTGCAACAATCTTTGCTAATCCATCCCAAATCATCATATCTTATGTGGTCAGAAAGGCCAGAGTTGAGGCAAATTGCCCTGGGTCACATGTTGACAACTCCAGAATTAAGGTTCAGGCCTACAAAGCATTTCAACTGCTACCAAAGCTTTTGGTGTGTTGCTTTGCAGTCCGTTTCTGAGCTGGTGGCCTTCTTCCTATCTGTAAGCTGTTATCTTTAGTCAAAGACAAATAAAGAATGTTAATATATGCATATGGACAGAGTGGAGGAGCAGGGTTGTTCGTTCAAGTAAGAGAAGTGGGGAGCAGGTTGGAGGTGGTAACTGGCTCCTACATCAATAGAGGCTTGTCAACAGCACAGAAGGGAGGGATGAGCGTGGATGCTGGAGTGGCATGCCGGCAGCCCCTAACGACCTTCACAGCTGTTCTCAGCTGCAGAGTCTATAGTCTAGGTGTCCATAGACCCCTGAGAAACCCTCTCTTAGGCAAATCTGATGTAAATGAACTCCTTTCGGGAGAGAAGACTACAGGTGCAAGGAGTCCTTTTCCCAGCAGCCTTGCCCCAAGGCATCTCACCTGCCATGAATCCTCTTAAGGACCCTCTACAAGGAGGTGGTAAGAAGCACTGTGCTTATAAACAAAAAGGCTCTTTAAGCTCTGTCCTTTTTGTGCAAATTGGGAATTCTTTTTGATCATTAGTACAATGAGAATCAGATGCAACAAGTCACTTAGAAAAAAATGACTTTAAAAAAAGATGTATTTGTACCTGTGAGTGCCTGTATATATGTCTGTGTGCCACATATGTACTCATGGAGACCAGAAAAGGACACTAGATTCCTTGGAACCGGAGTTTCATGTAGTTGTGAGCCTCCTGTCCTGGGTCCTCTGCAAGAACAGCAAGTGCTCTTAATTTGCTTGAGCCGTCTTTCCAGCCCTGAAAAAGTGATTGGAAAATTCTACTTAAGCTGGGCAGTGGAGGTAGATGCCTTTAATTCCAGCTCTCGGGAGGTAGAGGCAGGAGGATCTCTGAGTTCAAGGCTAGCCTGGTCTAAAAAAAAATCTACTTAAAAGTAAATAAAAGCATTTCAGTTACAGGTATTTAATCTATAAACTGGATTGCTATGCATTCAATTATGGATTTAAATTAGAAAAATACAACCCTGTCCTTTATAAAGATAACCGGAAGAGAGAATGGACAATATTCACAGTTTAGCTCAAGTTTGGAACAAATCTATATCAACACCATGTGTAGGTTACTGGTGGCCATGGTGCTAAGTTAATGTGGTACTTAAAAACTAGGACCAAAGCCTTTGAAACACTCTGCGCTGTGTGTGTCTACCACAGGGGTTCAGTTGCCATCATGCCAATCTCTGAATGAACTCAATGTGGTTGTTCATTGAAACTACATACAAATAAAAGATGGGAAAAAAGGAATAATTCTCAAATACTCAATAAAACACAGAGAGAAAATTTACTAGGTTCCAGGTACACCTCTATATTACCATAATCCCCCGAGGTATCTACTATCTCACTCACAGGCTGAGGACAGAGGCCTTTTCCACTCGATCACAATCTGTAGCTTGTGAGTAGCAGAGCCTGGACTCTAAGCCACCCTGTTTAACTTAACTCCATGCTCTGTACCACTGTAGCCAAATGCCTGTGCTTGTCTGGTACACCTGCGTGTGTGTCAGTTTCTAGTGGCAGCTGTTCCCCTACCTGGGGCCTCATCTTGCTCTGCCATGTGCTGTCACT
Organism: Onychomys torridus; assembly: GCF_903995425.1. NCBI lineage: Eukaryota > Metazoa > Chordata > Mammalia > Rodentia > Cricetidae > Onychomys > Onychomys torridus. The sequence continues at coordinate 1,022,878 of NC_050457.1, read as the reverse complement.
AAGCTTCATCAATTACAAGTTGAAGGCAGTTTTTGGTGAATGTGATTGACGGACACCAGAGTCATCCTATTATTCTCAGAGTGTCTACCATTTTGAAGTCTGAGCAAGTGCTAAACGTAAAATAAATGTCGATAAAAGCATGTATTGAATTTAAAGAAACATTGCTAGAGATGCTGGGATTATGCTGGAAAATTGGCAAACCAGCTTTAGACTGTTTATCTTCTACCATGACCTTGAGAGATAAGAGAAAGCTATTGAGAAAAACTATTGGGCCAACTAGATAGCTCAGCAGGTTAAGGTGCTAGCCGCTAAGCCTGATGACCTAAGTTCAAAGTCTGAGACCAACATAGTGAAAGGAGAGAAATGCCTCTTCAAAGTTGTCCTTTGACTGCTACATGTGCACCTGTGGGTGCACAAACACAGAAATGTGAAAAAAAATAATTAAAAATTTTGGAAAATGAAATCAGAACCAATATGCAAGTTGCAAATGTGGCCAATGAAAAAATAGCCCCAAACCATTTCATTTCAGATTCCAAAGGAAACTGAATGAATGGAAAGTATAAATGGAAAGAAAAGCCCCCTTTGAAAATATCCAGTTAAGCACAACAAAAGGGAAGTTCCATGGGCAGCAACCTGCCACTGTGACTAATGCCTACATCCCTACATCCTGACTTTGAGAAGGCAGCGGCAGGTCACAGCCTCCTGGATGACCCATGGACTCTTGGCAATAATCCTTACCCTTTCCACTTCAATGTTAAACAAGATCTCTGTGAAGAGTCTGCCTTGCTCATTCTTCCAATACAGCATTAGTGAGCACCATTTCTATGCCATGCCCTAAGCCAGAGGCTGCGGATACTGGAATGAACAAGACAGTGTCCTTTCTGTTGGAACTTAAGAATACAACTAGTATCCAGTTAATATTGTGACAAGTGCTATGAAGGAGAAACAGAGAATCAAGAGAGCACAGATCAGTGTGGAAGGTCAAGCAGGGAGTCAGGATAAGGATTCAGCAGAGTGAGGAAGTGGAGTGTAGAGCTAGTGGTGCAATGGTTGTTTAGCATGGAAGGTCTAGGGATGGAAAGAACAATTAGCACTGGACAGCAGGAAGTGAGAGTGGTGAGGCAGAGTAGGATGACCATGTAACCAACACAATTAGCTGTATGCCCACAGGGAAATAGCAAGTCTGAAGGCCAGGCAACAAGTCCTAGGCCGGCTAATGCAAACAAGCCAGCTAATCATGTGGGCTCATCTTCAGGAAGCTCTCTCCTGCATTTCAGGGACCTAGACAGGGAGTACTTATTGTCCCCATGTTGTAATAATAATCTAATCATAGTAGGAAAAAGTAGCCTGGTGGGTCTGTTGAATCAGGCAGGCAGAAGTTGAAAATGACATGTCTTGGATTCCCAACTTGAGAATCAGGCAATCATAAAATGTCAGAGCCACCTGCTGCCCTTCCAGTACAACCTGAGAAGTGAAACCAGAAGAGCAGGTATAGCAGGCCTAGCATTTGATAAACCCCAATGCTCCACCTCCCAATTTCAAGTCTATCTGCCTTGCCCCCTCTTCAGTCAGTCAAAATGGATTGACTCTTGTCTGAAAAGCAATGTTTTCACAAACATTCTTTGTATTGGGCAGATATTCAATGACCTAATTTAGGTGGCTACTTTTCACTGAATTCTCAAAAGTTTTATGTAATGAAACTTCCACCACTTTAGGGCTGAGGACACAAAGATGTCTGATGGTGAAGGGTTGCTGACAAAAGGATGACTTCAGGACCCTCATTTCTCTTTGAGGGTCCTTGTAAATTCACAGTCACTGCTGACACAACAGTTGCAGGATTTTAATGTCAGTGCTCAACTGAGGCCTTTCCTTTATTCTGCACTATTTCCTCAGAAAATGTTTAAAAACTATAGATTGAACTGGAGTAGTCTTATATCTAATCCAAACTGGACATCTGCTAAAGCTGGGGTCTATAATAAATTCAAGATTTCATGATTAAGGGACATAAATTTTAGAGCTATACACACAAGGCAACAGAATTGTTATACATCAGTTTGCAAATGTCATTGCTTGTGGACCTTGTGAAAATGCAGATTCCTGGGCCCTCTCAAGGGACTCTAGTGTGGGTAATGTAAGCCATCTAAGAAGCCCCCTTTTGAGAAACATTGCTCATAGCAAATAACAGCAGCAATCTCTGGTTAAAAGGCAAACATGTCACTAGAGTATCCCACTGAAGTCATTACTTATAGACTCTGTATGTCCCTCAGGAGGCTGCTGTGGTAACATGAGGCCCCAATTTAGCCATAACTAAGCTTTTCTTTGTAAACTCAAAAGTTCAAAATAAACGTCCATTTAATAATGGTGTACCAATATTGAGGTCAAAGAGCACCAGGGATCTCAATGGAATTGTCTATAAGGACCATGCTACACAGAGATGAAGTTTGTGTCGTGGCGTCTTGAGTTGCAGAGTGAACGTGATCTTGTCTTAGGAGTTAGAAGGCCTCTGCACTTCTAATACATTAGCCAATTTTTAAAAAATTTTACTTTATGTGAAAGATCACTTTGCCTGAGTGTATGTCTGTACACCACTTGTGTGCTCCTGGACTGAAGTTACAGACAGTTGTGAGCTGTCATGTGGGTGCTAGGAATTGAACCCAGGTCCTCTGGAAGAGCAGTTAGTGCTCTCAACCTCAACCTCTGAGCTTTCTCCCCAGTCCCAGTTAATGTTTCAGAAAAACTCCAGAGAAGAAAGTCAATCAACATATTCTGTAACATGACCTCAACACCAACATTTTTTAGTTTACAGTGACACACAACAAAGTTACTCACTTTTTTTTGGATGCTGGAGACAAACATCTTTATTAAAGATACTACCAAAATTTTGGCAAACATTTCAAAACAGATTTGTAAACATAATGCTTCCCTTTTCAACCGGCAGCACTTTGAAAAGACAATACATGACAACACAACCTGAATCAACATTAGTTCAAAATCCTTATATTTTGACCACATAACTTATGTTCCCACATGATAAGACGAGATAGTTTAAATCAACGTTAACAGATAAACTCCATGAAATGAAAGTTTGTGCTGTTTGATGAATCACAGTATGTTATGGTTAAATATATCTACTCTTTTTTTATAGTCCTGGTATCCAGGATGAAAAAAAAATCTTTTAAATATACATCTGATGTAGGTAATAGCTTCTTTGCACATCTCTCTTCAAAAAATACTTTATAGCAGTATATAAATAGATTACCTACACATTTAATTTTATCATTTTGCCCCAAAACTATAGATGTTTCATTTTTATAACATATCAATTTTTTTTGCCCAACATTAATAAAGCTGACAAACTGTTGAAATGGAAATGCTTTGTCTTCTACAATAGAAGTAGCAATTTGACAGAAACAAACAAACAAACAAACACCACCACCAACAACCAACTGTAACACTCATGAGTTGTTTAATCTGAGCGTCCGGCCTACTGAGTAGCAGCTTTTTACCTTCATGCAGCTCACACCCACATCAGTTCTGCAGACATACAAGCTGAACACACACGCATTCTGACGCTGGTAGGCCACAGTGTGCTTCCTGTGGCTGTTAGCACAGGGAAGCAGTGTAGCTACTGATTAACCACACGATGTACACACTAGCAAACACCTTAAGGCAGTCATTGCAATGGGGGGTTTTACTTGTAGGTCAGATTTAACACTCTAGAGCCAGTCAGCCCATATGTATGTATGTATGTATGTATGTATGTATGTATGTATGTATGCATGTGCATAAGAAACAACACACATATTCACACAACTTTCTATTTTTCAACCCTCCAAAACAATGTTTTGATTTTTTTTTAATTTTGTGCATATGTCTAAATATTCTACCATTTAAGGCAAAGAGTTTGCATTAAGAAAGGTCAGAAAATAGGCTTATGAAAAGCATTTCACCTTGCACATTACTGTTTTGTTTTAAACACAAGCAACTCTTAAGTGTGAACATTGCATCCCTGATACCTAAAAAAATCATATCTAATGACAAACACAAGTTTTCAAGGAAAAATTGATTTGAAGTATAGACACTGGATCCCCAATATCTAAAAAAAATTGCTTCTATTAAAACAAGTTTGGGGGTGGGGGTGGGGGTGGGAGGCCCAGAAAAAGAAAGCAGCTTCAAAATCCAGGGAAGCAAAGTAGAATGAAGAGACAAAAAGTAACTCAAGTTTACTAATACTGAAACTTCCCACAAGCAAAGTTTCATCTTTTAGATCTAGAACAACTCATCTGGAATTTTAAATAAATAAGTTTAAGTTTATTCACATCTTCTGGTCCAAACAGAGTTCTAGTGCCATGCTTCTGCTTGCTGTTGGTCAAATTCACCTATTAGTCTTTTGATGTGAGCCAGCTTGTTATGAAGATACTCGCATCTGTATTTTTCTTCATGGTAATTGGGACTGGACTGCAGACAAAGAAAACAGTGAGGAATTAGGTCACAGAATCTACAGTGCTTCTCACTGCAGGCCAGGTGGCACAGTGGTGATACCCACCTGCTTGATCTTCTGATATTCTTGTAAGACTTCTTCATGAACATTCTGCAAAATTAAAAATTAGAAATGAGAAGAGAAGGCTTTTGAGGGGGCAGGCAGTACAGTATCTAATTGGCATCTGGCAAGGTATGGGAACTATTGATGAGGAGATGTAACTTGGGACATTTTTATGGAAGGCAATTTGGCAGGAGCTATTAAAATAGCAAATGCAAAACTGACTCAGCAATTCTACAAGTTCTGCAGGTCTACCTGCCTGAGCTTATGATGCCGACAGACACAAGGCTAGCAGCTCTGCCCAGCAAAGGACAATACATACTATGGGAATGCCACTCCGGCTATACAAGGGATATCAAGAGGACAGTAAAAATAAGCAAGCAAACAAAAAATGCTTTCTGGGCTGATATAAAAATTCTCTGTGAAGCATTGTACTAGTAGAAAGAAAAATCAAACTACAGAATAATATGGATAGCTTGATACTATCATTAAAAGCAAGACACAGTATTATATTTTAATTATTCAATAACAAGATTTCTTCTAAATTTAATGAGAGCAGGAACACAATAATGATTTAAGTTACTAGAATGTAACACATTTGTGTCTCTTACAATTGCAGAAAATGTACTCTACTTAGTTGTGTTTTGTATGCTTTGCAATACATTATATATTATAATGGAATACATTTTCCCCCTATTGTGCTTACTTATTTAAGAACTATTTCAAGTACATTTGTTTCCTAAAGTGAGGCTGGTCTGCTAGACAGCTTGCTCTAAGGCTAATGGGATGGTGAGAAATGAAAATCAGTCCAAGAACAAACATTCCACCTACCTGGTACTCTTTTGAACCTGGAGAAAGGCGTTTTCGTTGTGCATCCAGTTTAATAAACCGCCTGGCTACAGTCTCCATCCTGGCATGCAAAGCTCTATACTCGTCATACTCCGCATTGAAGTCATCCTTATAATTCTGGCGTTGCTCATAGGAGACAATAGCAATGTATTTTCTAATAATAAAAGAGAGAGAAACAGGATAAATGGAGAGAAAGAACAAGCATGGAGGCACAAATCTGGGACGCTGTCTTCTCCATGTGTCTCCAGTGACCGAATGCTGCTTTGCTCCGGCTTGTTGCCAGGTCACTCAGAGAGCAGCCCTCAAGAGTGTCCATGGAGAAGGAATGTGGAAAAGATCTCAGTGGCAGTGGAGTTCAAAGGGAACCACAGAAAACAAAAAGTGTTCTTTCAGACAATTTACTACCACAGTGGAGCCGTCTGTTAGCAGTCACGGAAGTGCATCAGGAGAATGCCACAATGCCACTGAGCACTCAGGTCAAGGCTGGACCAGGATCCCCTGCTTTGCTCTATCTATTCCTTTCTTGACATTTCTAACTAGACAAATTAAAGAAAACATTTTTGACAGAGAGTGGGGTCCTCTACCAAAGAAAGTTTCTCTAGTTTTATATATCCCCCCCTTCAGATAAAGAAAGATTTATTTAATCTGTGTACATGTGGGTGCCTGCATGTATGTGTGTGTACCACATGTGTGCCTGATACCGCATGGAACCTAAAACAGAGCACTGGATCCTCTTCAACTGGACTCATAGACAGCTAGAAGCCACTGAATATGAATGCTGGGAACTGAACCTTACTTCTTGAAGAGCAGTAAATGCTCTCTTAACCACAGACTCATCTCTCTGGACCTCCCTGTTGGGTTTTTGGAAAGAAAGCCTCATATTGTCCAGGTTGGCCTTCATTTTACCATGTAGTTGAGGCTGGCCTTGAAAACCCCATCATCCTACCTCTATTTTCTGAGTGCTAAGATTACAGATGTGCACTGCCACAGGCAGAGGATTCCTCCAGCATTTTCCAACACTAAGTTACACTTACACAACAGAAGGGCAGCATTGTGCTGCTGAGTCTAATTCACTGTCTTAATAGGATGCTGAAAAGCTGCGACTAGTTCTTAGAATCCAGTAAGTAAAGGCCATCTTCACCATATGCCAGGTGATTCAGCAGGAAATCAGTTACAAGATCATTTTAACAGTAAAACAAGCAGTATCATTAGTGCACATTCCACCTTCTTTTTTGCCCTCTGTTTTCCTGCCAGGGAAGGCCCAATTTCCTTGATTATTCTGGGTAAAAACTGAGATCAGGCAGCTGGTGAGCACTGCAGGATGCATCCTGAGGTGCACACTTGGGCCTTCTGGTGGTACATCTTGGAACTGGGGCCTTTCCAGATGGTTTATATAATCCTACCAGTTTTATTTAAGTTGCTGTATCACAGATGCCTTGCTGGGAAAGTGAGAAAAGTGACACAGTGTGCAAACTGAGCGTCCTCATTAATATTTTTATTTCTGCTGAGTTAAGACAGTGTGGAGGTTGGGTCTCCTAAGTGTAACTGAGACAGTGGTAGTGTGCTGATTTAAGCTGCCCGGCTGGTCTCAGCTGCAAAAGGAATGCTGCCTGCCACATGGGGAGTGGTCCTCCCCAGATGTGCTGTCCCAGAACACAATGGAGGAAGCCCTGAGGTTGAATGAGGATCCTGGGAAAAAGCATGTACAAGTAAAGATTAAGCCAATCTTGAAACTCAGGTTTAAGTCATTGTGTAACACATTTATTTCACCTTTAGTATTTTATTTAAATCTAACCTTTAGTTAAAAATCAGACCTTTAGTATTTTATTTAACAACTTTGTGAAGGAAAAATACCAGCTAGGCCAACAATTGTGTTGCTGTTTGATACTGGTATTTTAACAACCAATATTTTTAACAAATTCTTAGGATTTTGCAGTTGGTTTTTAATGAGGTGGCAGAGTAAAATGCACAAACACAAGCAACAAAAGCACTCTTGGTATATATGTTAGTAATATTGCAGTTACAGATGAATTATTCAAAGACTGACCATGGATGGATGTTCTATTGAGTCTCCTTTTAGTTTTCTTATGAGATAAGTTAAGTTCTGTGTTCTGGAAATGTTCCTGTTATTTTAGAAAATAGCTGTACTGGCTGGTATAAAACTTAAGCTTTTAATTTGGGTAGAAGACAGTACTTTTATTTAAGCAAATTAAGCACACAACAAAAGCCTTAGAAATGTGACAAATATATAAGACTTCACTCAGGCGGAGGATCAACACTTCTTAGTGATTAAACTTTCCTGCTGAAAGCCTACATAAACACATCAGGACTAACCTAAAACTCAGCCAGTTAGGCTGGCAAGCATGGCAAGAGCTTTGAATCCATGGCAGAAGTTTTAGGATACACTATTTTATATATATCACTACTAATGAACAGTTTTAAAATCTATCACAGGAAAATGCTGTGCTACTCCAAGGCTCAACTTTCACAGGTCTAAGGAGAAGCAGGTGGTGAGAGGGTGGAAGCCCTCAGCAGCGGGTCTATGGTTCTGTGATGGCTGGCTGACTGCTCGCCTAAGGCAGAGTACTGAGGAAGGTTCCTCAGGCCCCGGTTAGCGGAGGGGTGATAATTAGCATCATGTTTTCTTTCTCCAGCAACTGTAGCTTTCTACTGGTGGTGAGCAGAAGTGACAGTTTTGTCCATCTAAAATGTTCTCTCCTCTGCAAGAAGCAAGGTTCAAAGTATCTCCTAACTCTGTCCACTGTGAAATGGCACTAACAGAAAAAAATGTGCAGATAGCTCCGGTTATATCTTCATGCTCTATGTTGTACCTAGTTTGCAAATTTGTTTCATTTTGAAAGCTATCTGCTATCAGAGATTTTTGCTTTTCCATGCTCCCCTTTCCAGGCACTAGCAACTTAATTATTTTCTTCTTACATAAGTCTTTTATTGTATGAAAAAGCTAGAATTATATGTCCAAATTATAATTTCTGTGATAAGCACTTACAAAAACATTCCCAGCTCAGCATTTAGCAACTTGTTGTCACAAGAAAAACTTATACCTGGTATTACAGTGAAATGATCTAACTTTACTATTCTTTTCCCTTAAAATTAATTTGAGAAAAAGACTTTTATTTGCATAGAAATGAACCTATGCCTGCTTTGTCTTGTTCAGTGCACAAGTTCAAGCACTCTGTAGCACTCTGGGCCCCTCTAGGGGCTGCGCATTGATGGACTAACTATCAGCTTTGAAGGCTGTGATGCTCAGCCTGACCCTGGAACAAAGACAAGCTTCTCTGTACTTACAAACCAAGGGACACTGTCTGGGCAGGGGAGTCACAACCTGCCCCTGAAGACAGCGGTGCCCTGGAGACAGCAGGCTTAGTGGCAGTCTTTCAATTGCAGAAGTGGCTTCAGGACTCTTATTTCTGGAATTTTTTACTTTTTTGATTTGCAAATTATGGGAAAAGAATTTGCAAACTTTCTAAAATTAAACAGCTCTGTCCATTGGCGGATGGAAAACTTACATCAAATAATCTGGGAGTTCAATTGTTGAAGAAGGCTCCATGGAGGCAGTGCAACCTTCTTTAACTCCTATGAAGGGGAAAAAAATCAGAGCGTTCATCAACCAGAATGGTTATCAAATGCCTGTAACTTTCAAACAGATTAGAAACATCTGGAACACTTTTCCTCAAATTCTTTTCTTCCACCTCAATAGGCCAGAGCAACAAGGAACACAATGGAACACAACAATGGAGGCCTGTGACCAGTGCCAGCAGAACTGATGCCAGGCTTTGCACGCACCCTAGCTACTGCAGTGTCTGCACAGCAAAGGAATTCCATCTTAACCCAAGGTCAAGCTTCTATTCTTTCACCAACAGTTGTGGCATCTGCCTGGCAATTCAAAGACTGGGGTGGCATATGCAGCCAGACAATGAGAGGTACAAATTTTACAGCAACATCTACTTTTCATGAGATTCAAACAAGGCAGAAGAAATAATAAGTCAGGGAGTAGCCTGTTTGGATCACTGTATTTCTAGGTAGTGGGACCGGATAGGACGTTTTCCTATCAATTCACAAGGCATTAATGAATGGGGATTCATAATCCTCTTACCTTTGGCTCTCATAGTACTAGACAGAGTTTAGGGAAAACAATAAAAAATGTTTAGTTATTCATGGCAATGCTGTTAAAAGTGGGTAAATTCTCAGTATTACATTGTTTAACATATAACTTCTAGGGGCTATGTTTAAATATTTTCATTAATGTAATTTTTTTTTTAATTCAAAGCACACTTAATAACTCAAACTCTAATTTGCTGGCAAAACATATGTTCACTATAAAATAAATGTGAATATCTGACAATTTCTCAGTGTTTTGAAAGATAAAACACACTAAATAAATTTCATTGCCTCAGTGGGCTTATTGTTCACTTTTACAAATTTGACTCAGGCATGGCCACAAGAGCCTGAGTCTTCAAGGCAGAGCATCAAGTACAGAATCCTTCTTTGCCATAGATGGCCAACCAGTTCTAACGGATACAAAGGACGTGGGTCTGGACCTGACTTTTACTTGTGATAATCATACTTGGTTCTGAAAAGTTTTCCTACATACACAAAAGAAGGATTTAAAGACAGTAGGCTCGTTTATCCAGATCTCTAACCCCGAACACACAACTTTCTGTGGTAGTCTCAGCACACTGGATCCAGTTCTCTTGGTACTAGAATGACTCAGGTCACCCTATAAGGGTGTAAGTGTGGGAAGGAGAGGTACTCTGGAATCTGGCTTACTAAATGTAAACATGAAATTTTACTTCAGGGTTTATCCTGACTTGACCAACTAAAGTACAAAGAGTGGTGCAGGTGGGGGTAAACAACTTATACTTGGGCCATTATCTACTAGTACGCTGATCTACACACTTCAAGAGATATGCTTTGCTATGCAATACACCAATCCAGGTCAACTGTATCTTACTGTAAGTCCTCTGCAAATTTCACTAAGAGAAAATAATGACAGCTCTTTCCATTCAGCACAGATGGTCAGTTAAACCTCAGGATTTCAGGTCTTCAGTGTTATGAGCAGGATATGGAGTAACAAGTGATGTTAGTTTACTAACAAAAATACCCTTAATCTCTATCAAGCTAATAATAGCCAGGAACCTTGTGAAGTAAATTACTTTCACTGCAAGTGACGATGATGTGAGCTTGCCTGTTTTGACAGTCTTTCTGTGCTAATATTAACTACAGCAGGGGTACCTCTGGCTTTTCAAAAAGGAGGAAATGGATAATTCTATTGCCTATTGTGTATCTGTTTAAATTAGTTCAAGAATGGCATGTACCTGTTACACTGAGGTTGCACAATATGATAGAGAAGGAAAAAGCACCAAAGGGGAGTCTTTAGAGAATGGTAAAGTCATTTTAAAATGCCATTATAAATCTACATAAAGAAATCATGTTTAATACTTGGCTAAAGAGAGACTGATGTGATAGCTACGAGGTGGAGGAAAACAATGTGCTACAAAAGCACAATATTTATTCAATAGAAGGTCATTTGCTTAAAAAGCATTGTTCTACAGAGCGCCACCTACAGCTCATGCTCCTCCAGTTCATGGAACACAGAAAGCATTTTTTGTTGTTTCTTTTAAACAAACGTTAAAATACCTTCACTGGGATTCGGACTGGAGTTCCTCAACTTGGCAGTTTCTTCTCTCTGAAGGTCTTCCTCCTTTTCCTCCACTGCCTCAATGTCATGCTTTTTTATTTGGTCCTTTTCCTTGTGTTTTTTAGACTTCTTTTTGGACTTCTTGTGACACACTGGGTGGTTTTCTTCTATAGGCTTTGGACACTTTAGCAGAACTGAGCCAGGGGGTAATGTTTCCAGACAAGTCCTAGAGGTATATTTGTCTTGCTGGTCCTCAAAGATGCTACCATTTTGACTAAAACTGTCAACAGGTAGATCTTGAGTCCCCCGGCCTTCTGGAGTGCTAGGGGAATTGGAGTTGGAATTTACAGTCCGAGGAGGATTTGAGACAGGCAGGTGGGTTGAAGGCAGCGGTGAGGGCGTGGGGATGGCAGCAGCCGCAGGGGGCGACAGGAGGCCTGCAGAAGATTTTTCACTGGTGGGGTTCAAATGGCCATTTAATGTTGGTGGGACTCTGTTTGTCAGGTGAGATATTCGAGCTTTTTTGTTCATCAAAGGATCAATGAAATCTGAATCCAAAGGTCGTTTCTGTGGGTAGGGGGAGAAAAGGGAGAGATCTGACAGCTGAACAGCCTTATTCATCATACTATTACTCTAAGCTTACTCAAAAATGAACCTCTCCCAACACACACACACACAGACACACACACACAGACACACACACACAGACACACACACACAGACACACACACACACACACACACACACACACACCCACACACACCCTCTAAGAACCCCCAACCAAACAAAAAAATCCAATTTTAGTTCTGTCAAAAGCAGCATAGGCAACAGTGCCAAATGGTGCTTTTAGGTCTTGCAGGTAGTCTACCCTAAATGCCATCTCCCAACACACACACACACAGACACACACACACAGACACACACACACAGACACACACACACAGACACACACACACAGACACACACACACACAGACACACACACACAGACACACACACACAGACACACAGACACACACACACACACACACACACACACACACACACACACACACACACACACACACACACACACACGCACACACCCACACACACCCTCTAAGAACCCCCAACCAAACAAAAAAATCCAATTTTAGTTCTGTCAAAAGCAGCATAGGCAACAGTGCCAAATGGTGCTTTTAGGTCTTGCAGGTAGTCTACCCTAAATGCCAGAGACTATTCTGGTTTATGTGCATTAGACCACTAGTACAGTACTAAATAGAAGAACATCCTCGATGCTAGCCGCAGCTGGCCTAGTTCTAGCAAGTAAATGGAGAAAGCAGTTTGCACCATCTGACTCTGTGAGTACCAGTAAGGTTGGTAAAGGGCAATGTGTCCACATCACACTGTGAACTAGCTCATCTTTACACTAATTTCTCTAAGTACAGCTATGTATTGATATGCCATTTTACTTTTTCACTGTACATATATTTTCACAGTACATATATGTTCACAATGTTGTGTAAACTAAGTCTATGAAGACTGACTGGCTCATTAAAAAGGGGTAGATATACTTTAAAAATCTTGTTGTATTAGCTCAATCCAGTACTTACTATATACGTTACAAAGGAAAATGAACAATTGAAAAGTATAAAATTGCAAACCAGTTAAATATTTTTGTATTGTGACTTATAATAGTTAATCAACCCATTAATTCATTTCTGTTTTCACTTTAGCATTCTGTATGTAATTTGGTCAGAGGAGAAATAGCTACACAGTAGTTCGCCTTAGAAGTGAAGTCTCCAGAGACAACTGACACCTGAAGATGGACCTACTCATCTGTCCTCCCACTGTGTTCCTTTGAATGGACACACAGCTGGCCTCTTTCTTGCTTGTGTTCCCTAGTTTGCTGTCTGCTTTCCCCCAGTTCTTCTGGAGGATACAGAGAGAGGAGGTACTGTGTTAGTAATCCTGGGGTGGGTAGGGAGGGGTCTGACAACATTGGCCCAGAACACTCAGGATTAGGGGAACTCTCTGAAATGTCCCATTGAGATGATTCTAAACTAGAAAAAGTCTGATTAGGAGTCTTCCGATTATGGTCAAACTGAAAAAAAAATTAAGAAAATACATTTTTGTGCCACCATTTTTTAATTTGCCCCAAACATATTTTCCACAAGAATGTTCTTCCAGACACATTTTAGATAAAATCAAACATCTTCAATTTTCCATATAACTTGAGAATTATATGGGACTGGATTAGTGACCAAACTGAAAAGCAGAAAATTTTACAATAAATTTTGAAAGTGACAAGCAAGGTATGCTTTAAGCCCTCAAGCAGTGCAGCACAGTGTTTACACTCTATTCTAGACCGAGGTCAAAACTGAAAGCCTGGCCATGAATTAGTTCTGGGCTTTGGGCAGGTCATATGTAGTTTCCCTCACTTACAAATTAGAGACTGACTGACTGCTGAGCTGAAGGGCAGGACTAGGATTTTGTAACTTCCTGACATACCTGTGGAGATGAGGCAGCATCTTTGCTAGAACACATGGGAGACTCTGACCGGCTAGTGCCAGCATTCTGAGATGGATTTAGTTTTCTGTAAAGGAAACACATTTTTCAGGTAATAAAGAGGACTCTGAAATGCAGAAGAGAAAACTATCCCTGCTTTTCTTTCCCACCTCAACACTAAAATAACACTGACCAGAATATAGTAATATCTATACCAATTTTAAAGACAAAAGGGGAAAAAGGAGCTTACCTAGAGAGCACCGACTCCAATGACTGCCTGTCGGTCTCACTGTAACCCGGCCAGTCTCGCTGGAGCTCCTTGAACACATAATCCTTTAAGGTATAGGAGAGGTCCTTAGGATTCAGATTGGCCACCTGGAACACAGGATGCAAACAGAGCATTAGCTATTTTTGTTGACTATATAAATCTTTTTTATGATCCTCCTGGGAATATACCCCCCCAAGGACCCTACATCCTACCACAGAGACACTTACGCATAATGTTTATTACTATTGTACTCATATAAGAAAGGAAATGAAGCCAGTCTAGCTGTCCGCCTTCTGTTGAAGAATGGATAATGAAAATGTGGTACACACACACACACACACACACACACACACACACACACACAGAGAGAGAGAGAGAGAGAGAGAGAGAGAGAGAGAGAGAGAGAGAGAGAGGAATTTTATTCAGCTGTTAAGAAAAATGAAATTTTAGGAAAAATAGATGGAACTGGAACACTATATGAAGTGAAAGAATCTATAGTCTCAGAGGATAAAAATCTTCATGTTCTTTCTTATCTGTTTACTTAAACATTTGATGTTTGTATGTACATAATGTTGGAAGCTAATACATGCATGGCACCCGTAGGAGGACAGCTTTGTGGAGTCAGTTCTCTTGTACAGCTTGGTGTGGGCTCTGAGGATCAACTCTAATAACCAGGCTTGCAGAGACGCACTGTGACCCACTGAGCCATTTTCAATGCCGCCGAGTCACAATAAAAATCCTTGGTCACGTCTATTTAAGCAGAAAACGAACAGGACCCTATTGGTAAGTTATAGCTCTCAGCCAGCAGCACAAAGTGTCTCTACAAATACTACCAATTTTGATAATCCTGTTTTTTATTTCTTTTGTGATAATCAAGTTTATTTCTTCTATCTGCCAACTTTCCTGAAGAACTATTTATTCAAGGTCCTTGAAATCCCCTCAAACCAATAAAGTAAATCACAAACTAAAGGCTCCTCAGATATCTGCTAGAGGGCTTATTCCCAAGTGAAATCTTTTCCTACCCCTTAACTACAATTCCTAGAATGTCCAGGTCAATAATCTGCTTGTTACACAAATCTATGGGCTTAGTCCAAACTAAAAGTACTTAAAATTTTTTTATTGATAGTTTCATACTTTATATAATGAATTTTAGTCATTTTGATCCTGCATTCTCCTTTTTTATCCCTCTCAACAAGTCTCCCTCCTAAACACCAAAAATACTTAAGGCTAGAAAATTAAGTTTGGGAATGGTCTTTTCAGTAATTTGACTTCCTGTTGTGCCTTTAAAAAGTACTATCAGATTTAATAGTTTGTCTCATATGAGCACTAATTTAGTATTAATGTCATAAAGCAGCCTTTCAATCTTGTAAATAAATGAATACAAGATACATCCAGACTTCCTTTGAAGTGGAATATCCACAACCATTTTTTTTTTCTGTTATCTCTTACAACATACAAAACTAACACCACATCTCCACCACAACCACCTCTTGAGGTTTGTGTATGGACAGTCTCCTGGTCACTACCCTTCCCTTAGGCCTTCCTTAAGTCTCCAGTGCTCATGCCTTTTTATGGGGATGTGTTGGGTGACTGCCTTCTGCCCTATTTTCTTCATTCTTCTCCTTCCTGAGTTCCCTCAACTGTAAAAGTTACAATGCCCAATCTATACACTAATCCCCAGAGGAATGGCTCCAGTCCCAAATGTCCTCTGAATACTCATGTGCGATTACCTACTGACATGTATTGGATATGTCTAATCAATATTTCCAAACCCACCACACCCTTACACCTGTCCCTTTCCTGCACTTCTCTAATCAGTAGCTCAAAATCCACTGAACTGCTCTGGTCAGAACCTATTCATAACTGCAGGCCCCTTTCTTTTCTTCATCTCTGTTAGAAGGTTTTCTCAAAAACGTATCTCTAATCTATGAAACCAATTCCACCAGACCAAGCCGCCAACACATCATACCTTGACTTCTGCAGTAGACTTATTTAAGTAGTTATTCTCTTCCATTCTGAACACCCAAAGCCATTCTTGACACAAAGTGAGTGGTCTTATTAAAAGTATAAATCAGATTATAGTATATTGTTGCTTAAACTCCACTGCTACTTCCCATCTCACTCAATATAATCTCCTTATCTGGTCTGCAATGCCTTCTGAAATTTAGTCTCCATCCCTTCTACTAGGCTTCCAGAAATGATGACTCTTCTTGTCTTTTGCTTTTTATTTCAACTAAGAGATAACTATTCAAGAAAGAGGTTCCCTAAACTTGCCCTTTATGAGTAAATCTCTTGAGACTCCATGAGAACCATGAGACTCCACACCCACAATGTTATCTGGTATAGTCCAGGGTCAGTCATCCCTTGTGTTCAAAGGGGATGACTCCATAGTCCTCCATGTAAAATTATGTAGATTTAATGTATCTTTCCATATACTATAAATAACCTCAAGGTTACTTACAACAACCAATAAAATATAAATATTATCTGCAAGGTTCTTATATGTTATTGTTTGAGGAATAATGACAAAGAATAAAGTCTATGTATGGTCAGAATAGATGCAATTAAAAAACTGTGGTCTTTAATTAGTTGAATTCATAGGTGTACAGCCTGTTGATACAGAGAACCAGCTATACTAAATGAACAGAAAGAATGAGCAATGAATGTGAGCTTGACTCAAACATCCTAAGGTTAAGATTCACGTTTACTGGGTTGTTTTGATTTTTTTAGAAAGGTTTTCCAGGAAAAGTCATTCTAAGGAAAAGGAAGCTATACATTTGTATACTAACTTAACGGTAAACAGTTTTAAATCACATCTAGTACATTATTAAGTATATTTTAATTAATAATACTCACAAGGTGCTCAAAGAAAACTACAATGTAAGTAACAAATCAGCAAAAACATCTAGTGGCATGGGCAAAACAGAACCAATCATTTTTATCTAGTATGTTTGTTAACTAGCTGATGACAAAATAGCCAATTTTTTTGATCATCTGCTTATTCTGTTACTCTACTCCTTTTAATGTCAGTTTTGGTCAGTTTCATGAAGCAGAAGTTGTATTAGCTGTTAGAAATGTTCAGATAAGGAATGTATGGGTAACTGGCTTAAGTAAAGTTCTTAGTATATGTCTGTTTTCTTCCATCTAAAGATGAAATGATATGTGCATGAAATGCCTAGCCATACTGGCACACAGTATAAGCTTCCAAACTGGTAGGTGTTACTGGCTTCTCTATCTGTTTTCATTAGGCTAGTGGTTCAGCTCATATCAAACACCCAAATTACTCAAGGACTTTATACAATTTGGTGCTCACATCCTTCTTTCAGATGCTTCACTGATTTGTGTGGAATGGATTCTGGCATGAGCACTTCTCAAAAAGATCCTTGGGATATTCAAATATATAGCCAGGAAACTATACTCAATGATTCTTCAAAACAACCCAATCACTAACTCTCATATCCAATTGTTCAGGGTCAAGTTTATCCATTTTAAGATACAGTTACCTATATACTCACAACACCAGAGAACTACTGCCAGGTACAGTAGTAGCTTCTATGAGGCTACTCTCCATCATTTTTTCCCTCTTTCTCTTCTATCTTAGAAGGGAATTCAAAGACTTTCTGTAGATGCATTTATCATGTATTTTGTGAAATGCAACCTGACTCTCTTTCCCCAACAGAATACTGAACCAACACACACTCTGTCTTTACTCTAACATTAATTTCCCTTTTTATCCTTTCTCTTTAGTTTTAATAAGGGCTATGTGCCATGATGATGGTTTTATTCTCTTATAATATCATAGTACTATGTTTTTAATGTAAGATATGAATGAAAATAAACTTAAAACGATTATTTCTTTAGTATTGGATAAAATATGTAATTATAAAAAATGATGAAATTTAAGAACTGAAAATGTCATTACTTTTTTAGAAAAAATAGACAGAATTATTTATGATGGATCTGAATGTTAATTTACATTTATTACCTGAAGTAAGTATGAAAAATATAGGAAATTACCATCTGATATTTAATGAAAAACAAAAGGCCTACAAGCCTACTTCACACTATAACTTGTGATTATAAACTAACTGATCATAGCGCTCTTGAAATACTCATATCTCTTAATAAAAACAAGTGACTGATCTTAGCATACACAATGGCCAAGAAATACTAAGTAATAAGAGCTGCAAAGAATAAGGAAGTAACAACACATTCAAAATGATTCACAAGTATTATGCCTTACACCACCTGAAGGCCAACATAGGACATTATACAACTTTGCCTCTATAAACAGGGAAACACAGGTGACAGTTTAGGTGACTTAAGATAAAAACAAATAAAAACTTCCTCAGTTCTTAATGAAATTTTGGGCAAAACTGGTTTTAGCCAAAAGAGGACAATGCTCACATTTCAACCAGTTTTAAATGAAATGCTCTAAAAAAGATGACAAGATGGACATAGTGGTGCCATCAGCATTCAGGAGGCTGAGGCAGGATGATCACTAAAACTGAGTTCAAAGCAAGCCTGAGAAACTTAGCAATCCTCCATCTTAAAAAAACAAAAACAAAAAAACAGCCCAAGATGTCTTGTAATATTAAAGAGTTATATTTATACATGAATTTTCCCTATCGCAAAAATAGTGGCAATATTAACAAGAGCAAGCAGAGGTTTTATTTGCTGTTTTTCAGACAGGATCCTACACAGTCCAGAAATCACTGTATAGCTCAGGATTATCCTAAACTTGTAATGATTCTCCTGCCTCTGCTCCTGAGTGCTTTCATAGGCATGTCCTGGTTTTGAGGTCCTAGGGATCAAGCACACCAGGGAAGCACTCCATCAACTAAGCTACACCCACAGCCCATCACGTGTTCTTAAGTGAGCCCCCAGAAGGCACACAGACGCCTCTTTCTAGTTGTCCTCACCTGTTGCAGAATTGCTCCCAAGGAGTTCTTGTCTTTTTGATTGACACCATCTTTCTGTAGGCGGGCAAGCAGCTCAGGTTTCTTGTAGGCTTTTAGTGCCAGTAAGTGAATAACCCTGTCCCTGTATGGCCTCTGAGAAACACTGCTGCCACCGTGTGTCTTTCGAATTGTATTTGCAGGGTTCATGGGGGTTGACCTTTTCCTCTCAGGCACTGCATCTGAGGTGGCTTGAGGCGCTTTCCGAATTTGCACTCTTTTCCCTACAGTCCAGTGGAAAAGACACTGTTACAAGTCTGTGCGCTAGAACATAACGAGCACTTAGCTTCCACAACACAACTTAACTAACTTTTCATTTCAATTTTTACTTTAAAGAAAGACAAGTTGCCTATAATATGGAGTAGGAATTTTTAATAAGATTATTTCTTAAAATAAATATGTATTATAGATGTACTTATGCCATTGAGCTAAATGTGGACAATCATTAGTGATACAAACAACAGAACAGAAAATTCTAGATTGTTGACTATTTGATAACAGGTAGAAATAAAGTAATTTCCTGCGTTACTTCACTTAAATCTGTGTGTAATACATTACTTACGAAAAAGTGAGAAGAAACAGGAACTCATATACTAAGGAGACATTGCCTCACAATAACACGGAGAAATACACGTCAGACTTCATAAGAAAACACACTTGACTAACCCAGACTGTGATCAATCCTAGACACAGACATCACAAGAAGCAGAGAACATCTACCAGGCAACCACTCCAGATGGTCTTTTTTGATCGGCAACAACACATTTGGTAGGCAATAACACTAACCAAACACACACTCTCAGAAGACGAGACAAATAGATCTGTCTTTATAAACCACACAGGTGGACCAGGTGGTGGTATGGAAAATGGTACAAGAAGACACACCACTCCCTCAGGCCAGTGTCATTTGTGTCACTAACACTTTCTGCTTGGACAGAAGGCTGACAGTTGCCAAGTGTGTGTCACAAGTGACCATAGAACTTTCTATACTCAAATCTATCCAGATGGAGCACCCCAATCAGCCTCTAGTAACTGTTCGTTAGCAAGGGACAGAAAGCAGTTTCCGATCTCTTTTCATTGTTTCAGAAGTAGACTCTCTTAGCTTACTTACTATCCATTATGTCCAACTCCATTCCCTCTGTTAAGGAGAGGGGAGAACTGGAAACGATGCATCAAATGGGGGACTGCCCTAGGAGGAAGACTAACAAGCAGGAACGACAGACAAGTAAAGCAATTCTCACGAGCTGAGTCTAGAGATAAACCAGCTTTGGGGACTCTGCTTATTAGTGTTTCTGTTCAGCTGGGCCAAGACAAAGCTTAGATACCGTCCTACTTCATTTCTGGGGAGCTTTAGTCAGTTGGTACACTTCTTGGCAATTTGACATAAGTGATGACAAGTATCAGATTAAATTACTATACAGAAGGAACACAACACTAACGGGATACTGCTTCATGATTAAAAAAAAACAAACACAAAACTAGTTATATAAAGTTTTAAGAGATAGACTTAAAGCTGTTTTCTATATATTTTATAATTTAGAAAAAGCTGGATCAGATGGAAAAGGACTAATATTTATCATGCACCAATTATGGTGTAGTGAAGGGAAGGCTATGTATGCTAAGGGCTTCATGCCAGGGATTTCTTCAAGGTGAGCCTTATTTCCATTTCACAGTTGAGAAATCTGGGTTTTTCAGTGGGAGATGCTCAAAACAGTAAAGTGCTTACTTAGCATGGTGGGAAGGTCTGTGGTTACACCCAAATCTCCTCACTTGTACCTCTTCGTGGGAAAGGATTTATGAACAAATGCTTAATGCCTTCCTGTTGTTTCATGTTGGGCTGTAAGCTCTGTGAGGGCAAGGCCATGGCTGCTTTCCACCAGCAGAATGAGTCAGAACTAAGGACTGCAAACGACAGCAAGCCAACAAGCAGAGAGGCAGGAGTCAACACAGTCTGTACTTTCCCATATTGCCAGACTGCCAGTCCAAAGACACAGAAATCTATAATGCAAACCCTCTAGTCTATCACTTCTCAGCTGTGACAGTATTAATGTCACATTCTTTGATCATTCCATAGAAATTTCTGGGGAAAAAATAGGGTCAACATCATGAAAATTTAGGAACTACCCTAAATTCCACACTTCCATCAATTACTATAGGAAAGAACCTGCTTAACTCCTTTCTCAACTAAGCTGTCACTCAGAAGTCACTCAGCCTGTCTGTCACTCTGTTTCTACCTGATGTATCTCAGATTCTTGCTCTCAACACGGCTCCCAGGGATTGCTCAGTTTGCTTTCACCCTCCCAGAAGGAAGCTCAAGGAAAACCAAGGAGGCTACCTTTGCCCGAAAGAGGGAAACAAGTATGATGTCGGATAGGAAACTGGCTTCTGATGAGGGCAAGGCCTTAACTGAGGCCTGGTGCTGCTGGGCCCTCTGATAACTGCTCTCAATATACCAACCATTCCTTCAGTCATCTGGTTGTTGGGCGACCATTCCTTCCCAATGACTGAAAGAACAACCCAACAACAGTGGCACTGAATAACATTTGAACATCACTTGCTTCAGTCTCTCCAAGCTTTTTGTGCCTATTCAATCAGGAAGGAGACCCAAGACTAAGGAAAGAGAGGCAACAGATGAAGAAAGCCTAGTCATGTAAACAGTAATAGAACTGTGAGGCTAACGAAAAAGAAAGTAAAGAGGAAAGACCTTTGGTTCAAAGGAGGCAGGTGTATTTTTATTTTTAATATTTGCCTCAGAAAGGCCCTTTTTAATAAAGCCTGTGGGAAAACCTAATTCTCTTCCCAGACTCAACTGCTAATCAATTCCCCAGGCTCTTTTATATACAGCAGCAGTGGTACCAACAGAGTTGGCTAATCTGGGACTGTATCTGAGTCACTGTTACATTTATGAGTCCATCTCTGGTTCCTCCATTTAATACTAGATGGTAGATCCTTCAGCCAATGGCTCTGAGTCAACAATGTGAAAGAAAAATGTTAGCACAGGCCATCTGAAAGAAATTAGCAACTACAGCCATCTTCTGTAGTTATTTTTCTGTTTGACTTCCGGAAACTGGCCAGCAATTGGTCTTTAGCAACAAAGACCCAAGGCTGCAGATATTATCTGCAGGGTAGGAAGGATTGCTTGGACTCTGGTTCAGTGTATAATCTATACAATGGTCTCTGCTGGTACCATTTGGTACCTGTAGCACTTTTTCAAAGTTTCAGTACATGCACACACAGAGGTCTCCAACAGGCACAAAAATATCAGAATTACAACAGATCTCAGATGATCTCTTGTTCAGATATTCCTTATCTAATATCTGAGAAAATTAAGGTAGTCAGTGACTAGTTCCATCACTCAGATATATGCTAACTCATCAAAAATATGGAAAATGGAAAAAATAAGAAGAGAATCATAGCTATTAGATCTGCTGGGTTATTTTATATACCTGCATAAGTAGCAATATATACAAAGGTTGGTAGTTTAACAAAATTCCAGAATTTAGATAGGAGTCAAAAGGTGGATTTAGCATATTAGGGAACAAAGTGGTGGGGACTAGGGACTTTTCCTTATGAAAAATATGATAAGGTTCACTACTGATGTAAACATCAAGAGCAGAAGTGGAAGTGTTACAAAACAAGTTGCCATCATGCTATCTAAGTAAAAGCATCCCTGGTTCCTCTCCAGATAAACAGGGTTTGCTCTGTTCCCCATAGGAAATTTTTAGAAGCTCACAGTCCAGAAAACTAGGCAGGTGACCCCTAGACTCCTAGTAGTGCAGACTTCATCCCTTAAGCTTGGCTTGTGGCCTAGCTCAGCTGGCAGAGGCCCAGCCTGGCAATTTGCCACGCCACACCACAGCAGGACCAGCAGGACTCATGTCTGCCTCCACCCAGGCTCACACCACTGAAAGGAACCTTGTTCTGCAGGAACCTTAGGCTGGCATAGGTGAGCATCTGGTGCCATTTTACATGGTACAGTCAATTGTAAACTAAGTATTTAAGAATGAGAACACAACTTGTTCATGAGTACATGCCTATATCATTATTATTTTTTTTTCTGAGCCCAAAAACGTGATGTGTAAAATGGGGAGATAGTCATAACCTACTTCGTAGAGTAATCAAGAGATTTAGATGAGGAACTACATACAAAGTACTAACATATACATTGTATGTAATGAACACCCAATAAGTACTGGGTAATATTAGTACTACAGGTTGTTTGACTAACATTTTAAAGAACTGAATGAGCTAGATATTACAAAAAATAGGAAAATACAAACTGAGCTGCTCAGCAGGAAAGGATCATGTTGTAAAGAACAGATGATAAAAAGCTCAAATGTAACTTATCCAGGTAGAGTAAAACTCAAAGTAAACAAAAGAAAGCCCAATGGGACCCTAGCATCTTCAGAGTTGATCTGGCTTTGACTAACAATACTATTTGTTTCTGAACTTTGAGGTGAGGAACTGGAGGCAGTCCAGATATTACAATACAAATAACTAAAGGGTTGTGACACAGGCCATATTAAGGAGAGTTAAAAAGAGCCTGGGTTATGTGACTCAGAGAAAATGCCCGAGGAGGTTAATGACGAGACTTAAGATCAGAGAAGAGTACTGTGATAGCGGAGTGGTCAAGAACTGGGGACAAAACTGGGAGGAAAAGGAAAAAGAGGACACAGGATGGCAGAGATACCTGCAGGGCTCTGAGGAGATGAGGGAGACAACATCTGTTCAGATTTATACTTTGGTAAGTTTAAGTTTTTAATAAGATAGGTTACTCCTAAAGTATATGTAAATTATAATCCCTATAAGAAAATTTTCAAGCTCTAATATTTCTGGAACCATTAGAAAGTGCATCATTGGAGGGATTTCAGATGCTGAAATTTTTGTCATACAAACTGGATATGGGGGCTCATGCCTGTAGTCCCAGCTCTCAAGAGGTCATGAGGCAGGAGGTTTGCAAATTTGAAGCCAGCCTGTTTGACACAGTAAAGTCCAGAATACCATGGGTGAGATTCTTGCAAGGAAGCAAGCAAGCAAACAAGCCAGCCAGCCAGCCAGCCTACCCACCTTATAAGCTAGATGTATAAACTACAAGTGAACTGACTTAGTCCCCACATTATTGAAACATACAAAATTCATCACCAACACAAGGGACATTTAAGTACCAATCATAGGAAAAGTATATTAGTCTTTGCTGATTTTCAAACTTTAGAATAAATCTAGGTAAGAGTTCTCAGCTGGTTATATTAGGGGGAAAATCATTCTGATGACTTGAGTAACTGCTTTATTGTTTATAAAATGATGGTATTAGATTAACACACTTTTAAAAATATTGACAGATAATTCACATTTTATAGTTAAAATGTTAAGTGGAAGAATATCTTATGGGTTTAAAAATAATTCAGCCAATTAAGTTATTTAATAAGAAGATAGAAGAAGAAAGAAGGCTGAGAATTGTTACTTCACTCCACAGGAAAAGAAGGTGAGAAATCTCATTGTTGGTAATGTACGAGTCAGTGTACTAGGTCCTGTGGGTACAAATGCCTGGGGAAGCCAGGAATTGTTGTTAAACCAAACTAAATGTATCTAAGCTGAGCACCAGGTCCCAGGAGCATTGGCTTTGTTCCAAAGACACTTATTAAAGGCATTGGTGGAGGCTTTCAAAGTTGAATGTAACATAGCTGGGTCAGCAAAGCAAAACCAGAGCAGAGTTACACCAAACCTGGAGAGGTACTGATAAGGGATTTGGGTCTATTAAGAAACTGTTTTTGGAAACATTTACTTTTCCAAATTAATATCTAATTCAGTATTCACACTTCAGTGATTTGAGTTACAAAACCAACCAGGGACTTGAACAGTTCATCTTCACTCTATCATTCTGTCTTTGCTAATCACTATGAATTGACCTATTAAAGCTGTTCAGGACACTGCTCACAAAAGAGACACTCACCTTGCTGATCTGGTTTTACTTTCCTTCCATCTGATGCATATTTGAGTGAGTTGATGATAAAGACAATGGGGGAGGGGTAGGGTCTTAATTAAGGGATAGACGAGGATGGGGATCATAATTATAACTAGAGAATCATCATCCTGCTGCTTGGCTGTGATACTCTGCCATAAGAACACTTTATACTTCTACAATAAAAATTGTGTAATAGTCTTCTGAAAATACAAGCAAAATCTATAATAATGAGGTTATCAACTTACTTTTGTCTAAGAGATTTTGATTATAAAAATAGCTCTATAAAAGTACAAACAGGAACTACACTGTCCATCACTGAACTCACATCATCCAATGACAAAGAAAACATAAAGGACCACTGTTACAACCTCATGTAGTATGAGTATTGTGAAGTAATATTAAGTAGCCAACAGAAGGATCAAGAATTGTAAAAGTCATAAAACTTTAAACTATGTTCTTCAACTTACCAGCAACCTGAAGAGGAATAAAAAGACTTTTTTTATGTCCTGAAAATTAATTTCTGTGTTTTCATTATTTGTATTACCAGTATTTTACCTACAGCCATCCTGAATTAGTCCAATCAAGCAGTGGGAAGGAGAAATATGTCCATACAAACCTACATATGGTCCACCGGGTTTGATAACTTTGGTGCTTCGATTACGGGACTCCTCCTCTGCCTGGGTCATTCTTTCTCGTGTCATCTGGTAGGAGTCATTTGTTGCACACACTGTAATTTTATCTTGTATAAACCCCAGGCAATTGAGCTGGGAGGCTCCAGAGCTGTCAAGTGAGATAGTGGCTTTGTTAGAGAGGACTATCATTTTCACAATAATGGCAAACAAGAATTTTATTATCCTAAAATTGGTAGCTTAAATAAGTTAGCAATCCTAAAATAACTGATGCTAATTTTAAAATAAGATTATTTAAAATGTTTATGCCCTTAATTTTTTTTTTTAACATCCTGAACAGAATGAGTAAAATGAGCTCCTAGAGACCAAATTGAACTTTTAAACACAGTGCAGGAGCAGAGAGCAGGACCCCAGCAAGCCCTGTAGTTACACTTTCACTTACTAGTCAACTGTTTTTAAACTTGTTTGCCTGAGAAACACTTAAAACCTTACTTTTTAAGAGAAAACAATGAACAACATAAGACCTTGCCCATGATTCTTTTTTATTTCCAATAATGTATTAGTAGTACAGCTAAAATTTGTAGAATCTGTATTTACCACTTCCTTAAATCTCTACATAGCAAATACTGAAAAATTTGGGGCAAGTGGTTCTTTCTGAAACATTAAAAAAACAAAACAAACAAAACACTGAAGTACCCTGGATATTAACACAAGATTTTGAAATGGCCTTGCTTTAATGTTTCATGGAAGTTTGAATAACTTTGCAATCCTAAATCACTAACATTAATTTTAAATGTAGTGATTATTAAAAATGTTTATGTCATTATTTGTTATGAGATCATGGTAAAGTCACAACTAATATTTAAAAGAAAATACTACATAGCCTTAAAGCAAATGGGAAAATATGTAATGAGAATCAGCACTCCTGCTTCTCTATTTCCAAACTGAATTGGAAACTAAAAAGTTGATTAAAATTTTGAAAATTTTGCTAATAACTCTCTTTACAAATATTATTCTTTAAAAACAGTTAATTAATCTCATAAATATTGGGCAGAACAAAACCCAGGACAAGGACAAGGCAGAAGTGGTCCCTCCTTCAAGGAGCTGCTTCTCTAATGGGTGACAGTGATGGACGAAGTGGGCAAAAGGCAAGAAACAGGGAATATCGGGAAGGATGCTTCACTTGCCCTTTCTAGAGGAAGTGATGTGTGCGAAGGTCATGAAGCCAACTTGAACAGGAGGGAAGATGGATAAACATGCCCCAGAAAGATCATCAACTTGTGCGGGCCCAGAGTGAGCACAACATTCAATTCAAAGACAGGCAGAAAGGGCAATTAGACATGAAGTTGAAAATAGAGTGAAAAGTGTATCATGCAGGGCTTTGGGGCGATGTTACGGATTCTGAAGAGAATAAGAGGCTGAAAACAGAAGTAGCTCATTTGTGTTGTAGGAAGATCAATATTCATGGAGAACAGACAAGGAAGAAGGGGGATGCAAGAGTGAATAATGGGAGACCAGTCAGGAGTCACAGGAAGTGATGTGTGAACAAGAGCACAGTAGTTAGAGATGTGGAAGAGGCAGAATTGACGGGAATTGAACAGTGATTAGACATGGGAGGGAAGAAGAGGAAGAAAGGCAAAAATAAAGATAGTGACCAGGAACAAGAAGTCTTAGGAGAAGAGCAATGAACACAAACAGGAAGAAAAGAAAGATATAAGAGAGCAGCCAAAGATGCAGGAAGTATTATGCCCTGTGGAAGCCACTACAACAATGCTTCACAAAGCAGGGAGTGGTATGCGTTGTAAAGTGGCCTAGAGCAGAGAACTATAAAGCATCCAGAAGTATGGCTTTGGGGACAAGGAAAGGCACTGCCCACTCAAGGAAGCAGATCTAGTGAAGTGGGGAGAGAAGCCAGACTCTGGGTGGAGAAGTGCATGAAAGGAAAGTTGTTTTTGTTTCTTGTTTACTTTTTTTTTTTTTTTTTTTTTTTTAATAAAGGAGACTTGAGTATCTCTGAATACTGATAAACCATTCAAAGAGGACCAGGAAGGAAGTTTAACTCCCGGAAGAGAGGGGGGAAAAAAAGACTTAATGAAGTAAAAGTCTGGTGTGAGGGAGTCTGAGTTTTAGCATCTCTCCCTATTAAAAAGGGAACACACAGGGTGAGAATAAGCTGAACTCATGTCAGTCACAATGAACTAAAGATCTTAAACAGTGCTCATCTGGGGAGGTCAGAAACTTTGCTCCACAGAACTCTTTGTGTTTTCAGCTTAGTTACTGGGAGATTTCCGTTCACCCATACAGGTGTTCCTTTTATTTCTCTCGGGCCTGGATCACTCACTGTTCCCCACATTTGAGAGGGCATCACTGTATCTTTGCACATTTTCAATAAGCTTGTGCATAAGTACATTCTTTAAGAAATCTTTGGAAGATAATTTTGACTTGAGACTTCCTCCATTTTATATGTGAGAAAGTTTTGAAGGTGTAGAGAGAAACCAAAGGAGACCAGTAATATTTGCTAAGTATCCATTTATTGAGTTTCTATGTAAGCTCAGCCTGCACTGAGAAAGTCTGGGCCTTTGAAGACATGGCACTACTAGAGTCCAGACTAGAAAAAAATGGAGCTAGGTGACAGCTAACTTACTTAGCAGACTGAGAATTAAAGGGTGTTTGTTTGTTGTTTGTTTGTTTGTTTGTTTGTTTGAGATAAGGTTTCTCTACATAGCCCTGAGTGTTCTGGAACTCACAGAGATCAGCCTGCCTCTACTTCCAAGTGATAGCATTAAAGGTGTGTACCATCACACCCAGCTGAGAACTAAAAGTTTTTAGTGCTTTTGTTTTCTGGTGAAAAAACAAACAAACAAACAAAAAAAACTAATGTATTTGTCTGAAGGTTCTCACAAATTTTTCTGTTTCTCTTCTCTTGCTGCATCATGGACAGTTCTGCATATAATCAACCTTAAATCTTTCTCTAAGTAAGTACAATACAAATAAATACACAGTGCATATGTCATGTAAGGATAAACCATATTACTTATTTAAATATGTTTTACATTAAAATTTTCATTTTGTGTGTGCACATGTGGGTGCATGCGTGCCAGAGTGTGTATAAGTCAGAGAAGAACTTGTATGAGTCAGCTCTCTCCTTAACCAGGCTCCTGGAGATGAAGCTCAGGTTGTCAGGCTTGCTGACAGCACTTTTACCCACTGAGCCAAATATATATATATAAAATGATAGAACATAGGATTATGAGGAGATATGGTTTTGAAGGAAGAACAAATTTTTCCTAAGATTTCTCAGGGGATAAAGTTCAATTCAAGTCCTTCAGTATGATCCAGGGTACTTTATAAAACAATGTGGGTATAGGTATAAACTGAAATTTATCACCATGAAAACAAAAGTATACCATCGCATAGTCAAGCACCATAGTCAGGCACTCTGCTGCATAGGGAACCCTGGGCTAGACATTTGGAGAATTCACTTCTCGTTTTGCTCAGCCACAAGCTAATAGTTACATAACTACAGATGGGTCACCTGTTAAGTGAAGACCCTGAGAGTTGGTGATTCCGGTCTATTGCAATGCTATCCGGGAACTTCCTGCAACAGTAGAAATATCCTGTATCTTTGATGTAACTGTGGTAACCACATGTGCGTTTTGAGACTGTGAAATGTTCATGTGAGTAAACAATGAAATTTTAAGTTTTATGTAATTTTGAACAACTGAATATCACAACCACATGTAGCCAGTAGATACTGAAGTAAAGGGAATGTAAAAGGCTATCTAATTTATAACGTATGCAGTTCATACCCAAGTTTTAGGGGAGGTTGTTTTAAAGCAACACCAATATGGACTCAGGCAGTTTAAACCACATGGAAAGAGTAACTTGGAACTTTCAGGAAGGTGTCTTTGTCTCCTGTTTCAGCTTTCCTTCTCATGGCGGTTCTTACAGATTCAAATACTATGTGGATGAGCCACAAACACGGACTGGTTTTCTTACTATGCTGCAGTGTCAAAGCCTTACACTGGGGGACTGATACTCACAACCTTCCATCTTCCTCGGGGCAGAATACAAACTCCTGCTCAGGGTTCCCACTTTACCACAGACAACCACAGCAAAACAAGCAAATGGCTCATAGTTTCCTGAGTCAATGCCAGTGAGGGAGTCATGGCCTGGGGAGGTGTCTAGTCTCCCCACCCCTTTTTTATTTTATCTTAAAATTTTTCTTGCATTTTTTTTGTTGGAATTAAATATCTGGTATCCAGCAGGCTGTTCAATAAAACTAAAAGAAGTTGCCCTAGGCAAGAAGACTTTGATAGAGCAGAGGTGTAGGAAGAAGGCACACAGGATATATATTTTTCCCTCCTTATCTTTATAGAAAGCCTTGGGTACAATGTAAGACAACCTTACTTAAATACAACAAACATTTTAAAAAAATCTTCAAAGTTGATTTTAATTAAAAAACTCATTTTATAGTATTTTTGAATTGTATAACTTTGGTGATTATACTCCAGTGACACATACAATTTCTAGTATATGATAGGTGGTTAATATGTTGAAATAAATGAGCTGTGTAATTAAATCAATAAACATCGAGGGACTAGTTAATTTTGTTAATTAAGAGCAAGCACTCTGCACTGGGAAGTACTCACCTGGAGAGTGTCTGCTGGATGCAGTCAAAGCTGCCCTGAGGGTTGTCTTTCCCCACGTTTGACAGGTAGAAGTTAAAGTTGTGCACTTCACTGAGGGGATCATTTTTGGGAATTTTGACAAGCTAAAAGGTGGGAGAGAGAGAAACACTTCAGTGCTTATGAAGTTCTGCCTCACTGGTTGTCCAAGTCAATCATCCATCTTCATAGCATTTAAATGACCAAATAGTTCAAGCAACCTGACATACTTATGTCATAATCTTTCTTCATTTCTACCCTTAAGTGTGGGTAATCACTCCTGTTCAGATATGAGCACTGCTGAAACAGTGTCTAGATGATATAATGGTCTCTGAGGTATATTCTACAATCCAATCTTTTGCTGTCTTAATACACATTTCATATCTTTATTTCTTACTTTTTTGAATAGTACTTTTGAAGAATAATAACTAGCAACACAAAGCATAAATGTAGTTTGGGGTGTGTCTTGATGTCCCTCATCCACTCTCATGTTTATGCAACAGGGTCAACAGCCCACAGAAGACATACTGCAAGTCTGCCCCAGCTGAGCTCTGAGCAGCACTCAGATATGGGCAAGCATGGTTTTCGTTCTAGTTGTTTTTGAGACAGGGTCTCATGTAGCAAGGCTAGTCTTCAGCTCATAGAAGTTGAGGCAAGCCTTGTACTCCTCATCTTCCTGCTTCTACCCTTCCAAGTGCTGGAATTAGAGACATCTGGTCAGGTGTTTTTTTCTGAGGCCTTGCTCAAGTTCTTGTTTCCCTACTAGGTGAGACTAGAATGCCTATCAGCAAGGATTCCTTTTGATGCTCTGGGTCTGAATCAGATATACTTTCTGTGCTCAGTAAACTTGTGTCAAGGAATTAGAATCTTCTATCAATTGCTCCTCCTTTCTCAGCACCTGAAGCTTTTCTTCTCTTTGGTTTACAGGGCTGCCACCGTGTTTAGTGATGGTTATAAAAAAGAATATGTAGGTAATGTAAAAATACTTAGTAACATAGCAAGCAAGTAGGAAGGGACATCATGTTCTGCAAAAGCCATTCTGCTCAAAAAATACGTCCTTTCTTTGTGAATGATCACAAAGCAGAGTTAACTGGCTCTACACACATGGCACAATCACAGATGTGCTAGTGAGTGCATCCCTGTGTCACCCCTGTCTGAGCAGAGGACACCCCTGACTCACACCATACAGGAGAAGTTCAAGCTAAGATGATCTTGTAGCCACCATCTCCAACTCCCAGAAGAAAAGAAGGAAAGCTAAGAATGGACTAACGTCTGTTGTCTGGCAATGGTTATCATGTAATAATTAACTGCTCAAGGAATGAGAACTTGAAGAGATTAAGTCATGGGACACATGTTTTCCACAGAGATTCAAAAGAGTTGTGTAGAGCTAGAAAGATTGTTGAATATCAGATAATCCATACAGCTTCTATTATCCATCAGTTTCAATGATCTTTGTCTCTTTATTTTGAATTAGTCCCAATTCCTGAAGAACCAAGTGTCCACTTATTATTTACTCTATAAATGTCTGTGGAAGGGGTGCTATAGTTACTCTCTACTTACCTTATATTTCTACCAGTTCTAAAATGCATTACTTTTGTGAACATGTCTTAATTTACTATGTTTATAGGTACTTATCAAGCTTACTTAGCAGGTGTACAAATGCCATTCCTAGTTGGTATATATACAACATCTCAATCCTTTATTTCTGAGGAATGCAAGAGTTAAAAGGATGCTATTACTGAACACAGGAGTACATAAATTCTACCTTCGTGCTAGTGCATGCACATACTGACACAGTGTTCATTTGTTTCTTTTCCCTGAGAGGAGCAGGGTCCTGCTGACAAGGAAGTAGCACAGCCTAATGTCTTCCTAAGGCCTGGGAGAGGAAGTGAAAAAGTTGGAAAGGTACGGACTTCTGAATGAAATCTTCCTCGACCATGATTCTTAACTTATATCCACCCTCAAGCCTAACCCTCCATTTCAGTTTGCAGAAACTGACTGCTTGGGAGATTTCCACAGTGGTTGAGGTCTCACTGTCAGGCTGTGGCCTAAAGTTTTCCTTTTGTGAATCTCAGACTTGGAAATACAATACCATTTTTCTGTTGAGAGTATAGAAGACTTATCCTACTTATTAGATTTTAGCCTACATTAAAAAAACTAGAATCATATTTATATTTTTCATTTTTTAAAGAGAGTAGACATACATAAATCTTACAAATGTATATTATTCTTTCACCAAAAAGTTTTAGCTAACTCACATCTTTAACTCAGATGTCTAATAAACAGAGCTTCACAGACTACCTCTATGTCTTTTAAAAACCATTAACTTTTGCATATGTATGTGTGTGTATGTATGTATATGTGTGCGTGTATGTGTGTGTTATGTATACATCTGTGTGTGTATGTGTGTGTGTGTGTGTGTGTGTGTGTGTGTGTGTGTGTGCATGTGTGCAGGCCTGAGGTTGATGACGGTGGCTTCTTTGACTGCTCCCCACTTTATATATTGAGGAAGGGCCTCTCACTGGACTTGGAAATAACTGTTTTAGACAGTTTGCTTTGGGGCTTCCCTGTTTCTACCTCACATGTGCTGGGATTACATGTGCAGCCAAGTCCACTCAGCTTTTTATGTAAGTTATGGGTATCCAAACTCCTGTCCTCATGCTTCTCTGGCAAGCACTTTACCCACTGAGCCATTTCCCCAAATACCCTGCAGTCTTTTATACGAAGTATATATTTTTCCTTTCTTAACTTCCAAGGGGTGATTTGGCCACCCCTCTAAGAGGAATGGGAAGATATTTCTGGCACCAAGTGGGAAGTCAGAGATACTGATGAAATACAGTGCACAGCCTCTGAATTGCCCAAAAAGCCAAAGATCATATGGAAACTTTGGGTTAGAAACAGGTTTAAGTTGATGCCTTTAAAAAGAAGTTGGAATTCATAGTCCATTGACTTCTATATAAGAGAAACTATGTTTTTAAAGAAATAAAGTATCTATTTCAAACAAAAGGAGCCACTTTACTTTGAGTCCTTAGTTCAGTCTTATAATTTCCAATGAGAAAATTGAAGAGCAGAAAAGATAAGTAAGAGTATATGAGCCACGGAATAGCTAACTATTCTTTGAATATGGCTTATGCACATTTATTTCCTTTTCTTTCTCTAGTTGGAAGTCACAAAACTTAAGGTATTTAGCTAAAAGTTTCAAACAGATCATGAGTCCTTAAAGACATTCCCCTGATTAGAGGAGAAGCTTAAAATACTCAAAATTAAAATGGGAGAAGTTCCTCTCTCACCAAGGGATGTTCTTATAAGATTGCTTCTAAATCAGGCCTCAGAGCTGATTTCCCATGGTAGTTAGCCCAGTCCTCAAGGCTGAGCCCAGGTCCACACAGAACAGCACATGTCCTCCCACACCCCGCTGCTTCCTGTGCACCATACATTTGAAGGCTGGTGCTTAAATGAAAATAAGGTGCTATCTAGATAGATGATAGGACAGCAGAATGGTGCATTACTGTCAGTTCTACTGAAACTCTAGCTCTCTAATGGCTCTGAATTAAGGTCTCAGACCCACCCCAGATATGGCCTTGACTGGATTCTCCTAGTTTAGTCTTTTGTCCCCCACCTGCTCTAACTGACATATACAACCTGCCTTCTCCAGTATGTTAGTTTTTCTGCTTAGGGGCTAAGGTGCTACACAGAGTTGCCAGCTGGAGACCTAAGTGTTACTTTGTATAGCCATTTCATTCTTGAAGGCCTACTTAAATACCTACACAAATAAACTGCATCCAATTTCTATCTTGAGAATGAAATATTATTTAGAAAGTATTAAAGATTACTGGTTTCAGTTTCTTATTTAGGATGAAGGATATAGAAATGTTGTCACCATATCCAGATAATTGAAAAAGTAGTTATTAAATTTCATTACAAAAACATCAAAGGCTTAAGTCCACAACCTACAACCTTCCTCAGCAACAGCAGTCTATCCTCGATAAAAAGCTATGGAGAAAAAGCTCCAGGAAACTTTCAGACATTTATAATTAACATAGGCACTGTATACCATGGTGTGTAAGTCAAGGCTTCTAATTATTCAGATACAGGCTCAGGCATGTGGCAATGGAGTACTGTCGAAAGGTCATTTCAACATCAGTCACAGACCTGCTATCTTAGGATCTAGGGCAGAAGTGCATGCACACACTGCTGAAACTTTCGCATGCATGCACACTGATATCTGCTTAACAGTGGTTGGTACCTGTGCTGCAGAGGTCCCCCACTGTTAAGTAAAATACTTCCCACTTCATATTGGATCAAAGTATATGCTACATTAAAAACAAAACCAGTAAGGCCTTTTCATTTAATTAAATGTTTTGTATTGTGGATATTACAAAAGACTTAAATGGCAGTGCTCTTCTTTGGCAGTAATTATATGAGTGTTAATACCTAACCTTTTCTGCTACACTGACTGTAAATGCTCAATAAGACATTTACGAACCAGCAGTGCCACAATTTGATATGGCAGCTCTTGGGGTTGAAGTTGAACCACAGGACCAGGGGAGCCCAGGTCATTTTTTCACATTTCTTCACTTTATAAATTAGAGACAAAGAGGCTCAGTGAGCTGTTTGAGGTTATATTCACATTTAAAATTGCCACCCCTATACTCTCAGACCACTTTCTTTGCTCCATGGCTGTCTGAAACACTCATTACCTTATAATATTATGTTTATGGCATTTCTTCCCCCACTAGAATATAAGCTGTTCAAAGACAGATACTTTTGTGTGCTTGTGAATGTACTGCCTGCATCTTAAATGGTGCAGAGCACAAAGTAGTCACTTGATATGTATTTGCTGAATGAGTAAAAACGTTGATTAATGTCTCAGGCAGAACTAGAATTGATGCCTGCTTTCTTTCCCCCAGCATTTCCAAAATACGTTGAAAAGTTTTATTTAAAAAGGGGATTCTATCCTCAAATAAGTTTGGGAAATGCCAAGTTAAAGAAAATGACTGGAGATTTAAACCAATTAGTGTGACCCAGTATCTCAGAAAGCCAGCATGTATCTTAGTATCGTCTGACTGGTATACTTAACACTCAACTCTACAGAGTGTAGACTGTACACTAAGCTTAGATATAGGTGAAACTTGCTGTAAGCATGAAAGCATTATAATTCTCTATTGCTTTCAAGTTCTTCACAGACTTTTAATGATTCTGATTTCCGAACAACCTAAAAATGGTTAGAGAGGTCTATTTGCGTGCACTATAAAGGTCTCACAGTACTGGGGCAGAATAGATAACCCAGAATCAGGACAGAAAATAGAAACCTCAACCTGAAAGCCAGAGCAACGAGAGCTGCTATTCTGACTCTAGGCCCAACATGATAGGTTTAGGGAAGTAAAGCAATGGCCTCCGAACAACCCTGATGTACAGAGCAATGTGCGGGCATAGAAGCAGGAAGTAGAGGTACCCACTGATGACAGCAGAAAAAATTAAGTATAGAAATGTAAGAAAAAACTAAGGGCAGAGACTGGAGAGATTCTAATACACGCTAGAAATATCTGGAAGTTCATGACAGATACTTTGTTGTTGATGAGAGTTGTGTAAAATGTCAAATGCAACCAGCACAAAGAGAAACCCTGGAAATTTTCCAAAAAGTCATGTCATGTAGCAATTTACATAAATAATTCAGGATACTATAAATCCATTTGTTTCTTTAATTTCTTCCTTAGCAAGATGCATGCTAAGGAAAGGAAATAGAGAAGAGAATAGCTTTCTTTCCTAGTCTCCATAGTCCTCACCTGGACCCAGCATAGCCTTTCTGAAGTAGTTCGGGTAAAAGAAAAAGGTAGCAGCCCCAAACTGAGCTTTACCGGGGCTGCTGTTGCTGTTTTGGTGGGGTAGAGACTGACTAGAAAAATGACTGCCTAGCTTAACACTCTCACCCTTCAATGTGTTCTTTTCAACTCACCACACTTTGGAGGAAACACTGACTGACGGCAGTACTTACAACTGCTATTATTCGTAAAACTAGTTTCACTACTCCACAGATATTCAGTGAATGCTATTATGCTGGGCGCTGTGTGAATTTCTATGGTATACTACTGAACAAAACTGACTAAGCTCTCTGCCACGGTGGATATGTACAGACACCTAGCAGAGTGAGAGTGGTGGCTAGGAGTAAGAGATAGGGAGAAACAACAGGCAGCAGGACAGAATAAATGATGACATGGTGTTCTGTCTGAAAAACAGAATTGCTTGAATGTGTGCATACATAGAAATGTCCTACCACCTCCTTCCAGCTATCTTTCATCTTGAAAGTGATGATCAATACCTTAATGTAACTGAACCCACTAACAAGCTGGGTACATATCTTAAATACAATTGACCATAGTTGGTTTCACCAGCTAAAAAGGGCTTCAATATGAGTTCTGCTATGACTCACTTTGCAGCTTCATGGCTAAAATTACTTAGAAGACACCAGGTGGCTACGAGTAAGTTAGTTAGCAGATGAGTATTTCCAGGAAAAACTGGGGGGGGGGTAGGGTGGGCAGTTATTGTCAGGGGAAAGATGCAAATAATAGATATTAGAGATATACCACAGAAAAGCTATATACTCTAAGGAACATGAGAGAATACAAATTTATATTTAAAAATGAATGGGAAATTGAACTGGATGCTAAAGGAGCTTTTGAAAGAAAAGTGCGAGAGCCATGGGGGGAAAATCTAAGTAGTTTGTTCAAAACATAGTCATGGCTAGACTAAATTCTTTGAGAGCAAAAACTCAACCCCCCCCCACCCCCAGTGAGTTCAGCAACTCTCAACATTCTTATTTTAGAAATCATTTAAAAAAATCTAAATACATCACACAGAATTGATGCTGACGTAGAAAAGAAACTAAATTATCTTCACATCCCTGAATAATCTCCTACTGCAGTACCTGGTTTAGATACCAAGGTCACTGTTATCCTGGCGACACAGCCTCCACCCCTCTCCTTCTCAAACACCCTTGATGCCCCAACTAAAAACATTCACACATGCTGCTTCTCCTCCCCAGTGATTTCTTTTCTTTCTTTCTTTTTTTATTATTATGTGTTTTACTTTTATACATCAGCCATGGGTTCCCCTGTCCTCCCCCTCCCGCACCCACCCCCACCTTCCCCCCAGCCCCTCCCCTCCATTCCCATGTCCTCCAGGACCAAGACACCACTGGGGACTCATTTAAACCTGGTGGATTCAGAACAGGCAGGTCCAGTCCCCTCCTTCCACGTTGAGCATGTGTCCCTGTGTAAGCCCAAGGTTCCAAACAGCCAGCTCATGCACCAAGGACAGGTCCTGGTCCCACAGCCTGGATGCCTCCCAAACAGTTCAAGCTATTCAACTGTCTCACTTATCCAGAGGGCCTGATCCAGTTGGGGGCTCCACAGCCGTTGGTTCATGTGCTTCCATTCGATTGGCTATTTGTCCCTGTGCTTTTTGCAATCTTGGATTCAACAATTCACCCTCTTGCAGTCCCTCCTCTTTCTCGACAGTTGGATACCTGGAGCTCCACCTGGGGCCTGGCTGAGGATCTCTGCATCCACTTCCATCAGTTATTGGATGAGAGTTCCAAGACGACTGCTAGGGTGTTTAGTCATCTGATCACCAGACTAGGTCAGATCAGGCCCTCCCTCGACCACTGCCAGCAGTCTACAGAGGATATATCATTGTGGATTTCTGGGGACCTCTCAAGCACTCTGCCTATTCCTGTTCTCATGTGGTCTTGATTTATCATGGTCTGTTATTCCTCATTCTCCCTTTCTGTTCTTGATCCAGCTGGGATCCCCTGCTCCCCTAAGCTTTCTTTCCCTCAGATCTTGTCCCAGTGATTTCTTAAATGTGTGTTCTCATCTATCTCCCTTGCTTTGGTTCAAACTCTGGTACTTTTGGCAATGTCTTTCAGCTTCCAATTTGATCCCTTCCTAATCCCATCCTTAAATCATTCAGCTCTTATCCCCTAAATAACTCAATTTTTAAATTAAAACTACTCTTACATGTCAGTCTGAACACATCAGTCCATATACTATTGATTTTTTTTTTTTCATCCAGCTCCCTCCTATCCAAGAGTAGTAGATCAAAGCTGCTTTATAGACACACACAGCTCTCTTCTACTAAACCAGCTCAACTGGACCTCACTCTCCATTGTGTACTTTGTCTCAGAGGCAGTACCATGTTACCAGAAAGCACTGGGCTATGTTCCTACTTCTTGTTTACCTTGTGGTAACATTTTTTTTTTTTTAACTTATGACTCAGTGCAGGTCCTTTTCTCCTTGAGGGAACCTTGCCTTCTGTGGTGAGGTGGGCTTAGTTTCTCCTTTTCTAGATCCCCATAGTCTCCTCACCCTTTACTGCTGTCTTCACTAACTTGAACACTGAGTACTGACTTATTTCTTTTCCTCTCACCAGACTGAGTTGTTTAGAATCAAGGGCCATGGTCTTATTAATTTTTATTTATGTTTGGGACACTGTAGATGCCTCATAAATACTTGCAGGATTTATCTGAAAAATGAACATTAAAAAAAATATGCCAATGATTAAAAAAAAAACACAAATGATTTTGGAAAACCAGGATGCCCCAGAGAAGACACAGAGGGAGGGTAAAGCTACCTGTTGTGAGGCACACATGTCAGGATGAGGAAGTTTCTAACCTCTTGTGCTATGTTTAGCCCAAAAATATGGTTGAAGTGGCTTCTTGGGTTTGTGGTACCTAGATTTATATTGCACCCTTGTCTTTTTATTAAAAAAAAAAAAGTGCACTTCATCTTTACATAAATGCAGAAACTCTTGTCCTTACCAAATTCCATTTGAAAACACTCTCCAACTTCTTAAAAAACACTGCATCTTAAAGAACTCAGGGAGAGACTAAAAACTTCTCAAATGAGGCATTCTCCTGGTCAATTATAAATCAGAAATTTATCTTTTGAAAAGATGGTTTGTTTCTCTGAAACAAAGCTCAAATCTGAGTTTTACAAGGAAAAAAATGTTACACATGATCAACAAGTTCCAAATCCCTGCAGGTCTCCTCTCTTCCTGCTCCCCTGAAGTCCTGAGGTAAGCACGTCATGCCAAGGGGAACTGTAGGCAAATGCTGGCAGACCTAGGGTTTGTGCCTGGCAGTCACCAGCAGTGGTGTAAATCTAGTGGAGAGACTAAACCTGACAGGTGGGAGCTGCCCTAAAGATCAACAGAAAAGTTGGCCTAGGCCCGAGACTTTGCAAAATGCATGGTTTTAGTCCAATTCAATCAACATCATCATGAAAACTTGTATGTCACTAACATAAACAACTCTTGGGTTTGAAGAAGGACATTTCCAAATTGAAACAGAGGGGTGGCCAGCTCTTAATTCTGTGTTCTACTTTCAATCTCAAGAATTTTTTTCTTTTTAAAGCTATCTAGATTTTTTTTTTTTTTTTTTTTAATCAATCTTCAGCAAGCTGTGTGCATGAGGTGGCAAAGTCTTTGACTCCAGCACGCATCCTCCCTGGTTGCATAATGGAGTTAGTTGGTTGTCCCTACTCTCCAGCCATTGTTCTCCCCTTCCTTCCAACTTGACTCCTAGAAGCAGGTCGATCAGCTGGCCTTTTAAATTAAAATAAATGTAAAAGAATGAGGTCGTTAGTTGTTTTATTATTACTATTTTAATAAATATTTTAAAGGAAGTTGACCACTTGGGATTCCTTTTCTTGTTTTTCACATTTCTTGTATCAAAACACAGTTCTAAAGATGAATGAGCCACTAGTACTTGAATTTTTATAGACCTTTCTTCAACTACCTGCTCTGAAAATAATTCCTGTGGTAGAATATACATATATAATTCTATACAATGTATTTCCATTTAATTTTCACAAGTCAAAAATCAAATGCTAAACCTATAAAGGAATAAAAACTATTTTCGATTCCACAGCTACTGATACAGAACATCAAGTGTTAAATGAGAGACCATAGTTTTGATTCCAAAAGAGACATGGCAGCTTGATGTCATACAGGAGATACAAAGAGAAAACCTGTCAAACCTCCAGATAAGTTGATTTATGGCTATAAGAACAAAGGGTTAAAAGATGTCTAGGGATGGTATGGTTGGCCTATTGGGAGAATCATTAAGCCAATGTCTTCACACACAGGAAGAGATGCTGTCAAAGGGCGAATACTTACACAACAACCAAAGAGCAATATTGCATGTGGACAATGCACACAATGAAACATTTAGGTGATTATTCTGTGGACAGTCACATACTTCTGGTAGGGCATAGCAGCACCACTTACTATGCAAGCACTCCAGGACAACAGTGCTATATGAAGTAGTAAATCATTTTACCTCTTTATCAATAGCCAATAACTCACTGAATTCCTACAGTGTGCAGACATGTGTGGAGGTAAGCTTTGTAAGTTTGTAATGTTCCTTTACAGGAGACAGCCATCAAAAGGAGAATGCAGAAAACCAAGCATGTTAAATTATTAGGGCTATAAACAATGGTGTACAGAAATGTCAAAACAGTAAACTATGTAAAAGGTTACATAAGTACTATAATTATCTCATAGAGTCTCTTACATTATGAACATAAAGACTATGTTGGGAGAAAGATGCATAATATAAAAAGAAAAGAAAAAAAAATCAAATACACTCCTTCTGGCATTACCAGATAGAGACAGGCAAACATCTGGTGATACTTCCTGGCATCTAAAAACACTGCAGTACTCAGCATATGTCAGAAGTTATTAAGCAGGTCACACTGTCAGTTTTTTAAAAAGACATCTTTATTTGTATTTATATGTATGTGTGTATCTCTCTCTGTGTAGTGCCTGCAGAAGCTAGAAGAGGATGTTGACCCCCTAGAGTTATAGGCAGTCAGGAGACATCTGACATGGGTGTTGGGAACTAAACTCAGGTCCTCTGAAAGAGCAGCATGTACCCTAACCACTGAGTTGTCTTTTCAGCCCACCTGTTAGTTTTTAAACATTATTAAATGATTACTTTGAAAATAAAAACAAAAACAAAAAACAAACATGCATTCAATATTGGCCAGGGGAAATACCTCCTGAGAGCACTTAAAAAAGCTGTGGGAACAGAAAACAGCATTCTTTCTGATGTACTGTGTTCCACATCTCTGAATCTATCCTAAAGAAACAGAGATGAAAACAAAATGAATGCCCAAGGATGTTCCATATACTGTTATTTTATAATTAATCAAAGAACAGCTAAATGGGTGATAGTATATTCATACAGTAAAATATTAGGCAGCTATTTCAATGTAACCTTTACTATATAGAAAAATGTTCCTAATATAGCTTTAAAAGTAGAACATTTAATCAATAAATACACTGCCTATGTAATTTTAAAACTTTATTTATTTAGGTTTTTTTGTTTGTTTTGTTTTTTAAGATGAGGTTTCATGTAGCTCTGTCTAGTCCCAAACTCACTATGTAGCTGTGGCTGGCTTTGAACTCCTGATCTTCCTGCTATCAACCACAAATTCTGGGATTACAGACTACCACCACTATATCCAGGTGGCAACTTTTAAAAATGTGTGAGAATGGAAAAAAAAAACAAAACAAAACTAGAACTCCAACAGAATTGCTTTTGACTGGTCGAGACATGCTTGTCTCATCTTGTCTATGCTTTACACAGTCCTAAAAC
The DNA here is from genome assembly GCF_903995425.1 of Onychomys torridus. NCBI lineage: Eukaryota > Metazoa > Chordata > Mammalia > Rodentia > Cricetidae > Onychomys > Onychomys torridus. Next base: position 981,201 of record NC_050457.1, on the reverse strand, counting down.
ATCCATTCACTTTGTTTTTCAAACAGAAACAATAAAGGATGAATAAAAATGAATTAGATTCTAGGCTATCACTATGAAACCTTACTGTTCATCACTCAATCAGCTTAAATATTTTGAAAGCTGCATTAAAAAAAAAGTGTCTTCAACCTTGGACTTGTAAGTCTATTTTCTTCAAGTTCTCCAAGAAGACACAGAACACTACCTTCCCCGAAAAACAAGAAACAAAACTGCAAGCATCCCTAGACCTGTTTTTCTTTATAGTCAAATACAGAACTTTCAGACAGCTGTGGCAAGACAAGTCAGTACTTGCTCACTGTCCGATGGAAATGGGACCTCCCTTCCTAATCTTTGAAGACAGACTTTAGTGAATTACCAACATTTGATTGAGAAAATCAAAAGCATCCACCTGAGTTGTACAGAAGTGCTCAGTACTGGTTAGTCGAGTATTACTATGTTCGTAATGTGGCTACAATTTCTGTTTCCACTCTGATATATCCTCAACACAACACAGGACTATCAGCTTTTGAAATATTTCAGACTGTTCTTTTTCTAGGGGAGGGGGCCAGCTGTCAGCCTACTGGCACAGACCCAATTTAACTCTTAATCACTTTCTACTGAATTGAGTTTTGTTAGCCTAACTCTGCTAGCACATCATCTTGCAAATCTAACCAACTGCTGCAGCTTATTCCCTAATCTGTCTTTTCCAGACTGAATACCCCACCCCTCAGCAGCCTCCACAATACCACTGCCCTGAAGTCTTAACTCAGAAGGCACACACCTCTCCTCCCACAGCTTTGATAATGCAAGCAACTTCGCCTGGGGAGAGAGCAGAAAGGAGGTTTTCTCCACTGATAGATGACAAGGCAGCTCTATCAAGTAGCTGAGTAGCACAATAGTCAGCTGTGTCTAACTATAGATAAGTTCTCAAGACCTGCCTTCTCCACCCTCGTCAGCTTCTTTTTTTTTTTTATTAAAAAAAAAACCTTTAATATTCAGCCTTTTACCTATATTTTCTGACATCTTGGAAATTTTCTTTTGTGTTTGTTTATGTACATTTAAAAAATACAGCTAACAAATTGCCTTTTGGGGACATCTATTGAAGTATGTTCTAGTTTTCTTTTACATTTAACCCATGAAAATAAATAATTACATTTAAAATTAGTAATAACAAGGGCAAACTTTAATTTACATATTTAATTCTATAAAAAATACAACTTGGCAAAGTTGTATTTACAAAGCTTGACACCTGTCCCAGCATGACGGCAGCTATCGGGTCTCCTTCTCTGAGGCTCTGCTGCCTTTCCCTACCAAAGGTAACCAGTACTGGAGCTTCTGCAGTTACCACTGTGTTTGCTTTTTAATACTTTTATCATATGAAAACCAAATGATACACCTTTTGCCTGAATGGCTACTCAAGACTATACTCATTTGATAAAATGACATTACCCTATATGGTCTTCTGCTCACCTGACAATTTCACGGCCATGTTGCAGAGCTTTAATGATGTGCATAACCACTGAGTTAGGACACAGCCCTCTCTAATCTGTTGCTGTTCTTAGTAGCAATGCTCTTTTAAGTATTCATAAATAAAGGAGAATTCTCCACAGCTGAAAAACAGTCTGTAAGTGCAGTTTCACTTCAGAATCTTCTCTATAAAGCTGACTCCTCCTCCTTTTACTAGGAAAAAAACCTATTCTGAAGTTGCTTTCTGAAAACCATTTTGGTACAAATTTCTGGTGCTGATGGCAACTGGACAGCTCCAGCTCCATTCTGACAAAAGAAGACTGGTAGAGATATGGGAGAGCTAATTGAAACAGCTCCCACACAGCATGACCAAACAATCACCCTCTTGTTTCATCCACTTCAATCTTGAGTAAGGTGTCTCCATCCAACCAAATACTCAAGCAATACACGCAGAGCTATCCTTGACTTTCCCCATTCCAACTTTCCCATTCACCTCTTCTCTCATCACCCCAAGTCCTGGTAATCTTGTCAGGCAGCTATTGGCAAAGCATGTTCAAATGCAATCTGACCACACGACTCTTAGACTAAAACTTAGATGATGGGCTCCTGCAGTGTTTGAAAGACACTGGTTGTAACCTACTGGGAGATAACGACTTTAGTTCAGTGGACTGTGACTGGGAATCTTTCTACTTTTATTTAGGTGTGTACCATGTGTGTGCTAATGCCTGTAGAAGCCAGAAGCCAGCACAAATTTTAGTTTTTAATGGGAAACAACTAAGCAAAAACCCCAAAGCTGTCAATGACAAATTTGATCATAAACAATGTATTACATGTCTGCTAGGAGTAAGAGCTGGCATCTAAAGGTCCCAATCGATTGCCTTTGTCACCTGCACTGTCTACCTTGGTGCCTGGATGTTGCTGAGCAAAGACTGGAATTAGCAATTTATAGTATCTGTGACCCTTCCGATCAGTCAAAAGTTCCAGTCACTTCTCAAAGTGAAGAGTAGAGTGGAGTGAGCACTCCTCTCCACACTCATGCTTTGGGGACCTGTCTTATTGTACCCCTTATGGAGGGTCTCTGCAAAGTTAAAGTCAGAAACTGCCGTCAGACAGTGCGCGAGGCCTGCAAACAGACAGTCACTCTCCCACCTGCCGCCATTCTCAATTCCTGAGAGGCAAGGGCTCGGCTCGGCTCTCTGTGTCTCAGAGCCTGCAGCGAACCCCACTAATGCTGTGAAGATACTGAAGTTAGCTCATTGCCTCTGCTCATTTAGAAAGCCCAGAGGTTAGTCCTTATCCAGAAAGAAAAGAAGGGCAGACATAAATGACAATATAAACTTAGGGAAGCTGATTAATTTACAGTAGCTTCAGAGTATGATTTCATTCGTTGGAGATAATGAGTGTCTGGGGGCAGCTCATATCCTTAGCTAAATGAGATTAGAAAAATGTTTGTGTGCATATAAAAGTTAAATAATTAACTAGCACCTTAGATAATTAAAATGCAAAGAGTTGTAATTCAATATAAATACAATTAATCACTATAATATTCAAAATGTTAAAACAAAATATCATTATTGGAGAATATATCTTTAACATTAGTCACATTCAGAGAAAAGAGTATCAACCCCTAGTCAGCAACTTTTGAGCAGACAGACTAGACACAATCGTTGGCAAAACTAGTGGGCTAGCCAAACCAGAAACAGCAGGGGGAAAGAAGCCAGAGGAAGGCATATCATCTAAGAAGAAAGGCAGTGCTGGGGATTTATTTTTGTCTTTGTTGCTTGTTCCAAGCTGATAGTTATCGTTGCTTTCCAGGTACCAAGTCGGGAAGGGAAGGGCAGTCTGTGGGAAGCATATTCAGGGTGGGTTGAAATTGCCTACTAATTTCAAATGCTGTATAATTTAGTCTTTTAGATCCAATCTTCTCCCCAGTCCCTACAAAGTAAAATAAATAATTAGCAAAGTATTTCTGAATGATATGCTAAATTCAGAGCTTAAACAAAAAAAAAATTAAAGCAAAATCTAAACCTCTGCTTTGGAGTTAATGACTCTACTGCAAGAATTTATAGCACTATTCAAGCTGTTAAAGCTACCAGTTAAATGGATTCAGGAGGTCACACTGCCTTTTTGGAAGGCATACATTTAGAACTTGTTTGGCTGGCTTGTTCTATCTTGAAAAAGTGATGTGTAACTGTGTTTCATTCTGTATACAAAATACATAGTATATAGAAATTTTTTATTTTTATTTTCAACAGCCTTAAAATAGTTTCTAAAAATTGTATATACAAAACAAACAAACAAACAAACAAAAACAAACCTATTATTAGTTATAGCCTCTGGAATTGCTCAGTCTGAAAGTAAGCAACTAAAAAGGCCTTTTAGCAATCTCATGATAAATACTGAGTTAATATGGGTTCCACAATCTCATACAGTGACAATGCTAACATTATTTCTCATTTGCTTGGGGCAATCACTCTCTGGGCATTAGTCCTTGGAGCCACAAGCAAATCAACTGCAAGGGCATCACTTACCAAATGTGCCATTATTTGCTATTGAAAATCTTGCTATTTCAGATTTTATCCCAATTATCACATTTCTCACATCTATTTGTGTGTGTAAAATGTTGTGTGAGTACACAGTTCTTAATTAGGCATTTAGAATTTTATACATTTATAGCCAAAGAAGAGCTTTCCTTTTTCTTTTTTCGGTTTTTTGAGATAGGCTTTCTCTGTGTAGTTTTAGTGTCTGTCCTGGATCTCGCACTATAGACCAGGCAGGTCTTGAACTCAGAGATTTTGAGGCTGCCTGGCTCTGCCTCCTGAGTGTTGGATTAAAGGCATGTGCCACTGCCGCCTGGTATTGGTGAAATTATTAAGGCCACTCCACGTAGTTAAAAGGGAGGTTTATTTTGTGGGGTAACTTACAAATGAAGGGATAGGTTGTAGGGTCTGGCAAAGGTATGGCGCAGACCGGAGGTGTTCTCTGGAAAACTCTGCTCGGTCTACCTCCAGCGTCCAGGGTCCCAGAGCCAAGAGAGACCTCTGCTCTGGATCCTTGGGTCTTCAGCTTCCTCCTCAGCCCCGCCTTGTGGGCATGACCATTACTGAAGCCTCAATGGGGGTTGGAACTTCCAGGCCAAGGCTGGGATGGCTACCCACTACAGCCTGGCTCCTTTTTCTTTTTTAAATACAATGCCATGCTGGCCTTTAACTCTAAATTTTCCTGCCTCAGCATCCCAAATGCTGGCATTACAGGTATACAGCATCATGCATAGCTAATATATAACATTTTTGAAGTCATATAAACTTTTGATTAAAATATTGATTCACAGTAGTCAGAAACACACAAAGCCTTGTTATTGATAGTCCCTACAGAATAGTTCTATAGAAGTACTGTATGAGGGATCTAGTTAAATTCTTTATTTATTATTAATTCTTCCCTAAATGTTAGTCTGCATGTATTTGTCAGCCAGAAATTCTGTAAGAGTGAAGACCATGTCTTATCTAGCTCTTTCATAGTAATGCAAAGCTTGGGCTTGCTAGCACACACCTATAATCTTAGTGTTTGGGAAGCCAAAACAAAGGATCTCAAGGTCCATGTGGAGCCTAGGAAATATGGGGAGAGCTCACAGAATAAAAGTGTCAGCTGAATGCCTATAATCCCAGCATTGGCAGGGAGAGGTCAGAACTTTGACTCTTTCAAGTTTAAGGTCAGTCTGGCCCACACTGAAAGTTCCAGGCTAGCCTGAGCAACACAGACAGGCCACATCTGAGAAAGTCAAACCCCAACAAACTAATCAACAAAACAAAAAAATACCATAAAACTAAGAAGCATGCAGAGTAATTAATAACTTACCCTATTAACTATGTCAACTAGGTCCTAGTCTGTGAAATAACTGTTAGTTGTCAATTTTATCAACAGCTGACTGCATTAAACCCTGAGTGAACTTCCCAGATACACTCTTTTCCAGCTCTCCAAAAAAGTGGAAAGAGTCATGTCACACACACCCCTAAAGCTGGCTTCTACCAACTGTGTGCTCTTAGAAACACCTAGTCCCCACAAACCTATACAGATTGGTTTTTCAAACTTCACTGGAATAGACATCCTTGGAAAAGTCACCTGCCTCACTTTCACTGTTTAACAGGAAGAGAGAACAGTGCTATTTTTCATAAGCTTGCTTGACTTTGAAGATGCAGCTTTTGGAAACTGGTACACTGTGTTGACATTTTCCTCTGAATATTCTAACTTAAAGATCTCAAGTAACCCTGAAGTTGGAAGTAGGTACTCTAGGTATGGATTAGACCCGTGAAGATAACTGGCTGACCCCCACTTGAGAATAAATGAGGATATTTGTAGTTGACAGACTCAGTTCCTAGCATTCATGAGGTCAGCAATCAGAACCAACTACTCCTCTACAGTGAGCATTCAGTTTCCCATGTACCCTTTCCCACTATGGGAAAAGGCTGAGATGACTCTGAAAGACATAGTTTTCATTTTCTGCTAAGAAAACTGCTGCCCAGGTATAGAGGTGAAACTCAAGTAATCAATGCCTCTCAGAATTCCACTCTTATAGTATCCTGCCATACTTCCATGTTTTAGTCTGTATTTATGTAGAAGTTAACATCAACCTAACAGAACATGTTCAAATGGAAAAGCAAATAGGCTTAAAAGCTGCCAAGCCCTAAATTCTGACCTATAGACATTACCCAAGTGAGGAAAATCCTATAATTAGCAAGAGGAATAGCATAACCATGCAAACTTAGCATGATCAGGCAAACAGGAAATATCTGTAACACAATATGTTCACTTTTAAGAGGATACTTAACAATGCTTCAGTTACACTTCAAATTTGCTTACATATGGCACTATCATGGAGTTAAGGTACATTTCCAATTACATTTGATATAAAAAGACAACATCTCTCACTAAGGAACAGTATCTTTTGGGGGAATTCTAAATTTAAACCTTTCAATTTAAAACCCTAAACATTTATTTTCCACACAGGAAAACTTTGTAAGCATACCTCTGAAGAGTTTTAAAAGCAATCAGCAAGGCAATGTTAACTTATCATGGCTCGAAAGAAAAACAGAGGAGCACTGTATAGAAGACCCTCACAATTATGGCTCTGCATATTCCCCGTGGGCTGTGCCAACCCACTCTCTCCCCTGTAATGAGTCTTTGTTTTTACTAAGTCCCAACGGGCTAGGGAGAGCTCTGCAAAGGGAAGGGGGAAGGGCAGATGGAATGCAGCTGCAGGCTCTAAAACAATGCTGAGTCCATAATTTTGTTCCCAGGAGAATAATAAAAGAGCCAGGGCATTGATGAGCTAGACAGAGAGCAAGCAAGGTAGAGCCAAGCATTCCACTCTTTCAGTCTACAGTGTATCCAAGCCTCCTTTACTACAAAGTATTTCAAGTTATTTGGCCTCAAAGCTTACCTGTTAATCTGTCATTTTATAACTAAATTACCTTTGGTGGCAAACTATATTCGGGCAAGAGGTACAGTGGTATAAAGCAAAGGTAAGTACTGGGGAGAGAGGGATGGACACATGGGCTCAAGGATAGCTGTGTAGAGAGGTAAGGTATTCAGAAAAGAAAGCCCAATGTCTCAACTGTGAGTTGCTTTGTGGTACCCAGGACCTAGGAGAGCAAGGAGTAGACTGCAGAAACCCATGTCTCTGTAGAGACTGCATGTCAGAATCAGAATCAAAATCAGAGTTTGGTAGCCCCAAGCAGTTATTCCTTATCATATGGCCGTTGAGTCTAACTTGGTGCCTCCTAAGAAAATGTCCTTTATTTGCATTTTCTTAGCCTGAGATCTCAACCAAGTTAAAGAGAAAATTAGGAGATGTGGCAGTTCCAGAATAGCAGTGGCCCTGCCAGCTCTGAGAAGCACAGCTCAGACCTTACATTTCTTGCCTGATGTGTTGCTCCCTGGTTTCCTGAGAGCCCAGAGCTCTCCAGGACTCTAGGCCTCAGGCCGGCCACTGGAACTTTCCTTCAAATATTACTGATGCCATTAAAATGTGCAGAAAACTCAAGAGGCCTTAAAAAAAGCAACTGAACCCCTCAAGTATAGAATCAGCATGCAGTAAGTAATCACTACCTAGAAGGCTATACAACAGATTCAGAAGAATGCTTGTTTCAATAGGATCCTATCCATGAACACTTAGTTACTAAGAGGAAAAAAGGACTTCATTGTAAAGCTGACATCCACACAAACATCTCCTTCAAGTTAGCATTACAAAAAAGAATCAGAAATACTGGACTCTTAGTCCACTGAATGATATAATTAATCGGGCTCCAAAGATTTTCAAATTCTAACATTTGGAAAGACAGCATTTATTCATACAGGCACATTTTCATATTTCTGATGTTACAAAAAGTCACAAGCATGTAGATTTACAGTGATCAACCTTATGACCCTCCTCCTTGAGCTCATCTTTTCTCTAGGAGCCCTAAAGTCTCCTTATAGGTAATCCAAATGGCCATGCTATAGCTAGCATATAGGAATAAAAATACTTATTAATTCAAGCAAGGAGGCAAACTAAACATCTATTTAGTTTGTTATGTCAACTACCAATAGCAACAATTAAAAAATAATACTAGGGCTGAAGAGATGGCTTGCTGTTTTTGAAGAGAACCCAGGTTCCATTCCAGGCACTTACTTACATGGTGTCTCACAACCATCCATAACTCCAGCCACCCTCTTCTCACCTCCAAGTGCATCAAACATTTATACACATAAAATAAAAGTAATAAATCTAAAAAAAGTAACACCAATGCTATACCTATTAAAAATACAAAATTTACAGGTCCACTTAATTAAAAGTTATATATTATGCTTATTGGCTTTGGTACATACCACCTCCAAGCTACACCCCAAGTGTAGAATAAAACAGACATACAAAACTTCCTATATTAGCAAAGCTCATTCTTTACTTATACATTTAATTCCCTACTGTGTAGACTTAAGATATTAAGCACACAGCTACATTTTATTAATATAAACAACTATGGTGTGGGAGTCCAGCTCCAACCTGCTCCCACCTACTGAAGTGTTCTTAGGTGGAGAAGAGAAGAATGAGGAATTATCAGATATAAGACACCTAGACAGCGAGAGGAAAGACAGAAACACAGGATAGCTTCGAGAGGGCCTGGGTCAATGTCCACCAGCCCAGAACTTTATTCAAAAGGGCTTTTTATAGCAATGACAAGGGTCGAGGCAAAGGACCTCCCCTCTGCTAGACACAGCCAAGTGTAGACCCTTCCCAACACGTGGTACCTAGGCCCATGGTCCAATCATTCTACTATGCAGTCATGCTGGGTAAATCAAGCTCAGATCTCACTAGGAAACCTCTGTAGTACTAACTTGCATGAAATTCTTGGTTTAGTTGTAAATACAATATATTTCCATAAAATTGTGATATTTAATCCTCAATGAAAAGGTTCAAATGCAAGAAACTCTGTAACTGGTCCTGAATTGTCTTCTACCACGACAGAACTCATTTAGTCATGAAGCTCACAAAATATGTGATTGAGTATATTGACAGTAAAAACGACAGCAAAATTTTAAAGCTTTATGGAAATAGGACAATGAGATTTTTTTTCCTAAATTGATAGTACTCACCCCTTGGAGTCCTTGGAACTGAATTGAAGGTCGAAAAGGAATTAAATTCTATAAAAAAAGAAACAAGTAAACTTTAGTTACTTTGACACAGAACTAAATAAATAAACCTCAAATCTATGTGTTTTCTTCATCTTACAATATGAAAGAAATCCTTTTTATCACATGCTGACTTCAGTATGTAATCACATTAAGTATTGATGTGCTGCTTACATTTCTATAGTTAATACAACAAAAAAATAGATTTTGGCAGTATAGCAATCATGATCGCAAACTGATTGACATGATTTGCAAGAAAAAATACACCAATTCAATCTTTCATAAAAAAAATTCTTAGTTTCCCACTTTTAATGGGAGAGGGAAAAGGGAAAGGATACTTGGAGGAACTTTGAAAAGAACACTCAACAGAATGTCATAACATAGACACAACTTAAATGTAAAAATTTAAATACCCAGGAATCAACTGTAGTTCTCCATCCCTCTCTCCATTTTGCCAGAGACTAGTTTTTACTTAAGAGTCAAAAAGGCTGCCAATTCACTCACAGAATCCTTACTAGGAGAGTATAATTTCTTGAGAACTGCTTTGGCGATTTTTTAAACGTTTTTTATTTGTATATATATTTTTGGTAACTAACATTTTTATCACAGAGCTGTACATTTGGAAGAACAGCTGTATTGGCAAATATTCGCCACCATTTCCAGGTATCCCCAGTCTATGTTCCAAGGGAAGGCTTTCCAAATTATTTAAGAGAGTCACAGGGAAATTATGGACTTGAATATTATTAATAGGAACACATCAGCTTGTTAAGTACCTTTCATTCCCTGATATTTAAACCCAATGCACAAAAAGAAAAAAAGTGCTGTCTCTCTCATTTCTGCCTGAAATAAAAAGAGAAGCAGTGATGTGTCCCCTCACCCTACCCCTGCACCCTCACTCAGCACAGCAAACATACACTTCTGTTACTTCCCAAAGCCTTTGCAGATTGGAGCTTATCACGCTTATAACAAAGTAAAGAGGGTAGAAAGAATAGGTTTTCTGTAATGATGGGAATATCAGAATATAAAATAAAGCACTTTTGTTATTTATAAAAATGGATAATGTCCTAGGGAAACATTACACTAGAATGGTATTTCAGTTCTACCTCATAAGGTGGTATTTAATTTCAGACTTAGGGAAAGAATCATAAAGCTTCCAGGTGACAAATTTACTTCTTGGTGTAAGAAAAGTAGGGTTCTTTAAAAAAAGAAAGATTAAAAGACAATTGTTAATTTGGAAAAAAAAAGTCAATGATGACTCATTCTAATTCATAGGCTCTCATGAAAACAGAAAAGCATGGATTACTGTTCTTTCATGGGAGAATCTCACCCCAAACTATCTTCCATGGCTAAACTTATACTTCTGAAGTAAATGAACCATGAGTACAGAGCCTGTAGAGCCCCTCTGTGTGCCCTTCACAGTATGTTCTGGAGGTCTCAGAATTTCTGTCACTCCTGCCTTTTGGACTCTCCTAGTCACAGCACTGAACATCCCTTGATGGCTGATCAGGGTCAGCTTGCACTCCTGACTAACTTTGCTGTAGCTGAAATTCTCCATCAAGTTCATCAACTGCTGTGTCATTTAAATGCAAACTACTTTCAAATTGCTGACTTCTCAATTGCATATTCCCTCTTCCTTGTGCTAAGAGATACCAGCCCTTATTTCAAAAGCTAGAACCTGCCCTTTCCTTGGTCTAGATCTGCTCCACCTTGCAGGCCTGCTACACTTGTACCATGACAACTGGATCTCTTCTCCATTCCTCAGCTGTCTTCCCAAAGATGGCTGCTTATTATTGCCTACAGGACAGTCATTAGAGACCCAGTAGCAGCAAGCGTTTACTACTGACAAGCACTAACATAACTCTGTGACCAACCTGGCAACCCTCCTACTTTTCTGGCAATGGCTTCTTGGCTCTTGAGCCTCACAACCCCAGAATTAACTTACAAGTTCTTCTCACTCTCCCACATCATATTCTGTTAGTCAATTACTTGCAATAAGAATCACAGAATTCCAAATATGGAAGACCCAGAAATCACAGTTGATGTCCTCTCCTCCATTCCTGGTTGTGTTCCATTAATAACTAAACTGGTAACAGAACTTAGGACTTAGCTTCTTATTTCATCCTACTTTTCTCATACACGTGTGTCCTCCACACATATCTGCTGTGGGAGATATGAGAGCATGGGGGCCTAACTATGCCAGAGTTCACATTTTTGGAGGGAGAAAATGATCAAGCACTAGGTTTTAAGTTTACCATGAAACAGAGTCAGAATTCTAAGGAAGCAGAGCACATGACTTAGAACAGATACTAGAAAAGCCAAAGGGACAATGGGAAAGGTAGATCTTGAGTAGCTGATTAGAAAAACATGCTCAAGGAAGAGTTTTAAAAGCAATGGCCACTCTGTGGGCAGAGGGTAGGTCTTCAGCACAGAACAGAAGGAAGGACAGAAACTAGAGCCGTGACTCCTGCCTATGCTCTCCTATCCTTTATATGTCTTTGTGTTTAGTTCCTGTCTGCCACAGAGTAGGTAAGGCAACTTAAATTTTAGACTTCAAGGTCTCTGCTCAAAAAATGTATCACTCTGTTGAATAACCTTATCCTAGCCCCTCCTTACACTGTCTCTGATGCTGCCTGAGCCTGTCTTCAAGGTGATAACAATTAGAGGCTAGCACTTTTCTGAGTAAGAAAGTAATCTGAAAAAAAGGAAGAAAGGAAGTTGTTTAAAGAAGTTTTTATTTTATTTTATTTTATTTTTTAAAGGAAGGCAGCTTTGAAAACATGGGAAGGGAGAGGGATTAGGGTAGAGAAGGCTGGGAAAATGGATTTGAAAACAGCTCCAAGGGGATGCTTTAGAATACTCTGGAAGTGATGATAAAGGACTCAATTAGTATGACTGGCATTTGAAGCCAACGGGAACTGGTGAACCCGAAGACATTCCCAAGGTGAAATGATAAGGTGTGTTGATAGCTGGAGTATCAGTCACCAGAGAAAAAAGGTGGCTGGCTCCAGGACTAGCAGTCATCCACTCCAGTCAGTCTGCCCCAGACTCCCTCAAATTAAGCTTTTAGTCTCCACTGGAGGTTCATGGCCCATTTCAGGCATTTATTACCTGGCAACCAAAAATAAAGGCCTTCCTCTGTACCTCTAAGTAGATGGCTAGCCAGCCCTGTTAGATAGCACTCTCAGAATATGTTCCATAGTCCCACTGTCTGCCAAAGCAAAGTGAATTTTATAGACATACACATACTTATTAACATGATCTGTTAATAAGGCTTGCTATCAGGAATTGAAATTCTAAAAGAATGCTGCTTGGCAGGGTGGTGTCGGCACAGGCCTTTAATCCCTGCAGAGGCAGGCATCTCCTAGAGTTCAAGGCCAGCCTAGGCTACAAAGGGAGTTGCAGGACAGCCAGAGCTACACACAGAGAAACCCCTCTCATAAAACAAAAACCAAACAAAAAAACCAAACAAAAACAAAAAAGGAACTCTAAGCAGATATTTCAAACATGTTAGTTTTTTGGTCCCAGTGGGGATTTTTTGTTTGCTTGCTTGTTTGTTTTTTTGCCTAGTTACTGTTAAAAGAGTTCAGGGCTGGGGAGATGGCTCAGTGGGTAAAGTGTTCATTATGTACACATGTGGGCCTGAATTCAGATACCCTACACCCACAAAAAAGCCAGGCATGGTCATACATGCCTGTAACCCCAGCACTGGAGAGAGAGATAGCTGATCCCAGGGCCTGACTGGCTAGCCTGATGAACTGCAAACTTGAACTCCAGGTTCAGCAAGCACTTTTGCCTCCAAATAAATAAATAAAATAGAAAAGCGACTACGGAAGACCTCTAATGTCAAACTCTGGTCTTCTTACATGCCTGCATGGGAAAGTTGTGTGGGTGTCCACACACACACACACACACACACACACACACACACAGGAATAATGTTCAAATTTTAAACTAAAAATACTGACCAACTCTGAAAAACTTTGAAGATGTTTACATCCTGCAGTACCAAAGATTCTGTTAAGATTTTAATTCTTTGTGTTAAAACAAGCACCCAATCATACATTAATAAAAACAAATGATTTTGTTTTAATAAATTTAATTATATGTATACAAAAGAACTATCTTAAAACAAAAAGGTAGACTTCTGTATAATTTATCACCAATGTTCAATTTATATATCTAATTTAATATTTATAAACTAGGGGCATGTAAAAAGGATTTTGGACAGAAAGGGGTCATGAGTGAAGGTTTAAGAAACACTGGTGTAGGTAACACTGAAACACTAAAAGTCGGGTAACTCTTCCTGTTACCATTTCAAGCTGAAGCTACAACAAGATCTATGGCCAAAGACATGTATGTCCATATAGTTCCAAGTACTCAAAAATACATGAGAGCCATAAAAGAACTATATCATTTACTACAAAATTATACTAAGTGACAATAGTCTTTCTGTGTAACTCTGGGTACTGACATGACCTGCAGGAGACAGACAGAAGCAAAGCTCAGGTTTCTTGGAAGCTGAATTAAAAAAAAGTCACACTCATCCTTCTTTGCCTCAAATCCTCAAGAGATGCTAGAGTCACTAGGCTTCACAAATCCAATCTACTGTTCTGTCTAGTGAGTCAATCCAACCTCAGATGGGAAGGAAGAGAAACCCTCTTACAGATTTGAGAGAACCAAGATTACACAGTATTTTAAGTAGTATTTTAAGTAGATAGCTATTACAGCTAAATTACAAAAAAAAAAAAAGATTGAAATAACTAAAACTCAAGTAAGAAGAGGACAACCCCTCCAAATCTACATAATGCAGTCGTTGTTTTGAAATAGTTTTTGAAAAACTGTATTTAATGCAGGTAAAATTTAAAAAATACATTGTCTTAAATCTTAGGATTTGAAACAGCTCTTAAGTGAACATGGAAGATAAGAGTCTAACCTGAAAAACAGCCAGAAAGTTACTGTGACCCAGACTTCTCCAACACTTGAAGCATAATCCCATCATTTCCCCCAGGAACTGAATGTTGGCCTTATAACTGTATAATAAGCTTAATGCCAAATATAACTTGTAAATAAAGGCAAATAGAGTCTGTCCCCTGTAATTCTGATTGCTGGAGTAGAAGTAGTGAAATAGAACAAGGTTAAAATATCTGCAGCAGCTAAGTCACAAAGGGAGCCATTATAGGAGCTGACACTGGGACAGTTTGTGATCCTAGTCTGTTTTAAAGGCCACTCTGGAGGCTAGGTCTAACAAACCATGGGGAGAATAGTAGAAACCCAGAAGCCAGCTGCTGGTCCAGGGGTATGGTCCTGAAGAGTGATGATGGAGCTAGCATTGGAATGGTGATAAAGGCTGGGGTCACATTCTAGATATTTTAGGACTGACAGGACTTGATGATAGATCAAACACACCAAAAGAAGAGACAAATCAAGGGCTATGAGTTAAGTTCTAGACAACTGGAAAATGTGGTTATTAACTGAAATGGGGCTCATTCAGGTGGTACCAGATCAAAAAGTGAAATCAAGTCAGAGGGAAGATGGTGAGTGGTAAAATCACTAAAATTAATTACATGAATGTATGAACTGTCAAGCAGTAGAAGAGCTGTATTTGATTACAAATCTTAAGTGCCTATTAAATGATGATTAAAGTGCCTAAAGCTGAATAGAGCATTGTTTTTTTTTTCTTTGTTATTGTTTGTTTGTTTTTGAAGACAGATTCTCACAATGTAGCCCTGGCAGTCCTGGTACTCACTATGTTATAGACCAGGCTGGCCTCAAACTCAGAGATCTGCCTGCCTCTGCCTCCTGAGTGCTGTAGTTAAAGGTGTATAACACTGTTCGTGGCCAATAAAGTGTTTTTTTTTGTTGTTGTTGTTGTTTTGGTTTTTTTTTGTTTTTTTGTTTTTTTTGTTATAGTTAGTTTTAAGCTAGGGAACTTGCTATGGAGACAAGGTTGGAGTCAAGTTTGTGTTGATCTTCTTGCCTCTCTTCTTGTGTGCTGGGATTACAGCCATATACCCGAAATTTAAAAAGGTGTGATCTGGAGATTTGACATTCATTAGTACATAGCTGTTATTTGAACCTTCAGAACTAGACAGACTCACCTAGAGCAAGTGAACAGGGACCTCAAAGACATGCAAGAACGATCTAAGCAGAGAATGGACGGCAGAGGAAAGAGAAGAGAAGGAGGAAAATCCTGTGACTGCTTTTAATACAGAAATATGGTCAGCTGGACGGAGAGCCTGTCTTCCCAGACTGCCTTGATTGTGCGAAGATAGGGATGGAGATGTTTGGAAATAAGACACCTGGTCAGGTACACTTTCAAGGGTGTGATAAAGACAGTAGGCTCAGCAGATGACAAGTGAAGACACCACTCATCTCCATAAATATACTTTCTCCTTTTGATAGTTCCCCTTTAACACAGGCAGGAGTGTGTGTGTGTGTGTGTGTGTGTGTGTGTGTGTGTGTGTGTGTGTCTGTGTGTGTGTGTTTCCACATGTTTACTTACTTCTATACATGACAACCACTTTAGTGATGGCAAGGGCTACCTATGTCCTACTTAGTTTCTTTCTTTTCTTTTTTTTTTTTGGTTTTTCGAGACCGGGTTTCTCTGTGTAGCTTTGCGCCTTTTCTGGAGCTCACTTGGTAGCCCAGGTTGGCCTCGAACTCACAGAGATCCGCCTGGCTCTGCCTCCCGAGTGCTGGGATTAAAGGCATGTGCCGCCACCGCCGGGCTCCTACTTAGTTTCATATCTTCAGTAACTCATTCTATGTCTAGGTAGGTCAGAAGATGAATAAAAATGTTTGTAGAATGAAAAAAAAAATCTGTATTTGGTAGTTGTACCTGTTGTTCCTCTAAATCTTTCATTACAGGAAAAAATAATACAACTGAGTTTTTATGACATGGGTACCTCTCCTGATCCCTTCAGGCAACATAGTTTCTCACATGGAACCAGAAGCAACAATACTATTACCTAAAGATACACACTGGCTCCTGAAAGGCCCATTGGATAAAGGTACTTGCCACCAAGTCTGACAACCTAGATTTGATTCCTAGCACCCTACGGTGGAAGGAGAGAACTGACTTGCACAAGGTGTCCCCTGATCTCTGCAAGTGTGCCCTGCCCACTCATATCCACACATAAATACACAGGCGAACATATAATAAATATATATAATAAAAACTTTCAAGATACACTAGCAGTTAGGTACCCACTTAAGAATATTAAAATCTCTAGGCCAGCAGTTCTCAACCTGTGTGGGTTGAGACCCCTTTGAGGTCACCTAAGACCATCAGAAAACACAGATATTTACATTATGATTCATAACAGTAGCAAAGTTACAGTTATAAAGCAGCAATGAAATAACTATGGTTGGGGGGGGGTCACCACAACATGTGAAATTATATTAAAGGGTCACATCATTAGGAAGGTTGAAAACTACTGCTCAAGGCAAATCTTACAAGAGAAAGTTCAAGCATGGTGTTATACCCTTCAATAAGCTTGCTGTTGACTAACAGTCTCCAAGCCAAGGTTACCTCCATTAATCAAGAACACTGAATCTATTCACAGTGTTTAATGCTCAGAGACAAGCAATTAAGGAATCAACAAATATTCTCTCACATTTCCTCTCCTCTCCCCTCCCGTCCACTCCCCTTCCCCACTCTTTTCCCTGTGTGTGTTTCCATGGGGTACAGCTCAATGGTACAGCAAATAGTACTTAATTCTACTCACAGAGCCAAAACCAAAAGAACCCACCAAAACAGCGAGAGGTAATCTGGAAGTAGTGCTAGCATATTCAGAGCCTTCAGCCTTCAGGAATTAGGGAATTTCAGAATGACACTTAAAATGTTAACCCAGGTATGTTATACAGAATTACTTAATTTCAGTAATCACTAATGACAGAAACAACGAAAGTTCTGAATTTCATGCTAAAGTCAAATTTGATTTTCATATTATCTATGTCCTATGATAGCCATATTAAAGGCAATTTATAGAGGTTATTGAATAAAAGAAGTCTATTAAAATACAAGCAAAAGTGTAAGAACTCTATTCAAACCATTTTTTTCTAATTTCCTTAAAACATCAACAACATCCATAATTTCCATCCTATAAAGGAACAAACCTATCTGCCTCAGATTCACATTCTCTCTCTTCCCTCTCTCTTGCCCCCTCTCCGCTTCAGGGTCTCTAGTTCCTGTAGCCCTGCCTGTCCTGGAACTCACTTTGTAGACCAGGCCGGCCTTGAACTCACAGAGATCCACCTGCCTCTGGAGTGTTGGGAATAAAGGTGTCCACCAACTTCTCACCTTTATTTCACTTTATCTATTTATTTATTAATTTATTTAGTGGGTTTTTTGTTTGTTTGTTTTTTCTTCAAGATAGGGTTTCTAGGGTTTCTCTGTGTAGTTTTGGTGCCTGTCCTGGATCTCACTCTGTAGACCAGGCTGGCCTTGAACTCACAGAGATTCACCTGGCTCTGCCTTTCCAGTGCTGGAATTAAAGGCGTTCGCCACTGCTGCCCCGCTCTCATCTCTATTTTTAAATATAGATTATCTAATCAACAGATGTCTTTTGATTACCAAACAAGATGTATAGTGATATTTTATTTGTATTGAAATGTGATTTTATTTGTATATTAATAAAGTTGCCTTGGGGTCAGAGCAAGCCAGAGCAGAAGCTGGGTGGTGGTGGTGGTGGTGGTGGTGGTGGTGGTGGTGGTGGTGGTGAACGCCTTTAATCCTAGCACTTGGGAGGCAGAGCTAGGCAGGATCTCTGTGTGTTCAAGGACACAGCCAGCATGGGGACACACACCTTTAATCTCAATACCAACCATAGAAGACCTGGAAGTCTCTACAGACAGGCAGTGATGAGGAGGTCATGTGGCTGGGTTTACAACCAATGAGAAGGCAGAACAGAAAGTCTGGACACAGGAAGTAGCTCTCTTTCGGAGAGGAAAAACAGAGCAGCAGTGAAGGGTAAGGTTTTCAGCTTTCAGCTATTGCTCTGACCTCTTGGCTTTTAACTCTGCAATTGGCTCTGTGTTTCTTATTTAACAAGATGGTTACATCTACATCGAATATAAATATGAGGTAGATCACTGAATCTACCCTGAGAAAAAAGATAAAGAAATAGGATAAATGGTTAGATCATTGAATCTACACTAAAAAGAAAAAGGGAAAGATATAAAAATGACAAAAGGTAGATTATTGGAACTTCTATGAAAAGAAAAAAAAATCAATTTTTGAATCTACTTTTAAAAAGGAACTACTTGTTTTAAATAGGGTAAGTAATGAAATTTTTTTTTGTCTGAGTTTATCAAATGTTACTGGACTGGACATTATTATATATTAATGGAGTTTTTCATCTGAATCTGTCAAATGTTAATGGACTAGACGTCGTTAATGTAATCTTGACTGTGTATATTGTATATACTTATTGGATATGATTTTTCTTGTATTAGTTATAACCTTTTTTAAATTTTAGACAAAAACAGGGGAAATGTGGTATTGTGTTCCCAAAAATACTGTGCAGGCTAATAAACTTATCTGGGGTCAGAGAACAGGACGGCCACAATATTAATCCTAGCATTCCAGAGACTGAAATACCTCTGGATCTCTGAGTTCAAGGCCACATTAGAAACAGCCAGGCGTGGTGACACACACCTTTAATCCCAGAAATCCAGCCTTTAATCCCAGGGAGTGACGGCAGAAAGAGAAAGATATATAAGGCGTGAAGACCAGAAACTAGCAGTATTTGGCTGGTTCAGCATTTTGGCTGGTTAAGCTTTTAGGCTTTGGAGCAGCACAGTTCAGCTGAGATTCATTCTGGATGAGGACTCAGAAGCTTCCACTCTGAGGAAACAAGACCAGCTAAGGAACTGTCGAGGTGAGGTAGCTGTGGCTTGTTCTGCTTCTCTGATCTTCCAGCATTCACCCCAACAACTGGCTTCGGGTTTGTTCTTATAAATAACCTTTTAAGATTCCTGCTACAAAGATGGAATGAATTTTCACCGAAAATGATACTTACTACCTTAGCTCCCCTACTTCCCACCCACTTCCATCTCAAGCTCCTGTTTTTGACTTTCCTTTTTTGTTTAAAGACTAAGGTATCCTGATTATTATTAATGCCAAGAAATCCCAACATGCTCTTCCTCCTTTAAAATCTTGTTAAGGTCTAGTGATTTTGTTCATCTCTAACACCAACAGACCTAGCATAGACTGCACTATCATCTCTGGCTTGGACCATCATACTCCTTCCTAACTCATCTCCTTACTTCCAGATTCACATTATAGTCCTGAACACCAAACCCAGCATTTTAAAGCAGCACTCAGGGCACCTCAGTCTCCCCACAGTAATGAAGAACAAAGTCCAAACTACTCAGTAAGATAATCAGCCTGCTCCAACCTGCTGGTGCGTCCTTAAACCCAGCTGTTTTTCCCTCCTTCATTCGTGCTGAAGAGAAACAGGTTCTTTCTGGCAATTAGCAGAAACTGCTCCAGCTTTTCTACCACAGTTCCTTACTTAACTATAACACTTGGTATGATGGAGATGTGGTCCCCCAGACCAGTCTCTAGTCCCCAAAAATCTTAATGCTCAAGTCCTTTAACACCCAAGGATTATTTCTAAACTAATAACACTAAAGACTGAAGGAAGCAAGGAAGTCCATGCTAGCCTAATGATGTAATTACTAGGAAACCTGTAGCCAAATGTCCGCAGAACAGAGGTCAATGCAAGATGCTGATCTGACTCATGAGTTTTTAAGTAGCATGTAGATTAATACGATCTTCCCATGTCTTCTGTTACACAGCCACAATTTGAGAGTGGTTTGGACTATGATGGCAAAGTACTAGAAGAAACTCTTAAACCAGTGCTTTCTGAAGTTTTAACTTATTCACAAGAGCCCTAACACCACAGCAGGAATTACAGATGGTAGAAATTTAGGGAAGATGAAAGGACAGTTTTTAAAAAGATGAAAAAACATTAATAAAACAAAGACAGAGAAAGGAGTTCTGTTTGGTGAACCTGACCTGAATTATGCCACGTCTTTTAGCTTTAATTTGGCAATAGAAACACAACCATTAAATTATACTATCTTTCAGACTGGCTTTTCTATATTTCTGCTTAGGTTATAGGAAATGTTCTATATAGCTGTACGGTGTGTAAGGGAGTCAAATATGGGGCTCTATTATATGCTTTGTTTTCTTTATTGTAAAAGCATTAATGCCTACCATACCATATTTTAGAGCTATCTTCTCAAACATTCCACATTTATCCCCAAATGGCTGGATGATGGTGCCAGCTCCAGAGCTCCTTATGGCAAAGAAAAGGTTCACTACAAATTACTAAAAATGACCCAGCACTGACTTCATCTAGCCCTATCACCAACTGCCTGGCAAGTGCACAGCCTCTGTAGTCTTCCCTGAGTACAAAGGGAGCAAAAGGAAAGGCTGAACCCAAGGACTGTCCTTGGTAAGTCTCCCTGGAAGCCATTCCAAGAATGCTATACTTCTTTTAAATTCTTGAACATGTTCCAAACATTCACATATGATCCTTTTCTCTCCTCCCAATCTGGGTGCTAAGGTTCCCCTGGCTATCTTTTTAGCAATCTGGCTACTATTTTTCTTTAGGAAGGAGCACTATCCTTTGCACTGAGAACTGAGCATTTGGATAAACTTTTCAAGTAATATACAGAATTGGAGCATGAAGTTATCTTTCCTTGATTAAAAAAATAAAAGCATGTGAAGATTAAGTGCTGACTGAAAAATGGATCTAGAAGCAGGGAACATTTAAATTAAATGAAATCTAGCTACACTTTTGAAGCCAAATAAATGGAATCTACAGCAAACCTCACCGTATTACTCAATAACATCTGACAACACTGGCACTGCTGTGGCACAAGTCTAGAGCCCAAGGTGGCAGCTGGATTTACACAGCAGACTGCTGAAAAGTAAGAGACATAATTATTTGGGAGCAAGAAGGAAGCATGGGATTATTATTTTCTGTGTCTTTTAAAAAATGATTTATTTCTTTTTATTTTGTGCACATTGGTGTTTTGTCTGCAGGCATGTCTATGTGATGCTGTCCAATCCCCTACAACTGGAGTCACACAGTTATGAGCTGTCCTATGGGTGCCGGGAATGGAACCTGGGTCCTCTGGAAGAGCAGCCAGTGCTCTTAACTGCTGCGCCATCTCTCCAGTCCCCTATTTTCTGTGTCTTAACCCACAGTGAATCAATTGCTGGAAACTTTATCTGGAAGAAAGCCTCAGGGTGGAAGCTTGTCCTACCACCTGCTGAAGTAAGGGCTAACGACAAAAAAGACCGTGAGACACACTACCTGGAGATTCCAGGAAGGACAGTGACATAGTAACAGGCTAACTGAGGAGCACATGTTTGACTAGAAATAACACATGATTTGAAAAATACAGATAATGAACTCCACTCGAAATTAAGAAGTACACTTATAAAAAAAGTTTCAAACTAACATTTTTCTAAATGACAATTATCAAAACAAAATAATAATAATGATTTCAAGCCAATAGAGCTGACAAAAAAATTAAATGATTCTTACATAAAGGCAGCTGCTATTTGATTTTCAGGGAAACAAAGTGAATATCTATGCTCCCAAAGGCAGTCATAGTTAGACATTTATGCTATAGTTGGGAAAGCATAATACTATCTGAGCCAAACACTTCTGAAGGCTTGTGTTTTGAGACAGGGTTCTCTGTGTAGCCCTGGCTGTCTTGGAACTCACAGAGACTCACCTACCCCTGCCTCCTGAGTGCTGGGATTAAAGGCATGGGGCCACCATCACCACCCGGCTCCTTTGGAAGCTTTATAAAAGACTGAGGGAAGGGAGTTACAAGTTCAAGGTGTGCCTGAACTACTGAGGAAATTCAAGGCTAGTTGTAGTAACTCACTGGGATTTGCCTGAGCTATAGAGAAGCTCAAGGCCAGCCCTAGCAACTGTTAGGCATTGTCTCAAAACAAGGAAAGAAACAGGAGAATATAGCTCAATTGGGAGTAGAGTATTTGACCTAGCACACAGGAAGCCCCATGTTTGCAAACCAACACGACTTCAAACAGTGGGTAGTGCTACACAGCTTGCAAACCTAGTACTTGGAAGGTGGAGGCAAGAGTATCAGAAGTTCAAGGCCACCCTTAACTATATAGCACTTTCTAGGCCAGCCTGCAATGCATGAGATTCTTTTTCCAAAAGGGGTTGGGGCTACAGTTCAGTGGTAGAGAGAGTGCTTGCCTAGCACATGTGAGGCCCTACATTCAATGTGAGGCCCTGGGAATCTAAAAAAAGACCAAATTGAAGGGCTCAGCAATAACAAAATCTAAAAAAACGGTGTTTTGAGATTTTTTTTTATTTATATAAGTGTATTATTAAAATGCCAAAAGAAAGAAGGGTATATTAGTAAGGAAGTCAGCTAAAATGTATTTTAATTTTATATATAGTTTGACATTTTGGGGAAATATAAAATAGTAATATAAGCTCTTCTCATATATGCTGAGCACAGGCAGACCACACAATCATAGACCATAAAGCTAAAATTTATGATGATTTTGTTCCTTGCTCTTTTAATTCAAAGTCATCTAAGTTTAGACAAAGCTTGACATCCTAGATACCTGTATTAAAATATCTGATATTTTTTCTGTAAATCATGAAAATAACCTTCCAGTTTATATATATATATATATATATATATATATATATATATATATCACTTTTGAAACTGGTTCCATATTCCAGCAGCCATTCATTCCATCTGCAACTCCCAGCATGCCCATTCACATTCTCCAAATTTCTTTGAAAATAGAAAACTTAAATAATGAAGGCAAATGAAGTTTTGTGTTATGAAACAATGAAGAATTGTGATTTGTGAAAACCAAGATTTCAGTATCTCTATCAGATTCTGTTTCTGTGAGCCCTGAGAACCCAGAACTTGTGCTTGATTATAACTATAGAATTATATACTTTGCCTAAATCATAGCTTCTAAATTCCTAACTCTACTTCTGTGAAGCCCCATGCCAAGTGGATTATCAAACAGATAAAATAATATGGACAAAAAGAACTCTTGACCTTAATTTAGCAAATAAAATTGTTAACACTGTTGGCCCTTAGAAAGTCATTAAAAAAATTCATCATCCCTTTTATTACCTTCTGGGTAACTATTTGTCATCAAGTACCCTCCTCTACTAGTACAGGAGCAAGTTTATGTAAGAAATAAAAATCACCCCCCAGCCCAGAGAGCTGATAAGCTTAACTATCCCCAAACTTTCCCATTATCTACCACAAGCCAACAGTCTCAAACAGCAGTTACTTCTTAGGATGGGAAGTGAAAAGGACCAAATAAATACCCTTGCACTGGTGGAGGAAAGGGGTCAGGCAGATGCCCATTGCCAGCAACTGTTTCTGTTCCCTGTGGGGAGCCCTGGTCTGGCTGAACCAGGAAAGACACCCAGGCAAGCTCTGTATTTCAGAGAAGCCTGCAGTTAAGTGTTGGTGAGAAGACCTTCAGCGCTGCATCTTCTCCCCATTTCCCTACAACAGGTCTGTCATCTTCACCCTAGGTTAGACTCCATTTTCCCAGCCGCTTTTGTTTTGTTTTGTTTTGTTTTGTTTTGTTTTGTTTTTGGAGACAGAGTTTCTCTGTCTAGCTTTGCGCCTTTCCTGGATCTCACTCTGTAGACAGGCTGACCTTGAACTCACAGAGATCCGCCTGCCTCTGCTTCCCGAGTGCTGGGATTAAAGGCGTGCGCCCAGCCTTTTCCCCAGCCTCTTAACAAGCGGTGCTTAAAAACAAAACAAACAAACAAACAAAAAAACAATCCCTAAGTGACACAACTAAGGGCAGCGCCGGTGAACCCAGGGACAGGGCAGCCCAAAACAAAGAGCTAGGTCAGCTTACTCAACCCTCCACCCGAGGGGTGTTCCTTTCCATCACCAGCTTTTCAGGAGAATGGGAATTCTAAGGCTAATTTAACCTACCAGGCTCCACATCTAGAAAAGTAGAGACACGTGGCTGATCCATTAATTTAATGCCAGAATGGAAAAACGAGTGATGACAGAAATAAGCATTAAGGGCAGTTAAGAACAAAGACACCGACTTCAGTATTTAATGAAAATAAACAACATTAAAAATAAAAATAATCAACTAAGTAGAGGGTTGACAGTGAAGTAATTTTAGATCTGGAAAGATAATGACATGTAAACAGAGGTGAGCTGACCACTCCAAACACCATGCAAAACTAAACTTCCCTGTGGAAACGAAGCCAAGGCCACACAAATGCAAGAAAACAAACTCCCTTCTAAGGCTTCGGGGACATGCAGGCCAGTGGACACTGGGGCTTCTCTGTCACTTCAGTTATCCTGGGCACTACCTTCTCTTTTCTTCAACTCCGACAGTGTGTGGTGTAATATCACTGTTTAACTGCACGGTTTGCCTGTGGTCTCCCAAAGTGGCTGCCGGACGTTCAGTTTCTGGAGGTGACTTCCCATCCACTGTATTGCAGCCGTTCCTATCTCCAGGTCTGTTTTGTTTTTCACCTGGGGCCTAAGCTCCTCTTCTTACACCCCTGACCTACCTTCTTCCCACTCCGTTCCTTCCTATGCCCTTTCCTTAGAACCCACAACCTTATCGCTCCATCTTGCAGGGCTGAAGTTCTCTCCACTGGCAGCCTTGCCGCCCCCCCCCCCCCTTGTACATCTGGCTTTCCCCAGATGGGCCTCCCACTCCATGCTGGTGCTGGCCTCTTTCTTGCCTGTGAACCTGTCTGGAGAGCAGTTCCTGGCACATTCAGTTTGAAATTTCTTTCTGGGTCTTTATTGCCACATCTGAGGTACCCTCCCAGGGCATTAAGTAGGTGTATTTCTCTCTGTGCTCCTCTCAATCCCCCACAAAACCTGTGACTACTTTTCACCATATGCTTCTCTGTGCATAGCATGTGTCCAACCAATTCTTTGGAGCCTCCCGAGAGTATGGTCTGAATTTCCCTTTTCTGCTTATAAATACCCTGTCATGTGAACTCACACACTCCCAAGATGTACACAACTGTTTGTGCCCTCCCTCCTCCGTGAATATGCATGTGTGTGGGAGCCTCTGCTGGCTCAGGTTTCTGCCTCTCTGGTGGCTTTGCTTGAGACTGTTTTTCTCTGTATGCATTTAAAGTGCCTGGCACTAGTGGGAGCTCAACAGATGTTAATTCTTTTCTCCACTTTTATCTAAGTATGTGAGGTCTAAGTCGGGTGTCCCTCTGCCGAACCGTGCCTGTTTTATGAGACAAACTGGAATATATTCTTGAGTAGGCACTGAGCTATTTTAGAAAGCCCGGCGGGGTGTAGCTCTTTCTGTCTCTCTGAACAAAGTGTCACTGGCCCCACATATGGCATAGCTTTCCCTTCGACAATATATCCACTTTCGTCTCCCTACTCCACATCCCCCTACTACACGTCTAAAATCGGCTTCCTTGTACCCCCAGCTAGTTAAGTGTCTTTATGGTGCCCTACTCTTTCAGTGTGAAAGTGCTGATGGGTTTGGACTCCAACTGCGGATTTTGTGCCTCTGAGCCTCTCTCTTCCTGTAGAAGTGGAGACGGGCGCTCGGAGTATGGTATGAGAGGGGCACGCAGGTTTCTCTCCGGGACCCCGGAAGAGATCAGAGTCTCTGTTCAGGATGCCTTGTGTCCCCGCCACCGCAACCTTCGGGCTCACTCCTCATCTAGAGACCGCGAGTCAGCACAGGACGCGGTGCGCCTCTCGGCTATGCTGAGCTTCGGAGAATTCCTTTCCCCAGAACCTGCCGTCCTGTTACGGGCTATCCTTGTGTTTTGAGTCTTTTAGTGTCTCTCCCCGGGATGTGGTGTAGGTTCGCTGCCACGCGGGACGCGGGACGCGGTGCGTCCCCGGGAACCCAAGGCAGAGCGCCGGAGTCCTCGGGAGTGCAAGGTGTGCCCCCTCCCCCTCCCCGCAGCGCCGGTGTCCCGGCCTTCCCGAGTACAGCGTGTACACTCCCGCCTACACGCGGGGTGCCAGTGTCTCCAAGTCCCTGAGTACAGGCTGTGTCCTCACCCCCACGGAGCGCCGCTGCCCCTCGCTCTGCGGCTTCACCGCCCCTCGGCATTTCCCCGAAAACTCGGACCGCCGGCCCTCGTTCTTTACTGGTAGCTGCGCGCGCCCCCTCCGTGGGTAGGGCGGTCGCGGTACGTCTCTCCCCAGGACCAAACAAGCCAGGAACCCCGCGGGCGCCGTCGGAAAGTCCCGCAGCGGCGGCGCAGCCCAGACCGGGCCGACCCCGCCGCCAGGGGCCGCCCGCCCGCCCGCCAGCCCGCGCCCTCGTCCCCGCGGCCCCCGACCGCGGCGTCGGCGTCCCCGGCCGGCCCCGCTCCGCTCCCCTCCGCGGGCGCCGAGGCAGCAGCGGGAGCCAGCGCCCCACCGGCGCCGCGCCGGGGCCCGGGCAGAAAGCGCAGTGGCCCCCGCCTCCCCGAGCGCTGCCCCGCAGGCCGCTCACCTTGTGGCTCTGGTAAGTCTCCAGCGCCCGGATCGCCGTCTCGGTGAGCTTCACATGCAGCACGGTGATGTTGTCCTGCCCCAGCCGCCCGCACGCCAGCCCGTAGCGCTGCTCCTCCCGCAGCCCCGCCGCCCCCCCCGCCGCCATCTTAAACTCCCCGGGGTGCCACCGCGGACGCCGCTCGGGCTCCAGCCTCCACTGCGGCCGCGGCTGCTCGGGCTCCTGCAGCCGCTGCCACAGCTACGGCCATCCCGCTGCTGACGTACTGTCATATACTGCGCGCAGCTAGACCTCGGGCTTCCACGGCTGCCGGCCGCCCCACCCTCGAGCTCGCGCCCCGCCCTGGCCTCTGCTCATTGGCCTGGGTCCCCACAGAGCCGCCCTCATTGGCCGCCCTTCACCCCGAGGGGGAGGGGCCCAAAGTCGCCGGAGTTTTGCTCGGGACGGGACGTCCGACAGAGGAGAGGCTGACGTCGGGGTGACGCGCCGAGTTAATCGCATTTGACGTCACGTCTCGTCTTGGCTCGCCTGCGGCTATTGGCGGAGCCGTTTGGGGGATCCCCTGCTAATTGGGCGTCAAGGTTACCAGATCTGGTCGTCTCAGTTAAAGCCCCGCCCCTTGACGGGTAATAGTGGACCGAACGCAGTAGTCGGTGGTGAAGAAGATCCCCATACCCTAAGGGTGAAGGCAGGACAGGTGACCAAGTACGGATTTTGCCTTCCGACAGCTGCGGAAGCTTTGGACCTTGTTGTCCCTCTGTGGGGCGGACTCAGTAGACAGTCTCCAGAGCTTTTCCTTAAAAGGAAGTTCTGTAGAGGAGTGGAACAGAGGATACTTCATTCCAGACTTGAAATTACGTATCGGCTGTAGTCTTCAGTAGTTGTGTGGAGCAACTTCAGGGGCATGGGAAAGCCATGCGGTTTGGGGTTTCTTCTTTCAGAGGACCCTAGAAGAGTAGAACTGACGTTGACCTCGGTGAAAAGAAACATGGACACCCGTTTTCTGAATTTGTTTGAGATCTCTACGTTTCATTGGACAGGGCTGGCTTTAGGCTAGTAAAAGGTCTTATTGAGGTTAAATGGAGGAGGTAGAGGCCACAGTGTAAGGAGGCTTGGCTTACTTTCCTGTCCGGTTTATGCTCTGTGTGGGCATGGCTAGAGGAGAGTGCCTAAGCTCTTCAAGCTGTGTGTGGATAGACGAGATAGGTTTTCCCCGAAGAGGCCAATAATTGGGTGACCAGAAACACAAGACAAAGTCGGGATGTAATTTATGAGAGAATAATAATAATAACTTTAAAAATACCACACACAAGACAATTCAGCTGAGGCTGGGGGATTGACCATGGAGGGTTCTAGGCCAGCTGGACTACAAACCAAGCCCGTCTCAAAAAACAACAACAACAAAACTTAAACAACAAAAAAGAATAAGTGAAAGATGTGAAAGCTGGGATAGGCATCCTGTAAAAATACCCCCCCCCCTTTTTTTAAAATTTGAGACATTCATTATTCTCAGATTGTAAAACCTTACTATGTCTTTGATGGGATTCTTTTTATAGGCATTTAATCAGTATTTCTCTAGCTTTTTAATACAGTTGGGGCTATGATCTCTTTTGATTCCTTATCCACTCCACACCTGAGTAAATGCCCCTTTTTTTCCAGACCCTCAAGCATTCTATGTTTATACTACAAGTCTCAGAAGGAATTATCTTCCTGTAGTGTAGGGATTAGATAAAAGCACGGGTATCTAGTGCAGTTTCATCAAGAGAGATCACTTTGTAAATTGTCCTAATTTCAGCCCACTAGTATTAGTTCTGCTAACGTGGTTTACACCTGTTAACTTCTGTCAGTTCCCTTAAATTCATTGAATAGGGAAATTAAGGCAATAACAAAGGATGAATTACAAAATTTACAGGGGAAAATAAAAGCTTCATATTTCCTCCTAAAATTCCTTACTCAAATACTTCATATCTAAGTGAAGTATGGTCTGGAAAGGAATTGTATGTGAATTCTTTATTCTTGTCTTCTTTACTTCTATAGAACTTACCACACATCTAAAGCCTTAGTTATTTGGGTGTGGAGTGAACAGGGAGATGGAGGAGGATTGACTAGAACAAGTTAAGCCTGTACCCACTGCTTTTTCCGGTGAGGGTGGGTAAATCCCCGCCCACCGGAGATCCTAACTTAGTCTCCTCTTACTAAGAATTCTGATGACATCCAAAGGGTGTGTGGGGGGAGGGGAGGGGTTTCACCGTAGTTTTCAAACGTCTAATGTCTGCCCCCTTTTCTAGTAGCTGATTATTTTCTTAGTTTTAGGTAACTTTTTCTCAGTCCTTTTTTAAATGGGAATCAAACATTTTAATGGGTTATAATATGATATTATAGTGAATTAATGTCTATATGCACATTCCTTTTCCCTTTTGAGCTTTCCAACTGGGGTTGAAAGCAATCTTCATGAGCAATGTCTAATAGACTTCTTGACTGATTATGCCAACCCAAATCAGATGGTCAAGCTGTGCTGCCCGTAAAGATAATTAATTTGAAGATGGCTGATGAAAATCACCCTTCAGTATGGTTACCAATGTATACATGTTTTGTGTATCTTTGTTCAGCTAAAATAACAGTCACTAAATGCCAGCTAAGTGTAACATGCTGTGGAAAAAAAATTAAAAATTAAACGTTATGGTTTCCAGGGGAGTTTTCTTCATAAATGTGAATGAACCAACACACAGCAAAGCAATTAGAGAATTAGTAAATGCTAATTTGGATATGTTGGTGATGAGCTTAAACCATGCAAAGAAAGAAGTCTGGGGAGGTTTTGTGGAAATGGTAAAACTTTTAAGGTCTTTTGACTGCTAAGTAGATTCTTGATAAGTAGAGGTGGTACAGACAGAGAGAGGCCAATAAAAATTACTGTAATAATCACTCTAGATAAACCCATTCATTTGTGAATGAGGAAACACAGACCCCCATTAATTTAAAAGCAATGCACCTAACCTATTATAATTGGAAGAGATGGTTCTGAGTCAGCTTTTTAATCTAACACCTATGAACACCAAATAGATACTGTTGTATTTCACTGAAGAAACCCACCTTAATGCCACAAAAGGACATGGGAAGTAATCTGAGCCAGGGCCTACCATGGCTTTGATGTGCACATGTGTAGCTCAAGCAGAGGCTGCCTGACCATTCAATGTCTTCTGGCCTTCAGATGTGGGAGCACCCCTCATCTGTAGCTGCTGCATATTTAGTGACCATTTCCAATGTCTCTGCTATCTTCAGGACCCATTTGGTACCCAAATAAGTGAAACAGGACCAAACAAAATGTCATAGGGAGGGTGGTACTAGACTATAGTGAGCTGGGATTATTTAAAGGCCTGATAGGTTCTTGGTCAAGCAGATTATTTTAAGTGAACTTGAAGGAGTTCAGTATTGACAGATTTAATTTTTAGGGAAAGCTGGAAGACAATAATTTTTACGCAAACCTTTTGATTTTTATTAGCATCTAACCAAACAATTCTCTGTGTAGTAAAGTCTTTGAGGTGGGCACAATGACAAGCCTGCTATCCCAGCACTTGAGAAGCTAATGTAGGAAAATTAAGAGTTCCAGGCCAGGTTGGACAACAGAGTGGGGGCTTGTTTAATAATTTCTTGTTAGAAAGGGTTAGAGGTGGACTGGAGTGCTATGTAGATAAAAAGAACCAGAGGAGTTGGACTGAGGTGGGTTTCAGCAAACATCTTGTATTTCTGTCGATTGTATGTTTATCTAGGCTTGGGTTAAGAGTGGTATATATATGGATGCTGGGAAGGGAAGTTGAGTCTTTCTGTAGCCATATATACAGAGAAGGCCCAAGACAAATGGTTTTCTAAAAGGGACTGCCCATCATGGCAGTCCTTCAGGTACCCACTTCCATGATCATTCTTGGATACTAGAAGGACACTGGGATTGGTGTGTGCATACCCTGGCACAGGCAGCCCCTGCTTTCTCCCACAGGCCATCCTCTGAGCATCCTCTTCTATGTTTAGTCTCCTTTTAGGAAAGTGGGATACTTTTAAGTGTTTAATCTGGATATAGGGAAAGTTGGTTAACGTACCCTATCAGCCATGCAGCATCCTGCATCTCCTTCTGTTCTATTCCTTCCTTGACACTGGGAGCTGAGTAGTGATAGTGTAGGTGCACAGGGTTATCTGTATTCTTTTTAGGTCTATTGAACACAACAGGTTCTTTTCCAGACATAAAACACTTCATTTTTTACTAACACCCTTGTAAGCTATTTACTGCTCTAAAGGTGGTGGCACCTGGGAGAATGGAGTCAATAAATGAGGCAGGCTAAAGTCCCATTAATAGCCAACTTTATTCAAAGTACCAGGCAATGTATACTCTGAGGGTTAAGAAGAGTCACATGAATAAAGTGTGCAATCACATCAGCAAACTGAACATGGTGGGCAAGCCTCAAACAGCACAAACATGTTTTTCCATAGAAGCATATAAACAAGTAACAATAGCCAGTTGTGATGAATAATCGGAAGTAAACTCACTCCTCTTCACTATGCCTGGGAGGGGTATGAAAGAATAATCAAGAGCAATTCTGTGCTTTTGAAAAACTTAGGTCACAAGACTCTTGTTTCTTGGAGTTTTTTCACAAGCACCCCGAAATCTCCTCACATGACATAAGCTGCTTTCTCCCTAATTTTGTTGTTGTTTTTTTTTTTTTTTCTTTTTGCCTTTCCTCCTTTGAAGAGACATCTTTAAAAGGTTGTATGTCCTTTGGAAAGAAAAGTCATATTTTATTGTCTTACTTACCAAAACAATAACAGCAAAACTAACTCCTTGATGAAGGGAACCTTTCATAACACAATAAGCGACAATCTCTTTTTCATACATGACAATTGCTCTATGGCTTTTCAATGTAGTGCGAAGCCCCAAATGATATCAAATAGACTCTAAGAAGAGTGCTGCAAAGAAGCTCAAATGTCTCCAAATAAACTCAAGATTTAGGTAGAAGGGGAGTGTGCTGCTTGCCTGCTCCACTTTGCACTTCTAAACACGTTAACAGTGAACAAATACCATCAACATTAAGAAATGGTCTGGATGTAGAGCTCAGGCTTGTCTCAAACTCACTGTGTCCAGTCCCTTGAGTGCTGAGATTACAGTCGCTTCTCACTGTACCAGGCTTACTAGCTTATTCCTGATAAGGCTTTATAGTTTAAAAGCAATTAAGTTATATTATTTCTGAATTTCTTTCTCCTAGAACTTTGTGAGGTAGCTATTGTTCTAGACTTTCTGTACTTTTGAGATAAATGAGGCTCAGAGAGGTTGTGTAGGAGTAACAGAGCCAGGCCAGATCTCTGACTTTGTTTTCCAAATCTATCAATCTACTTTTGGACATGGCTCAGAAGTCTGAGATTGAAACTGAACATGAGACGTTAGACCCTCTTAGGCACATTGGGAACTGATTTTGTGGATGCTGTTGAAAGATCACTGAATCATTTGAACCATCCCCTTTCACGATAAACACTAAACATATTTCTAAATAGCAAGAAAGAGGAAAAAAAGTGATCCATTCAGTTTTGGTGACTTATTGAGATTTATGAAAACTAATTCTAGTGTTTGTGTAAGTCGTGTATGATTTGTGTTGCATTGCAATCTTTTGTGTAATTATTCAGAGTACATTTCCATTTGAAAAAAACTCACATGATATTTCAAAATTATTAGATTTATAGGTCTCATATCTTTGCTTATATTGCATGTCATTCATACCCATGATTTATTCGACAATGTGTCTTTGGTCAAAAGTACTCCAGTGATATTACCTGTTCTCATGGGAAAATGCCAGTTACTTTATGACATAATTTCTAGTACTTACTATGCAGAAAGTATACAATAAATATAGCTCACTTATAAACTTGGAAGATATTTGTGGTTCAATTTAGAGGGCTAGAATCACAGCTGTGGTGAGTCACCCTTTATTTTCAGTCATTCAAATACTGATTCAAGTATTTGGTTCTGGGTCCTTTATAGTGTACTGTTTGGGGACCTTTTGCTATTGCTTGGGATTTGGGAAATTAAGCAACATGATACTTTCAGGTTAGAATATCTACAGAGCTAGAACTAGGCAGTGCAGTCTAACAGGAAGTAAGCTACAAGGATAAAGCATGTTATGCAAGAAGCACTGTATAGACATCAATTAGTGACATGACAGCAGTTCTAGATTGCTAGAAATCATTCAACTCAGCATGCAGGGAAAGCTTCATGGAAGAGTTAGCATTGGGGTGTAAAGTTTGTATTTGGAACTAAAGTCTCCCCCACAGACTCATAGGATTCAGTGCTGTCCGCAACTGGTTATGCTGTTTTGGAGGGTAATGGAACCTTTGAGATGTAAGGCCTAGCCTGCAGATGTAACTACGAGGGGTGACCCTCAGGGTGATGTCCCAGTTTCAATTTTCTTCTTGACCTTCTGAAATGTGAGTCAGCTCCTTCTAAAGATATTACACTGTGAACAGAGCCAAGCCAGCCATCATGCCTTCCCACCACGAAGACTAGTTGAGAGTCCCGCAAACCGTGAGTTAATATAAACGTATTCCTTAGAATGCTTCTGTTTGCTGACTGTCACAGTTATGAGAAAAGGAATCATTGTGTTTTGTCTTTTTTTTTTTTTTACCTGCAATAAAGTATTAAAACATTTTAAATATAAGGATGCTATGTTTATATAATAGCTAGTAGGAGATGAGTGCGGGAAAGACAGCACTTTGCTTTAACTGTCATATGAGACACATAAAGGTGCTTTTAAGAGACGATGGAGAGAATTTTTCCTGTTGGCTTAAGGAGCACAGATTTGCTAGGCAGCGGCAGTACACACCTTTAATCCCAGCACTCGGGAGGCAGAGGCAGGGGAATCTCTGAGTTTGAGACTAGCCTGGTCTATAGAGTGATATCTAAGACAGCCAGGGCTACACAGAGAAACCTGGTCTTGAGAAACAAAACAACAAAACAAAACAAAACAAAACAGGAGCACAGATTTGTGGGCATTGGGGAGCTAGTGGAGGCTCTTTAATTGGAGCTCTCTAATCCAAGGTGGAGCTATTCAGGGGAATAAAGAATAAGTAATGGATGATAATGGAAGATACTTGGACAAAGAAGCAAAGTTAGAAAGCAAAACACAATGAACCCCATAGTCAAGTACTGATTGGGAACAGAACAGAAGAGGAGGACATGAAAGACTCTAAGACAATAGGAATGGCTGGTTTGACAAGGCTGTTTAGGTATGAGAGGTGATTATGTACCAGAAATTACTACCTTCATGTTTGGTTTCTTAGGAAATGTGATAGGAGAAATAAGGAAATCAGGAGAAGAGCTGGCTATATTAGAGCAACTGTCAGACTCAGTGCCCAGCAAATATTTGAAGATGTGGGTCAAAGACCTCAGAATCTACACCTTGGAGTAATAAGAGGTGGAATTGAAGTTTTCTAAGGGAGATGATGGGAAAGAGGATGAGAAGGAAAGAACTTGGAAGTCTTCCCAAATTCCAAGCCCACCCTAAGTGCTACACACCTCTCTTCTATTTAGAATTATAGCAACATGGACTACTCATACTGGCACTGATATTTGTTGCCTTGTGTGTGTGTGTGTGTGTGTGTGTGTGTGTGTGTGTGTGTGTGTTCCTGTGTGTAGTTCCATGATCTTCCTAGCTTGACATTGCTTGCAGTCACTTGCATGCAGACATGTTATATTTTTGGAATGGAGGAAAGAGGAGTTGGCTTCATACTGCTCTTTAGGCATTATGATTATTTATTATGATATACACCCATAGAAAGTTGTCTTGGCAGCTGGGCGGTGGTGGCACATGCCTTTAATCCCAGCACTCGGGAGGCAGAGCCAGGCGGATCTTTGTGAGTTTGAGGCCAGCCTGGTCTACAGAGTGAGATCCAGGAAAGGTGCAAAGCTACACAGAGAAACCCTGTCTCGAAAAAACAACAACAACAAAAGGTTGTCTTGGCTTTGCACACCTCACAGGAAGTATGTGCAGGTAATAGTTTGGGAGCTTGATGGCACTTTGATCTGGAAGTACAGAGAACAAAAGAGATTACCAGGGAGAGTAAGCAGACAGACCAAGTATCAGGTGGCTTTCTATTAGAAGTTTGAAATAGGATTTTCTAGTGGGATGATGAACAATTTGAGTTTTAAATAATTTCAAAATATATTTAGTAAAAGCTCATTGTTATTAATCATTATCATAACTTACTGAATAAAGTTTGCAGAGTGTACACTAAATTCTATCTGTCCTAACTGGACCAAAATTTCACTTCAGTACAACTAAATTGTATTCAACTGGGAAAGGAAAGGGATCCATGTAGCTCCAGGGTCTAGTATTGATGCACAGCACTAAAAGTGATGTCACTTTCAAATTGTTTTAGCAAATTAATTTTAATAATGTCTAATTAACAGAAATTGTATCTGGGACTCTATAATTTGGTCCCAGAAGTATGACCATTGACTGAGAATAAGGAGAACTTTTGTTTTTGATTCTGTTCCTCTAATTCTTGCTCTGGACAAATGACTTCTGTTATGTAAGAAAATGATTCTAGATAATTTAAAACTCATGCTATTTGAACTGCAATGTTCCCCCCCTCCCAATATCTCTCAACTAAACCAATGTAAAACACACAAAAAGTATAAGGTGTGATTTGATTTACCTGCACAGGAGTATTAAGTTCTACCAGAGGTACTCACATTTCTTAAAAACAACCATCTAGAATGTTGGTTTCCCATGACTGTGACAGAAGGTGAAGCTCTGAGACTGAAGTCAGCAGATTATATTGAATTTCAATAGTATAGACAGCCAGGCAGCATGATTTTACTTCATTGAAAAGTGTGCTTTACATAAAGATGTCTGAGTTAAGTGGATTTTGATTTGCTAAGTATCTTTGCCTCACTTTTAAATTCTTTTTCTAAAAACAGTTCTCTCCCATAGTTTAAGAAATTAATGTATTGTATGCATCCACTCTGATTTCAGAGCTTTGAGCAGGTTGATTGCATGCTCATTTTGAATGTTTGACAAAAAAACCGCACTGGACATTTACCTTAACTATATTAACTGTGAAGGAAGTTTGAGGAGTTTTGAATGGTAACTATCCCAAAAGTTTATTATTAAATATTCAAGTACTAGAATAAACTTTTCAAATTCAATCATAATTTTTATATGGTAAAGTTTCTTCTTTGGGGCATGTAATTTTCTATAATTGACAAACAATGTTAATTTTTCCCCCATGCCATTGCTTTAGTTAGGGTTACTATTGCTGTGATGGAACAGGGCTTGTCTTATATAACCTAAATTACAGTCCACTGAGGGAAGCCAAGACAGGAACTCAAACTGGTCAGGAACTTGGAGCAGCTGATGCAGAGGCCATGGAGGAGTGCTATATAATGTCTCAGTCTTTAAGACTTGCTCATATTGTTTCCTTATAGTATTCTAGACCATCAGCCCATGGGTAGCACCATTCACTGTGGGCTGGATTCCCCCCACATCAATCATTAAGAAAAGTCCCCACAGGCCTGCCTGTAGCCTAATCTTATGTAGGCAATTTCTCAATTGAAGTTTCCTCCTCTGAGATGACTCTAGCTTGTGTCAAGTTGACATAAAATTAGCTAACATGGCTACCAAAATTTTCCTTGAAAACGTGCTATACATTTGAGTTTAGACAATCATCCAGTATGGCTTTTTCACTAAGCACAATACACTTGAGATTCACCCATGTTGCTGTATGTATTTGTAGTTTATCTCTTCTTGTTGCTTAGAAATATTGTGTGTGTGTGTGTGTGTGTGTGTGTGTGTGTACAGTTTATATAATGGTTAAAGGATATTGACATTGTGTCCAGGCTGGGGGCATTATGTATAAAGCTACTATATACATTCATTAATGGCTCTTGCTTGAACACAAATATTATTTCCCTTGGGTAAATACCTACAAGTGAGCTAAGTATGTATTACAAGCATGTACTTGGCCTTGTAATAAACTGTTGATTTCCCAAAATGTTTGTGTTTGATAGTTTAAGTTTTTCTGCAACTCTAGCATTTGGTAACTTAGTATTGTTGGGTTTTTATTTATTTTAGTTGTCTTCAAGCAGTGGTACTCAACCTTCCTAATGCTGTGATCTTTTAATACAGTTCCTCATATTGTGGTGACCTCTAATCATAAAATTATTTCATTGCTACTTCATAACTGTAATTTTGCTACTGTTACGAATCATAATGTAAATATCTGATATGCAAGATATCTAATAGCATTGTCATAGAGGATACTGAAATAATTTCGATTTAAACCTGGATTGGTACATGGCCACAACAGCTCCTGTAGATAGTAAACTATATCCTAGCTTGGAATGGAAATAAGTTGTAACCTAAACTAAGAATGTACCATTGTCAGTGTTTTTTTTGGGTTAGCGGTGTGGTGCTGGCTAGTTTCATGTCAGTGTCTTAGTTAGCTGTGAAGAGACACCATGACCACAGGAACTCTTATATAGGAAAACATTTACTTGAGGCTGGTTTACAATTCAGAGTTTAGCTCATTATCATCATGGTGTGAAACAGCAGCATGTAGGCAGACATAGTGCTGAAGAAGGAGATAAAGTTGTACATTTTGATGTGTAGGTAACCAAAGGAGACTGTATACCACACTGGGCATAGCTTGAGCATATGAGACCTCAAATCCTGCCTTAGCAGCAACAGACCCTTTATCAAGGTCATACCTACTCAAAGAAAACCATACCTCCTAATAGTGTTACTCCCTATGGGCCAAACCCTCAAATAATTGTGTCGTTAGGAGCCACACCTATTCAAACTACCACATTCAGCTTGACACAAGCTGGAGTTATCTGAAAGGAGGGAACCTCAACTGAGAAAATGCCTCCATAAGATCTGGCTGTAGGGCATTTTCTTAATTAGTGATTGATAGAGGAGGGCCCAGCCCACTGTGGGTGGTGCCATCCTTGGACTGGTGGTCCTGGGTTCTAGAAGAAAGTAGGCTAAGCAAGTCATGAAGAGCAAGCCAGTAAACAGTTCCTGCCTTCAGGAGTTGTAGAATATTATTTCAAGGTGTGTTACTTTTGTTTATGCTCTGAAACGTTTGTCTAATGGTGCAAAGATGTGTTTGATTAAATCAAATTCACCTGTGGTCAGGATGTTGCATCAGCTACTAGCTGACAGAAAGTGGTAGGGAGGAGCCAGGTGAAAAAGGGTTTATAAGGAGGGGTGAGGAGCCCCACGAGGGCTTTTTGGAGGATGCAAGCAAGGAGAGGAGGTGAGCTGCTTGCTATTCAGCCTCTCTGAAGAGCAGAATTTCATCTTAACCTTTGACTCTTGAGTTCTTTAGGGGGAGAGAGGTTTAGTTAAGTTCCCTTCATAGCTTTCCAAGAGTTGGAGTGGAGGGAACAGATTTCCCTCTGGCTAAGGCCCTTGCCCCAACCAATGCTGGTAGCATCAGAGTTGCAGTTGCCAATTCAGACAGCTGTAGCTTAAAAGGCAGAAACCATTAAAAAAGGACAATATTCAGGGTCCTGTTCTGACTTCCTATGATGGTGAACAGGGTGGAAGAATAAGCCAAATAAACCCTTTTCTCACCAAGTTACTTTGGTCACTGCTTTTCATCACAGCAATAGTAACTCTAAGTAAGACAGGTTGTTTAATTTGAGACAGTCTTCCTATGTATCACAGGCTTGCCTCAAGTTTCTGTTCTTCCTTCCTCAGCTTCCTTAATGATGCCATTATGGTTCTGTATCCTTAAAGCCAAGATTAGAGAATACCAAGCTACTAAATCTCAGCCAATCACAACCTTTGGATTTCAGCCAATTGCAGACTGCAAAAGTTACTCACTTTGCTCAATCAGGTTGTTCCCCTTCCTCCTCTTTCCCCTCCTCCTTTTTCTTTTCTTAGAAACATTTAATAGTGTGGTGGTATTGTGTTCCCCAAAATATTGTACATTCTAATAAACTTATCTGGGGTCAGAGAACAGAACAGCCACAATATTAAACATAGAGGTTAGGCAGTGGTAGCACATGCCTTTAATCCTAGCATTCCAGGCAGATCTCTGCCTCTGTGAATTCAAGGCCACACTGGAAATAGCCAGGCATGATGACTCATGCCTTTAATCCCAGGAAGTGATGGCAGAAAGCAGAAAGGTATAAAAGCCGTGAAAACCAGGAACTAGAGCTGGTTAAGCTTTTAGGCTTTGGGCAGCAGTTCAGCTGAGATCCATTTGGATAAGGACTCAGAGGCTTCCAGTCTGAGAAAACAGGATCAGCTGAGGAATTGGCAAGGCGAGGTGGCTGTGGCTTGTTCTGCTTCTCTCATCTTCCAGCATTCACCCCAATACCCAGCTCTGGGTTTGTTTTTATTAATAAGACCTGTTAAGATTTATACTACATAATAGTAATTTTGAAAAGCATTCCCATATCCTAGTATCCCGTGGGTTTTTAACAGTAAAGACTGTTACTTGTGCAAACCAGAATCTGATACAAACTAAAGGGGACAGCCTCGCCAATAAGCAAGAGAGTTTTTCCATGAGGTTGTTTCTTATGCATATTACTTTGGCTATGAATGTCACCTGCACCTGTGCTGTGTGGGGCTTAACCATCTTTGGAATAATGTGTGTTTCTACAACTCCTTTTCTTGGTCAAGTATACTTTGTTAGATTTAACTGGTCTCAGTTTTTCTTTTAAGAATAGTAATGTCTCAACCGTGGCCTCAATTTGCATTTCCCCAGGAACTAATGCTACAGAGCTGGTTTCATGTGCTAACTTACCATGTGTTTCTCATTTGTAAAAGTCTTCACGTCTTTGGTACTTTTGAAAAATTGGGTATTGATATTTTCATTGTTTTGTCACACACACACACACACACACACACACACACACACACGTGCATGAATGCATGCATGCACTTTTTTTGTCAGTAGATTTCAATATTTGCCCTGGGTCTCTTTTATTTTTTCTTATCCTCTTAAAACTCTTTGGCAAAGCAAACTTGTTTTTTAACTTTGAAGTCCAATTTATCACCTTTTTTCCTGTTATAGATGATACATTGATGGTATGTTTAAGAACTCTGCCTAGATCAAGGTCACAAAGATTTTCTCATGCGTTCATTTCCCTCCAAGTCTTAGAACTTCCCATTTGTATTTAACTCTGTTGCTCATTTTGAGTTAATTTCTGTCAGAGATAGTGTCTGGCTTCACTTTCTGGCATTTGGCATTGCACTGTTGGTTAAAAAGACAGTTCTCCACCGAATTACCTTTGCACCTGTGGCAATAATCAATTGACTAGTAACTGTGTGGGCCTATTTGTGGCCTCAGGGCTCTGTATCGGCCTATGTGTCTATTCTTTGTCAGCACTGCACAGTCATGTTTATTGTAACTTTACAGTAGAATCAGCTTTGGAACAACACTGCTGGGAAGATAGTCTGTGAAGTACCTTAGCCAATTTTCCTTTTAATAGTCTTAAGCAAATGAATTATTTCTCAACAATTTTACTGTCTCTTAAGTTCAACTTGGATATTGATTATAAACCTAAAATAAATGGTAGCCATTCCTCTGTTACCCTTTGTTGGATAGTGTGAGACCTCAGCCACTATGACATTTATGTTGTGTTCTTCCAAATCAATGTCAAAACAACAACAACAAATTACAAGAAAACCATCTACTAAACTCTCACCTCCAAAACTTCCCTTGAGGGGCTTCCCCCAGAAGTTGCCACCACCGTTGGGCCCTTGCATCTGCCTGAGCAGCTAGACTGTGGCAAAACCTTACCAGTCATTAATAAGCAGGTTTCTGTTGGAGGAGTGGCTGTTGGTGGGGCCCAGCTGTTATGACTCACCCTATTTAAGACAGCCTTTGAGGAGTGATATTTATAAGTGAAGTTGAATGATGTCTGATTGGGAGAATTTTCTTTATAAAAGTATTTTGATTTCTAGTTCCTGGGAAATTGAACTTTTTTGTCTTCTTAGCAGGTATGTTCCAATTTCCATTCTGTATATGAGCGTGAATAGATAAATGTTATTTTCATCAAGTGTTTGTACCAGCTATTATTTTCTCCCTGAAAAACAAACAAACATTTCAATTTCTTAAGAAAGAAAATAGAAAAAGACAAGAAAAATACTTTTGCATTTTTTTTTTTTTTTTTTTTTTTTAGTAGTTTCTAAGCTTTTTGTCTTGATATTCTTCCAAAGTCAGGCTGTGATCTGTTTGTTATACCTGGAGATGGTGGGAGACTTCTTGGGCTGCTCAGGCAATAGGTCTTCATGCCTTGAGAGTATGCATGCCTTTCTCCTGGATTACTGATTGCAGTTCCTGTTTTATTTTGTATTTGTAATTTTCTTACCTCTTATAGGCTTAGGAATATTATTTTAAAAGACTATTTGTTTGGGAGTGGAAATCTTTATAGTCAGAGGATAAATTGTTATAAATACACTGAAAAGGACAATATGTGAACAGTATGCCTTAAAATGTTGGTCAGGAAAGATGTACTTTAAAAATTAGTTACAAAAATATTTTTCTTACTGTAGAAAAAATGAAAGAGCATGCAAAGGAAAGAGCCTGTGATTAAGCTTGAGACAGGGCACATGTTGAGCTCACCTGTTACTAACAGCCTTATACAGGACAGGACGGGACAGATTTCCTCAGCATCTTTGGTACATAAATAACTATATCCCCAGATAAAAAGAAATAAAATTGCAACTGAACTGCTTCTAATACTAAGAAGTACTGGTTTCCTGTGACCAATCAAAGTTCTGCTGGAAATATAATATTTTTTAACACTTGGTGAGAACAAATGATTTTTAGCTGTGGATTGGTGACACCCTAGGGCAGAAATTCTTAGACCTTACTATACATGAGTATCACCTGGGAGCTTGTTAAAATTTAGATCCCTGGGTCCCAGTGTTGAGAGAGTTAACAGGTCTGGGAAGTAGTCAATAATCTGCATTTTAAAAGCCTTGATTTCAGCACTATTAGTCATTTTTCACAAGGTTGCCACATTTTTCAAACAAATTCTTTTGCTCTTACTAAACTTTAAAAATTTTATTTCATTTAGTATAAGTATTATGAGATTTAATGACTGAAATTCAGGCTTAGTGGTAACTAATTTAGAATTCCTAGGTGTAAGCTAAGACATAGTATTCAATAAACAAACTTAAGCTAGACTTCTTTCAATTAGAAGTTATTAGTTACACAATTTTCACTGTCAGGTTATCTGTGCACCCACAGATAGTATTAGATAAGGGTATAGCCCAGGCGCAGATACCTATGGAATTTCACAAGGTTCTTTTATAATCATTTATTGCCTACTGTACCCTTAATGATGTTACTCAGTATCCCATTAGGTTAGTTGTGAGTTGGTCCTGTGATAATAGCCAGGGGGTGTCAAACCATGTTGCTCCATCCCATAATGGTCATGCTGGAGACAAGACAGAAGTTGCTGCTTCCTACCGTTTCCTTTCTAAGAATAAGGCACACTGCTCATAGGACATTTTCCATAATACAACAGGAGTCTCTTGGGAGTGATAGGCCTCTAACTCAGGATATACCCATGACCTACTTTTAAAAGTAATTTGAAGATGCTGCCAAACATGATCAAAACCTGGACTACCCACTAGCTATTTTGAAGAACTAGAATAACATTCATATTATCTGCCACATCAACAGCTTTAGTCCATTTTGAATAGGGTTTTCTCCTAACTCAATGAAACGTGTCTAGTGTCTGGATTCAAAGCAGTTGCAAAACAAACTCATGTAAGTTGTTTCTATACATATACAACAAATGCTTGTTTGGATATGGAGTATCTCCTAGAAAGATACTGGCTTACAGCCTTGGTCTCTAGCTGGTAGGTCCAATAACTGAGAGGTGATTAGATCATGAGAGCTCTGACTTTGTCAATGGATTAACCGATGGATTTATAATTTGATGCTAATGTTGAGAAGTAGTGGAAATATTAGGAAATGACTACTGGGGTCATGCACTGGGAAGATATGCTTTGTTCCAGCCCTCTCTGCATCTGCCTCTTTTCTATGGTGTTGCTCCAGGAGAGTGAACATCCTCTCCCACATGTGCCCATTGCCATGATGTCCTCTGTCTCTCAGGC
Organism: Onychomys torridus; assembly: GCF_903995425.1. Lineage (NCBI taxonomy): Eukaryota > Metazoa > Chordata > Mammalia > Rodentia > Cricetidae > Onychomys > Onychomys torridus. The sequence continues at coordinate 938,436 of NC_050457.1, read as the reverse complement.
ACAAGGCTATGGAGCCACTAGACCCAAACTCCTGAGACCATGAGCCAAACTCAGGCTTTCCTTTTTCAAATTGTTTCTGTCAGCTGTTTTGTGTCAATGATAGTAGCTGACAACCTGGGGCTGAAGAGATATCTGGGTTGTTAAGAGCACTTGATGCTCTTTCGGAATATCCAGGTTCTATATACCCATATATATGGTACCTCACAAACATCGGTAGCTGTATTTACAGGGATTCCACACCCTCTTCTGACCTCCATCATCACTGTATGAATGTGGTACATACATAGGGCACTCATACTCATTCAACTTTAAAAGGTATTTTTAAAAATAGCTGACAAACCTAAAAGAATAATCAGATTTGTTGACCTGGTATTTATATTCAGAATTCCTCAGTTGGCAGATAAGAATCCTAAGAATCTTTCCCTGTTGAAATGAATCTAGTGCTTGTGGTTCATTTATAAATACTTGGCCTAATAAAACATTTCTGGATTTTTGGAATCCTCAGTTTGCATCATTTAACAGTTTTTTGGATTGTGAACTGAAGGAGTTCTATTCCTGCCAAGGACTCATTCCTAATCACTACCAGCAACACGGTGCTGTCTCAACTTTAATTGGTTCAAGGTGTTTCTAAATGATTGAGATCATCTATCCTATTTGTGCTGGCATCTGTAATAAAATCAGTCTGTATTTTCTAAAGTTATTCACCTAAAGCTATATTTTCGTTCAGTAGAAACTCTATAGCAGCAGCAGCAATTGTGTGGAATGCTGTGGCTCTCGGGACACAGGCTGAAGGGCCCTGGGAAGACAGGCTGAAGGGCCCTGGGAAGACTGGCTGAAGGGCCCTGGGAAGACTGGCTGAAGGGCCCTGGGAAGACTGGCTGAAGGGCCCTGGGAAGACTGGCTGAAGGGCCCTGGGAACTAACTGTTGCTTCATTGTCTGAATGGGCTAAGTAAATTTACTTTGATAAGACTCAACTCATCACAAGTAAGTGAAGGTGACAATAGTTCTTATGTCATGGGGTGAAGCATTAAATGATTAACATACCCAAAAGCACTCAGAACCATTGGTGAAATAGCTGCGGAAGGGACTCCTGCACAGCAGGGGCTCCCTTCCAGACGCTGGATTAGGCACAAACCACACTCAAACACCTGTTTTCACAGAGAGATCCTTTAGTAAGTGGGGAAGAAAAGTTAGTGACCTTGCAGGTGTCAATAAGAAGAGAAAAAGGGGAGGTCTGTGGTAGAATGGTCTAGGTGCAGTGGTAAAGGAGATGGGAGGAGGGAGAAGGGGAAGGGGAAAAGGGAAAGGGACAGGGATATTTGTCCCAAAGGCACAAAGGACTGTCTTTGGATAGAGAGGAGACAGGTGTGCATGTAGGCAAATGACCGTTTATAAAAGTAATGGGGGAAATCCCATGTTAGGATGAGGTGTTTAATTTTAACTGGGCATGTTAATTAGATGAACCAAAGGGGGCTTCTGATTGCTGGACTTTCATAGTCAGCCTCAGGAGGAAGAAGTGGCCAAATAAGGGAATAGACCTAGGTGGCAAGCTTTAGGAGTGTAATCTCACAATTTTTATGAAGGCAGAGGGAATCGGGGAGAAGGGCAAGGCCTGCCAGAGTCATATGTTCAAGTGGACCGGTATCCCTTCAGATACCATATCCAAAACTTGTCCTAAGATTTTCAGCAAATTAAATTTGGGGTGAGGCTTAGGCATTGGTATATAGTATAAATTCTTACATGACTTTATTGTGCAGTTAGGTTGACAGTAATCAGGCTAGGTTCTCACAGTCTAGGCTAATAGATGCTGTTATGGTGTATATACTTACACTTTTGTTATTTCAGTTTTACTATTTAGAGCCGTTTGTGTTATTAAGTTCTGTTTAGAAGGCATGACACATTAACAACAAATGCTCACTAGCTATACTTTATAATGGAAGATTCTTCATTACTCTTTTTTACACACACATGCTTGTGTTTGGGTGAGTACACATGTTTATGTGTATATAGGCTAGAGGACAACTTTGAGTATCATACTCAAGAAATTCATCCATGTGCTTTGTGACAGGGTCTCCTAGTAGCCAGTTTTCAAAAATTAGGCTAGTGTTGTATGGTTAAACTTTACCTGGGGAGGTGCTACATACACATCTGTTTAACCCAGATAGGGATTCCATGACAGACAAAGTACCTATACCACTAAAGCCCAACTTCATGAACCAATGAGTTTTATTGGGGTTACTTACAGGAGCAGAAATGACTCAAAGACAAAAACATCACTGGAGCCCACCCCGGCATGGGTGCCAGCTAATAAAAGCTGGGAACCAGGAGCACACTACACATTCTGCAGGCAGTTCAACAGGTTGGAGAGTGCCCTTTCTAGGTGCCTGCCTCACTTGGTCTAAACCTCTTTCAGGCAGCTTGGCTGGCTGGTTTCTGCTTCTCCCACATGACTGGTCTGGTCTCAGAGTCTTCTTTGTAGCTCAGTCTTAGAGGGACTCTAAGCTTTTGTTGTTCACTCTGGCAGAAAGTGGTCTCATGAATCTGGTCAGGTTCAGGGACTTTTCAAAACTTTTCTGGGTTGTTTGCCTTTCTGTTTAAAGAGCTTCCCTGTGGGTTGGAATGTTTTAGTCTTAGAGGAAACTATTACACAACAGCTAGATTGACTGGCCAATGAAGCCCAGGGATATGTATGTCTCTGTCTCCCAAGCATTGATATTGTATCATTTATGTGAAAATCTGGTGGAACTCAGGTCTATGTGCTTGCATGGTTAGAAGAGATCTATCTGCCTGCCTCTACCTCCTGAGTGCTGGCTGTAAAGGTGTCCATCACCACACCTGGCCCCAGCTCAGATTCTTGATTTTAAGTCAAGCAGTTTTTCTAGCTCAAAGCATGACAAGTTTTGCACTTTAGCAATTTAAACTCCCTGTCCAATAACATTGTATGGAAATTCATAGCCTCATAATAAATATGATTTTGTTACTAAATCCATGCTACTAAATTCAGGCATGCTCATGTAGAACAGAAAAGTATATTGATTGAATATTTGCAGTCTGGTGAGTAGTAATGAGTTACTAGGTGGCTACTTAATTATGCTATTGAATGAATTAACACTTCTCAAATGTGGGGAATTCACACCTAGTTTTATTGCCTCTTCCAGTGGCAGCATTCAAAAGATTGCAGTACATTTCTGAAAAAGTCCAAATGTGGTTCATGTTAAAGAATGGTGGATTTTAGAAGCTTTGGGGCCCTACCTATTATGTAATGTTGATAATTTCTTTGTAAACAAAGTAGGAAAATGCAGAGAAGTAGAGAAAAAACAATTACCACCTAATTACCTGAAACTCTATAACCTAAAATGTTATCACTAAGAACATTGCATACCAGTTCTTTCTAGCATGCATATATCTGGTGAGATTATACACACACATGCAAAAGATTAGTCTTCAGGTCATACCACAGATGAAAATTTGTAAGTATGCTACTAAGATACTTTCTGAGAGTATCATTTATAAGGCAACATAATTTTTTTATTTATTATATTTGTGTTTTAATTTTACACATCAGCCATGGGTTCCCCTGTCCTCCCCCCTCCCGCCCCCACCTTCCCCCCAGCCCCTCCCCTCCATTCCCATCTCCTCCAGGGCCAAGACTTCCCTGGGGATTCAATTCAACCTGGTGGTTTCAGTACAGGCAGGTCCCGTCCCCTCCTTCCAGGCTGAGCAAAGTGTCCCTGTGTAAGCCCAAGGTTCCAAACAGCCAGCTCATGCACTAAGGACAGATCCAGGTCCCACAGCCTGGGAGCCTCCCAAACAGTTAAAGCTACTCAATTGTCTCACTTATCAAGAGGGCCTGATCCAGCTGGGGGCTCCACAGCCTTTGGTTCACAGTTCATATGCTTCTGTTCATTTGGCTATTTGTCCCTGTGCTTTTCCAGTCTTGGTCTCAACAATTCACACTCTTACAGTCCCTCCTCTCTCTTGACAATTGGACTCCTGGAGCTCCACCTGGCTGAGGATCTCTGCATCCACTTCCATCAGTTATTGGGTGAGAGTTCCAGCACTACCATTAGGGTGTTTGACCATCTGATCACCAGACCATGTCAGATCAGGCTTTCTCTTGACCATTGCCAGCAGTCTACAGAGGATGTATCATTGTGGATTTCTGGGGGCCTCCCTAGCACTTTGCTTCTTTCTGTTCTCATGTGGTCTTCATTTATTATAGTCTGTTATTCCTTGTTCTCCCTTTCTATTCTTGATCCAGCTGGGATCTCCTGCTCCCCTAAGCTTTCTTTCCCTCAAACCTTGCCCTTCATTACTCCCACTGTCATCCAGGTTGTTCATGTAGATCTCATCCATTTCTCTGTCATTGGGTGATCCCTGTGTCTTTCCTAGGGTCCTGTTTTCTAGGTAGCCTCCCTGCAGTTGTGTAGCAGTCTAGTCATCTTTGTTTTACATCTAGTATCCTACTGTGAGTGAGTACATACCATGTTTGTCCTTCTAAGTCTGGATGATTATTTCTAGATCCATCCATTTGCCTACAAACCTCATGATGTCATTGTTTTTCTCTGCTGAGTAGTACTCCATTGTATATATGTACCATATTTTCTTTATCCATTCTTCAGTTGAAGGGCATCTAGGTTGTTTCCAGGTTCTGGCTATTACAAACAATGCTGATATGAACATAGCTGAGCAGGCAACATAATTTTTAAATTTTATCTTTAGTATAGTATGCTAGATAACATCAACTCAAGATAAAATGTGATATTGCTTGGGGCACATAAATAGGATTATGGAGAATGATGTATGTTATTTCAGAACATCATTTTACCAATAAATTATTTATGTTATATTTGAAAAATCTGGGGTTAAAATTATGGAAAAAATATAGGATCTTGAAAGTGCTTCCAAGAGAATTTGTTTATGTTCACTATTGGTTTTTTTGGAGTGTCTGTATAATTTAATTATATGAATGGATTTAAGAAATGTTAAATATATAAGAATATAAATATAGGCCCTGATATGGCTTAAAGGTATTTCTCAAAGTTAATGTGTGGGAAGCTTGTTCCTCAGTTTAAAGGAATGAGAAATGTAAGATGATGATGAGGTCATGAAGGCTCTGCCTTCATGAATGGAATAATGTTATCTCAGGAGTGGCCTTTCTATGAAGGTAGTTCATCCTTCTCCTGTTCTCTCTTGTCACATGAAGCTTGTTAATGAATAGCCAAAAGAACATCACCAGGTGTGGCCCCTCAATTTTGGACTTCCTATCCTTCAAATCCATGAGCACATACATTCCTATTCCTATAAATTAGCCTTTTTTTTTTTTTTTTATACCTGAGCATGGTGGTACACACCTGTAATCTCAGCATTGGGGAGATGGAAACAGAAGGATTAAGAGTTTAATGTGTCAGTCTTGAATTTAGAGTGAGCTCAAGGACAGCCTGGGCTATGTGGCTATGGTAGGTATAATTCCCCTTACTAATTATCCATACTCAGGTATTTTAATACAGCAATACAAAAGGATTAGTAAGACAGTGCCTATAACCTTGGACCTTGGGATCCCTGCCAGGTGCATATAGATTCTCTCAAGCCCTTACCCTGAAACTATGCACTCATACTGTTGTAGGAATTTAGCAGAATCGCTGTATGGGGTAGAGATTAGAATGAACAGCTGTTTTGTTTGTTTGTTTGTTTATTTGTTTGTTTTTTAAGAAGTACTTTGACCTTGAAGAATCCTTGTGGAAAACAAGGATTGATTCCCATGATGTGTAGAATAGTTTTGCTGAAAGGGCATTGCAGTCATCCCTTGACTTTGGTCACAAGTATTATTGTGTATTGTGCACAATACATAATAAAGGACTAGAGTCATGGAGACATGTGATAGTCTCCCTCAGTAAGACATGTAAATTAAAGTTAGGGACCTTGATATGAGGAAATGCTTTATGTAACTTCCAATAAATATGTCTTTGTACAGCTGTTCGGGGCTCAGTCCATCAGAGAGGCTGGACCTTCCTACTGCTACATAAGCCTTAAAATTTCATCTTGGAGTGCCCCGGCCAGCAGGGTTTCAACAGGGGTGACCCACCTGTGGGAGCTAATGAAAGGAACAGGGGACACAAGAGACGACAGCAAGACAGGATTCTGATCAAGCTCCAAATTTTATTTTCCTCAGCAAGGCTTATGTATCACAGGAGGGGAAGGGGCGGAAAGGAGGGAAGGGGAAAGGGGGTGTGCAGAACATGGAAGGGGTGCAAGACATGGGAGACAGATCGTGCAACTGCGAGATGTCAGATGGAATGTTCTTTACGTTCTGTTGTCATGGCACCTGACTGTGGAATGTTCTCTTATCTTTGTGGGTCTCTGGTTAGTAAACAGTTATTATTGCTCTGGGAGAGGGCAGTGGATTTATGACTTGTTCTCTGGCCTAGCTAGTACTTTTCCATGGTTCATGTTTGGTTCCTGACATCTTGGTCCCTGACATTGGAGTGCCAACTTTCTTCAATTAAGCTGTGATATATGGTGCACCCTGACATCAAACAACACATTGGCCACTTTGTTCCCTCCTTCTGTTCAGTAGCCTGAATTATGCCTGTGTTTTAGGTATTTTTCTTATTGCTGTGACAAAAGCCTTGACAAAAGGCATTGGTTTTGCATATGTGTTTGTATGTGCATGTGTGTGGGTATGTACATGCGTTCACATCTGTGTGGAGACCAGAGGTTGATTTGGCTGTTGTTCCTCAGATGTTGTCCATTTTGTTTTTTGAGACTATATCCTGGAACTCACTGATTATGCTAGTCTGATTGGCTAATGAGCCCCAGAGATCCACCTATCTCAACCACCCTGGGTTGTACATACCACTACACCCAGATTATTATGTGAATGTTGTGGATCAAACTCATGTCCTCATATTTGTACAGCATGTACTTTAATGACTCTCTGCAATCATCCCAGCCTAGGGACAATACTGTCTGGCAATGGAATGTGCAAACCTCTGTTCTCCCTCATGAGAAGTTATTTATTTTCAATTTCCTATTTTATCTTTATCCCTTCTGAACATATGGACATTGTGAAAGAATAGCCCCTACCGCACAATTAATATCATGTCCTGAGAAATCTTGGAATCTAAGACAGCATTGATTTGACTGCACAGACAACTTTTTGGACTAGAGCTGTCTTCTCCATCCTGGCTACTGTACATAGCACCAGACTGTTATATAAATGAGAAATAACCTGTTTTGTTATCATGACTGTAATTTGGAGTGTCTTGGATCAAGAGTTGGGGATGAGGGACTTTAAGAAGACTGGCAATGTTTTACAGTTTATAGTCTGTGTGGTGGTGTTCAGGAACTTACCATATTGGTCTGTTCATTACATGTGTGTGTGTTAGATTTCATAATGATAACTATTTGAAAACATATTTCATAATTCTGCATATATATTTATGTGAAATCTCACAAGACCACATACTTTTCATCACTATTTTTAGGCTGTAAAAATGTGGAGTAAGGAAAACTTTACTTTTTTTTCATGCAGAGAAGCCATTGATTATATTTCTGTTTCTTTGGTTATAGTTATAAAGCCATAACAAACTTCAAATAAGCAGATAAAATGTATTTGCAAGATATAGAACGCAATGATACTGGTAATGATGGTACCACAGAACGGTGGATGTATTAAATGTCACTGAGCTGTTCATATAAAGATGGTGATGTGATGGGATGTGGATTTTCCTTCTATTTTTAAAAAAATATTTTTATTTTATAATTAACTTAATTTCACATATCAGCCACAGATTCTGTGAAGAATTCCAGTTGTCTGAATTCCAGTATCTGCTTCTGGCTCATTTGGAGAGTGCATAACTAGCAAACACAATGCCCTAAGTTTGCTTAGCAACACTGCAAAGCAGAAAAGAGCAAAACAAAAATGATTCCACTCACTTTACAGCAACAGTCATAAGCAATTCTTTGCAAGTGTAGGGTCTCATATGCTGGACGTAACCTTGGCAGGATGAAGAATGAAGCACAGAAGCTTTAGGGCCACTTCAGAAGACCTTTGGGAAGGCAGGGAAGGGACACAGGATGAGCTAAGAAGTCTGGAAAACTGAGTGTTCTTACTTCTAGGAACAATGCAGTGCTTCCTGCTGTTAGCCTGGGTCTGCTCTCAGATTTCTCTTTTGCTACCTGGTCTTCTGGTTCCTCAGTTGAGGAACACAAAGCATAATTCCTGGCTAGCATAAAATTGTGGGAAGAGCTGAGATGCTGGGCATCTGTCCTCTGACTCTGTCTCAGTTCTTCAGCAATTTCTTTCTCTTCATGATAAAAGCAGTAGTTTAAAATTTGGGAGATCCTTAACAAGGATTGGAAGTAGAAATTGGTGGGGGCTTGATATTCTATTTTATACACCTCTGTAAACTCTGTGGGTTTGTATGATTTTCAGAAAGAAAAGGGAAGCCTAAAGGATAAGAAAACAAAAGAATTTAAAAAGTAGTCATAGCTTGACATTCAAGTCTGTTGGTTCCTTAAGCAGCCTTTTCTACTACTACCTTCTTTCACATTTCTGTTTATTCTCCCTGCACCCTTGGAGTTATTTTATTTTTACATTATTAAAGCAAAGCCAACTGGAACAAACTACTTTTTCTTCAATCTGCAGCTGTAGATGGAAGAAACATAAATCTGTTCTTGCTTTTGTTAGCAGAAGGCTGATGAGAATGATTGGTGATTTTGCCTTAAGAAAATAAAAGTTCTGCCTTCTGAAGGGCACTTGTCAACAGATGAGATGTTTCTATCTTTGCGGATTTTTTCTTTCATTGCTCTAAGAGCTATTACTTGTCAAAGCATATTGTTAGAATGCAAGTCCATTTAGTTCCAGAACACACAGACTCCATGTTGGAGCAGCTGGGCTGAGTTCCTGAATGGAGAAATGACTTCCCTAGCACATTTTAGAGCCACACATCATTCCTAATGATAGTCTAAATTACAAATTATTTTTCCTCACACTCCTTTATTGTATAAGAGAAAGAAAAAAAAACTAGTCTGGCATTTTCTTTTTTGATGACAGTTTACTAAGCATTTTCATCTGTTGACATTCTCAGTCCTGAACTGGAACCAAATGGTCTCTAACCAAAACTGTAAGTGGCCTGTACAGGGCTCCAGGCATAAGCAAATACTACAGTTTTCCTCTGTTCATCCTGTTAGTATTCTCATTTTCTTCTCTTATTTCATCACCCTCAGTCAATTTGGCATCTGGATCAAAGAAATAATTTGTCTTAAATATTGATATCATTTTCTGTAACCACTTTTTTAGGACAAGTGAAAATGTTGATAAAGTATTTTTCAACACATCTTCAATGTGAAGAATTCCAGTTGTCTGAATTCCAGTATCTGCTTCTGGCTCATTTGGAGAGTGCATAACTAGCAAACACAATGCCCTAAGTTTGCTTAGCAACACTGCAAAGCAGAAAAGAGCAAAACAAAAATGATTCCACTCACTTTACAGCAACGGTCATAAGCACTTCTTCTTTGCAAGTGTAGGGTCTCATATGCTGGACGTAACCTTGGCAGGATGAAGAATGAGGCACAGAAGCTTTAGGGCCACTTCAGAAGACCTTTGGGAAGGCAGGGAGGGGACACAGGATGAGCTAAGAAGTCTGGAAAACTGAGTGTTCTTACTTCTAGGAACAATGCAGTGCTTCCTGCTGTTAGCCTGGGTCTGCTCTCAGATTTCTCTTTTGCTACCTGGTCTTCTGGTTCCTCAGTTGAGCTTTTCTGGCTTGTTATGGTCTGCTGCCTTACATTTCAGAAGTCAGAATATCTACCCAGAAGCCTAGACTCCACTGTAAAACACAGAAACAGCCAACAAACCTACCACAGCAGACCATGAGTATAGCAACATAGTTGAAGCACAAGAAAAAAACCCTTAAGATAGCCTTTACAAGTATGATAGAGGTCTTTAAAGAGGAATGAATAAATCCCTTAATGAAATCTATGAAAATATACATGGTAGAAGGAAATTAATTTAATAGATCAAGACCTGCAAGTGGAAATAAAATCAATAAAGAAAACAAACTGAGGGAAATCTAGACATGAAAAATTTTGCAACTCAAACAGGAACCTCAGAGGCAAGACTCACCAACAGAATACAAAAAATCAAAGAGAATTTCAGGCATTAAAGACATGATAGAAATATTGGATACCTTGATCAAAAAAATGTTAAATCTACAAAACTTCTGGAACTGGACATCTAGGAAATCTGGGATAATATGAAAAGACCAAATTTAAGAATAATAGAAATAGAAGAAGAAACTCAGCTCAAAGTCACATAAAATATCTTCAACAACAGTTCCCTAACCTAAATGAGATGTGTATCAAGGTACAAGAAGGATTCAAAACTGCAAATAGACTAGACCAGAAAAGAAAGTGCCTTGGGCACATAATAAAACACTAAACCTATAGAACAAAGGAAGAATATTAGAAGTTGCAAGGAAAAAAGACCAGGCAACACAAAAAGGCAGATCTACTAGAATAAAACCTGGCTTCTCAGTGGAGACACTAAAAGCTAGAAGGGCCTGTACAGATTTTCTACAGATTCTGAGAGACCACAGATGCTAGCCCAGACTACTATACCCAGCAAAACTTTCAATCACAATAGATGGATAAAAAAAGACATCCCATGATAAAATTTAAGCAACACAACATCTATCTACAGATTCAGTCCTACAAAAAGCACTAGAAGGAAAATGCCAATATAAAGAGGTTAACCACATGCAAGAAAACACAGGTAATAAATAACCCCAGATCAGCAAATCCAAAGAGGGGAAATGAGCAGCAGCAGAACAAAATTACAAGAATCAACAAATATTGCTCATTGATATCTTTCAACATCAATGGTCTCAATTCCTCAAATAAAAAGACACAAACTGCAGAATGGATGCAAAACCAGAATCCATTCTTCTGTTCCATCCAAAAAAATCATACCTTAACATCAAGGATAGACATCATGCCAGGGTAAAAGGATGAAAAAGGATATTCCAAGCAAATGTGCATGAAAAGAAAGACGATGTAGCCATTTTAATATCTAGCAAAATATACTTCAAACCGAAACTAATTAGAAGAGATAGGGAAGAACACTACATACTTATCTTAGGGAAAAAATCTACCAAGAGGATATTGCAATTCTTAACATCTATGCACCAAACACAAGGTCACCCAAGTTGTAAAAACTACTACAGCTTAAATCACATATTGACCCTCACACACTGATAGTGGGAGACTTCAATACCCCCCTCACCAATAGACAGGTCATCTAGACAACAATTAAACATAGAAATGAGGGTGCTAACAAGTAATGAAGCTAGCATATTTATAGAACATTTTACCTACTATACTCTGCACCTCATGGAACTTTCTTCAAAATTGGCCATAAAATCAGACACGAAGTCTCAACAGGTAAAAGAAAATTGAAATAACACCCTGCATCCTATCAGACTACCACAGGTTAAATCTGTATATCAAGAACAGAAACAAGAGAAAGCTTGCAAATTCATAGAAACTGAATAACTCACTACTGCATAAAAAATAGGTCACTAAATAAAAAAAATAGACTTTGTATAGTTGAGTGAAAATGAATACACAGCATAACCAAACTTATGGAACACAATGAATGTGGTTGTAAGAGGCAAATTCATAACACTAAATGCCTAACCCCCCCCAAAAGCGCTCTCATACTACATACTTAACAGCATACCTGAAATTTCTATAAGAAACAGAAGAAATCACACCCAAAAGGAGTAGACAAGAAATAATCTCAGGGCTGAAATGAGTAAAATAGAGACAAACAAAAAATACAAAGAATCAATGAAATAGTTAATTTTTTTGAGAAAAATCATTAAGATTGACAAACCCTTATTGAAATTAGAAATGAAAAAATGGACATTACAGACACTAAGGAAATTTAGAGAATCATAAGAACATACTTTAAAAACCTCTACCCTACCAAATTGGAAAATCTAAAAGAAATTGATAATTTTCTTGATATATATTACTTAGCAAAGTTAAAGCAAGATCAAATAAGCAATTTACATAGGTCTACAACCCCTAGTAAAATGGAGTAGTCATTAAAAGTCTACAAACCAAAAGCTCAGGGCCAGATGGTTTTAGCCCAGAATTTTACCCCAACTTTCATAGAGTTAATGCCAGTATCCCTCAAATTATTCCACAAAACAGAAGTAGAAGGAACATTGCCAATTCTTTTTATGAGACCATAGTTAGCCCAATACCTAAACCACAAAAAGACCCAATGAAGAGAATTACAGACCAATTTCCCTTATGAACATAAATATAAAAATTCTCAACAAAATACTTCCAAACCGAACCTAAGAACACATCAGAAGGTCATCCAACTATGATCAAATAGACTTCATCCCAGAGAGACAGAGATGATTCAATACAGATAAATTCATAAATTAATTCACCATAAACTGAAAGAAAAGCCACATGATAATCTCATTAAATGCAGAAAAGGTCTTTGACAAAATCTAACACTCCTTCATGATAAAAGTCCTTGAGAGATTAGGAATACCAGGGACATACCTAAATATAATAAAAGTAGTTTACAACAAGCCCATAGTCAATATCAACTTAAATGGATAGAATTGCTCTGTCTCCCCAATTATTTTGTTATTTCATTTAGATCACTTTCTAGGAAGCTTCTACTGTGTTAGGATTCCATACTGCCCCTCAAATGGCCCTTTCTCATGAAATTTGCAGGCAAATGGATGGAACTAGAAAATATCATCCTGAGTGAGGTAACCCAGACAGAGTCCCAGTTGGACATCTCTTGTCACCAAATGGAGCTTCCAGTACTGGGATTGGGTTACATCTAATTGAATTGTTGGCCAAATGGGTCCATCTCAAAGAACCTAGCTGTTGCCAAGACTATAGGTTGCTCTCCTACTGACAGCAAGGTTCTATTGCTGAAGACAATACCTATACAACTCATTGAACATAGAGAAGTTGAGCTAGTGCCTTTCTAGAACCTTCACCCCTTGTGCTAGGGTCTTTGGTACAGGAAGGTACTTTGCAGGATACCAAAAGAAAAATGTAAATATCCACCCAGCCACAAATTCTTTGATCTACAATGGTGTAGAGCCTACAAGATTTGCTAGGGCAACAACGGCACAAAATTTGTGGGAGTAACCAACCAATATTTAATTTGACTTAAGTTTTACCCTACAAGATGGAACCCATACTTGACAATGTTTGGGTGACCAAGATGCTGAGGCTAGATAGGCCAGGGATCTAGGGTAAAACCAAATACTACTGTTCAAAAAAGAAAAAAAATAGTAATAAAATGACTCCTAATGACATTATGCTGTACTTATAGATCAGTGCCTTGCTCAGCCGTCATCAGAGAAGCTTCCTCCTGCAGCAGATGGGAACAAATACAGGACCACAGCTAGACATTATGCAGAGTGGTAGACCTTGGAACACTCAATCCTAAAAGGGATGCTTTCATCAAATTCCTCCCCTCAAGGCTTGGGGAACCTTGCAGGAGAAGATGCAGAAAAAGAGTAAGAGCCAGAGGGAATGGAGGACACCAAGAAAACAAGACCTTCTAAATCAACATGCTCAAAACTCATATGAACTCAGAGACTGAGGCAGCATGCACATGGCCTGTATGGGTCTGCACCAGGTCCTTTTTGTATATATTGTCTTCCAGTTTAGTGTTTTTATGGGATTCCTGAATGTTCAAACGTGCCTTCTCTCGGACTCCTTTCCTTCTATTTTTTTTTTTTTTTTGTCCAATTCCAATGTGTTTTGTTTTGTCTCCTTTTGTTTTATTATTATCCATCAGAAGCCTGTTTATTTTCTTTCTTTCCTTTTTTCTTTTCATTTTTGTTTGTTTTTCTAGACAGGGTTTCTTTTTATGTAGCCCTGGCTGTCCTGGGACTTGCTCTGTAGACCAGGCTGGCCTTGAACTCATAGAGATCCACTTGCCTCTGCCTCCTAAATGCTGGTCAAATTTTTGTTTGTTTTTGTTTTTCAAGAGAGGGTTTTTCTGTATAATAGCCTTGGCTGTCCCAGAACTCAGTTTGTAGACCAAGTTGACCTTGAACTCACAGGGATCTGCCTGCCTCTGCCTCCTGAGTGCTGGGATTAAAGGTGTGCGCCACCAACCCAGGCTACTTCTTTGTTTTCTAATGAGAAATATAAAGGCAGGGGAGATGGGGAGGAACTGGGAGGAGTAGAGGGAGGGAAACTGTAACTTCTATGTGAATATATTATGTGGGCAAAGAAATCTATTTTCAATAAAAGGAAAAAGAACCATAAAATATAGGTAGACATACATGCAGCCAGTGTTGAGGACCTTCTATTTATGAAAACATCAGATCTTGAGAGGGACTGAAATATTTGTAAAATCTAGAAATTACCACTTGCTCGTTATATATCCATGGGCAGGTCACTTAGTTTTCTTAAGTCTCAATTTTCTTATTTGTTAAATGGGGATATATATGTACCTTCCTCAAGGTAGCTATATAGCAGTTATCAGGGCTCCCCAGTAACAGTGGTTAAAGTGGGTCTACAGCTGTTCTGCCTAATGCAGTAGCCACTTGGTCACATGTAAATGTTTAAATTATACAGTTAAATTGTTTCTCAAGTTTCACTTTCACATTTCAAGTGTTTATCAGTTACAGGTGGCTAGTGGCTACCACAGTGTGCAGTAGTGATATCCAACAATGTTTTCTTTTTGTTTGTTTGTTTGTTTTTTAATCTTAGAATGTTCCATTCACTGGAAAACTACTCTTTTAGGTCTGCTTCGATAGGATCCATGTATCCTCAGAGAAAATTCATTTCTAACCCTATTTGGGAAAATCCAGCATTTCAGCCTCTATAAATTATCAGCAGACCTTCTGGCTTGGGCAGAGATGTGAAGGAAATCCAGGAATAAGGCTTTGTGCAAATAATTTTGTCTCTTGTTCCTTTAGACCCATAAATGAGCTTTCCTGCATGTAAACAGGCAGTGGGAACATCTAATCAATTGAGTACACTCTGATCTGGCTCCCCTTCCTACCTCATTTCTGAAGACACACTCACCATTTTTGCCATTTAGTAAGTTTGTTAAGGTGGAACATTAACTTCTCTGCCATTTGTTACCACCACTGGCAGTCTACTGTCAAGTTGTTGCTGCTCTGTGTGTGTGTGTGCCTGTACTATTGGTTGGAAGGGAAAGGCCATAACTTTTAGGTATTATTTGGTAGGTCTTCTATTCTAAGAAGTCTTTACTACCATTTAGGTTTGCCTGTAGTATATAAGAGCATAAAATTCTGAAATTCAAACCATGTACTAATAGAATTAATTAAAAATTGTATATATATAATACAGTCCACTACTGGGGAAATTCTGTATGAGCTAAAAAAAACATTTTAAGATTAAGTTTGGGATGGTGGTGAATACCTGTAATTCTGGCATTTGGGAAGTGGAGGTAGATTTCAGAATTTAAGTTTAGCAGTGGCTTCATAGCAGGCCAGTCTGAGCCACAACTATCTCAGACAAACAGACACTAGATAAAAAATAGACAGAAAAGAAAAGAAAAGATTATTTTACTGTCAGTTGATAAACAATGTGACACTTCCACCAAACAATATACATAATATCCTTTTTGCCTATCTTTTAGAATGAGGAGGCCTATTTCTCCAAGAACATTTATAGCTACTGTGTTATATAAACCCTCACTGTGCTACTGTACTTGTTAAGTGTAGGCCTAGCAGCTGGGAAAGTAGCAAAGTCTGAAGAGCAAGTAGAGCCTGGTTAGAGTCACTGTTAAAATTGCTAATAGAATCAAGCAGTCTCAAGACTAAGGCTGGTAGAGATTCTTGACATAAAGACCATAACCTGCCTCTGAAACTTGTTTTGTCTTGCAGAAAGG
Source organism: Onychomys torridus (assembly GCF_903995425.1). Classification (NCBI taxonomy): domain Eukaryota; kingdom Metazoa; phylum Chordata; class Mammalia; order Rodentia; family Cricetidae; genus Onychomys; species Onychomys torridus. The sequence goes on along the minus strand of NC_050457.1, from coordinate 922,510 downwards.
ATGTTTTTGTTGGCAAAGCTATCTTGCTATTTTTTAACAGTAAAACATGGCATGGCTTTGGGATTTTAAATTATTTATATATTTCACACTATTTTGTAACTTGTGAGACTGTGTGAAGTGCCGTAAAGCACTGAGAATCAGCCCAGGCAGTTGGGGGTTATCATTTATTTTCAGTCGGGAAGCTGTGCTGCTTCATGTAGCTGTTTTCCCAGCTGAAATAACACAGCAGATGGGACGTTTGAACTCTGTTAATTGCTGAGTGTTCTTAAACTAGTAAACAGGTCTGATTAACTGGAAGCCAAACAGTAACCCAAACAGACCAGAGCATGTGTGATAAGATAAGTACTCTACTAACCTTAAACCTCCCCCTTTGGATCATTTTCTGGTGGTGTGAAATGTTAACCTAAAGTGTTTTATTTTCCATTTAGGAAAATGTTTGGCATATAAAAAACTAAAGTGTTGATGTATGACTAGTAGTTGGTTATTAGCAATGCTAGCAGAATACCATTAGTTTATGAGGATTAATAACAAAGATTAGTTCATCTCAGAAACCCCTGATTTACAGTCCATCCTATACCTTCCCAGTTCTCTTTGGAAAATTACAAACAATAATAATTTAACCAAGAACAAAGAACTTTCCATAAAATGTAATTTGGATTCTTTTTTTTTTTTTTTTTATGGCCAGAGCTGAGGACCAAACCCAGGGCCTTGCGCTTGCTAGGCAAGTGCGCTACCACTGAGCTAAATCCCCAACCCCTGTAATTTGGATTCTTTATGAATCATTTTTTATCTCAAGGCTAGAAAACATTTTAGAATAAAATTTTATAGCCAGGCAGTGGTGGTACACTCCTTTAGTCACAGCACTCAGAGGCAGAGGCTGGTGGATCTCTGAGTTTGAGGACAGTCTGGTCTACATAGTGAGTTCCAGGACAGCAAGGCCTACATGGAGAAACCCTCACCCGACAGAACAGAATAAAACTCTACTTCTGCTCACACTTTCAAATAATCATTGGAAATATAGCTGTAAATTTCCTTCCATTGTCTATGTTAAAGAACATTTATGTTAAAATTAGGTTTGAGCTTGTATTTTAAATTCAGCATCAATGATGTGAACCATGCTTATTCTTTTAAACTTGATACAGAGGTTGGACAAGAGTGGCCAGATTACAGTGTAATGTCCAATCAAGAAATGTCAGGTTAGAGTACTGCCAGCTTGCCTTTTTAGCTTAAACAAATGTTTTAATCTGTTTGTGTCTTGTATTGATAAGGAAACTTCCTCATTAATAATACATAGAGACAAACTAGTTTTCTAAAATACTTTCTGGCCCAGAAATTCAATGTGCTTAATTCTTAAAAATTTGATGAAACTTACTTCCTTGACTCAACTCACTATCAGAAAAAAAGCAAGTGCAAAAACCAAAAACTTCTGAAAGTACCGTAAACTACAGTTAAGGATTCAAATACATTACATTCCAGGCTTTTGGTCTGTGCTTTAAAAAGTTAAAGTTGAAGGCTGACAGAATGGCTCTTGCTGACAAGCCTAGAGACTCACATAGCAGGGAAGAGAGAACTAACTTCCAAACAAGTTGTATTCTGACTTCAACACAAATGACATGGCATATGCGCGCACGCGCGCACACACACACACACACACACACACACACACACACACATGTAAATTTAATTTTAAAAATAGGGTTGAGCTTAAAAAGCATATACATATCCTTAGTATACTGTTTAGAAGCTATTTATAAACATTTTAAAATGATTATGAATATCAGCATGTATTTTCCTGTTGGACATTTTCATGGTATCCTTTAAAAATATCATAAGACTGAGGTAGTACTGCTCATTGGTAGAGCATATATGCACATTCACATTGATACATTTTAGTGGATATATTTGTATAATGGTCACTTCTTTCTCTGTTTTAAGCATTGTTTCTATAAACTAGAATCTCAGGAGTAGAATGCCAGGTCAGAGGGCTAAAAATGTTAAGGTCCTTCTGTATATGCTTCTCCAAGGAACTAACTAAACTGTACCATAAAATTACACTATAGGAAAAATAGCAATTTTACCACAATCTGGACAACAATGAATGATTTTACCAAGAATTCAATGTATGATTGTCTTGTGTTTGGTATGTTAGGATTTGAAATTTTAACTAATCAGGAAGCCATTTATTCCAGATGGCCAGTTTGCTTACACTGAGAAGAGCTATATCACGGTCATACAAACAGTGAACTTTAAAATTGCAGGTTGGCTTGGCAAAGACTCTGATCATGATCCGAGAGCACCTAAGTGTAATAACATCATCTTTTCATTTATTTTACTCTGGCCAGTTTTAGAAAGTATTTGAGGCAATGTTGGGTTCCACTTTCAGAAATGGCTGAGATAGATATTGCCCCATTTTAGATAAAAAACCCAAAGACAGAGAGGCTAGAAGTAGGTATTTATGGTACTGGAGAGCAAACAGAAGCATAGGAGCCCCTCTGGAACATTCTTGCTTGCAGAAATTGAGGAAATTTAAGTAAAGCCCAAAGCCAAGGACAAGCTATTTAGGTTATCTGACTTCATTTTTACCATTAAGCTATAGTACTCAAACTGTGTCTTATTGGCATAAATGCAGAAATATAGCAATGAAATAGAATAGCAAGTTCAGAAATAGATTCCCCCCCAATGAGGGGACGAAGAGTATATAACACAGTATTCAACCAACCAAATAGCTGTATGGAAAAGTGAACTTTGACCCTTCAGCACTTATACAGACATTAACTCAAGATGGATTAATGCAAAAGCTAAAGCTGTATTTATGACATTGGGTTATACCAGTAGTTCCCAGAAATTTCATATCCCAAAGTCAGTTGCCAATGTGTGGAGATATATTTGGTAGTTATACCTGATACAACTGGTATCTAGAAGGCAGTGGCTTATGTTACATTCTGTAAGACCTGGGATACCCTTCTAAGAAAGTTCAAATATCAGTAGTGCCAACTTGGAGAAAGTCTAGTTCAAGCAACAATTTCTTAAGTGAGTTATAAAAAATATGCATCATAAAATAAAACAACTGATAAAACAGCAAAGCTTAAGATTTTTGTTCTGTGAAAGATACATCAGAAAATGAAAAAGCAAGTCATCAGCATGAAGGAAATATTTGGAAATGTATCTGACAAAACTATTTGCTTTAAAATATATGAAGAGCTCATATACAGAATAATAAGGAATAAACATTATGCAATGTTTTTTAGTCAATATCTTAGACAATAACATACATGTATATCCATGAAGGTGATGAATAGTTGCTTAGTGCTACTTGTCAATGAAATGTAATGTCACGATGCGGTGTCACTGCATACTAACCAGCATGACTATAGTGAAAAAGCCTGACAACATGAAGTGATGACAAAGACATGGGCATTGGAATGCTCATACATTGTTACATTGTTGATAAGGTTATAAAATGGTTGAATTACTCCAAAAAATCTTGATACTGTCTCACATTATAAACATATACTGACCTTACCACTAGCATATAGAGATTTGTTCAAGAGAAATGAAAAATTATGTGTGTACAAAGAGTTGTGTGGCTGTTTTTACAACCACATTATTCACAATAATTTAAAGAGAAACAAATTAATTGGCTAAAGGATAGACAATTTCAGAATACTATTTTGCAAGAAAAACAAAGGGAGATATTGATGTACAACAGTGATAGGGAAAAATTCAAAATGATAAGGATAAATTTTAAAAAGCTATGCTAAATGAAGGAAGGTACAATATTGTATTCAGTATAATTCTACTTACATGGAACTCTAGAAAAGGTAGAATCATAGTGACAAGAGAGCAGTTAAGGGACCGGATGGGGGGAGAGTATTTGAAAACCGGTTTTGCTATTAGATCAGGCTCATCTGGCTGGCCTTGACTTTGTTACCCTCCTGCCTCGGCTTTCTGAGTGCTATTCTTACAGGCCCATGCCCCCAGCTGTCTAAAGAGGACACATTGAAGGCTGGTGCAAATATACTATATTTCAACTGGAGTGATGGTTACATGACTGTGTACAACAAATTCCTTGAATTGTTTATGTAAAGTGAATAAATTTTTGCCAGGTATGATGGCTCATTTCTGCAGCCCCAGCTCTTAGGAGGACCTTGAGTTTGAGGTAGCCTGGATCACACAATGAGACTCTAGCTAAAAAAAAAAAAAAAAAGAAAAAAGTAGATCATATGTTTGGAAATACAAAGTGAAAAAAAGTTTGTGTGTTGAGTATAAAATTAGTATCAGGTTATTAAAAGAATATGAACCAAATAATAAAGGATAAAGTTAAATATACCTATAAAACAGCTAAGAATAGTTCTATAATTGTGTACAATATTTACCTGCAAGGCTCAGTAGCTAATACAAAAATGAAGTTTACTTGTGAGCATTGGCTACTTATGGATAGCTATGATCAAAATACCCAGCAGCACAACTTAAAGGAGGAAAGACGTAGTTAGCTCACTCTGTCAGAGGCTTTGGTCCATGACTCCTGGGCTGTTGAACCTGAACATGGTAGTAGGAGCATGTGGTAGACAAGGTTTCTCACTGTATGTCATGCAGGAGGGCAGGGACCCAGGGCCAGACACAACCTTCAAAGATAGGCCTGCAGTCACTGCCTTCTTCCCACTAAGGCCCACCTCCCCAAATGGAGCCACCAGCTGGGGACAAGAGATTATGATGTGAGACTGCATACATAAACAAAGCATAACAATGTGCTATAAACTGCCTGCCTGCTTGCCTTCCTTCCTTCTTTTTCCTTCCTCCCTCCCTCCCTCCCTCCTTCCTTCTTTTTTTCTTTTATTTATTCTTTCTTTCTTTTTCTTTCTCTCTTTTTCTTTTGTCTTTCCTTCCTGCTCTCTCCTTCTCTTTCTCCTTCTCTTCCTTCTCCTCGTTCTCCTCCTCTTCCTTCTTCTTCTCTCTCTCTCTCTCTCCCTCTCCTCCTCCTCCTCCTCTTCCTCTTTTCTTCTTTTTCCCTGAAAAGGGCTATTCCTAACCTGGAATTCTCTAATGTCTTCCCTCACACTCCCTCTTGAGTTCTGAAATAGGCATGTGTCACATCCAGCTGCTTTTCATAAACACAAGTATGTTGATCTGTTTTGGTGGTAAGTATGGGAGGGAAGAGGCTGGTCCCAAGACATTGCTTTGCTGCTTTCAGATGGGTGGCAGAGGCAACAATCTTTCATTCGACTAGTTCTTGAGTATATATTAAGATAATACTAAAACAGTGCCTCAAAATTGGCTAAGCAATCCTAATCTTTTAGTGATAAGACCCAATATTCCTCTATGATAATTTTCCTCTCCCAGTAAATCAATCTCATCTTTCATGCTCTCCTTCACAGTGATAATTATTTTCTTGATTCTGATAATGTTATAATAGTTTGTCTAGAGACCTACTTATTCTAAAATTTACTTATAAAAATATCAACACTGAGAAGTTTATAGAAGGGCACACTGGTGTGTAATTATACTGAACCAAATGAAGACATCTATTATCAGACTGTCACAGTTGTTAATGATGTGAATCTGAGTCTCATATGTCATAACAGCTATCTTAGAGTTTCTATTGCTGTGAAGAGACACCATGACCATGGCAACTCTTATAAAGGAAAACATTTAATTGGAGATGGCATTATCATTATGGCAGGAAGCATGGTGGTGTGCAGACAGACATAGTGCTAGAGAAGTAGCTGTGAATTCTACATCTTGATCTGCAAGACAGCAGAAATGAATGTCACACTAGACCTGGCCTGAACATTTGAGTCCTCAAAACTTGCTCCCTTGTGAAACACTTCCTCCAACAAAGCCATATCTCTTAATAGTGCCACTCCCTATGAGCCTGTGGGGCTATTTTCATTCAAACTATCATAGCAGTGGTTAGCAAACTTGGTGAATGCAAGAATCAACTCTATTATATATTCGGATATATATGTTTATATCCCCATGCTCCCTAGACAAATAATCTGATTCACTTTGGCTGGGCTGGGGCTGAGGATTATTCCTTCTAATAACTTAATTAGAATCCATATGCAAGCAATTCAGAATACAGCTCGTCTACAGACAGCACTTTTAAAACATTGCCCTATACTTGAACCTCTTACATATCTTCAACTTTATTTATTCCCACTCATCAGTGTTAGTCTAGTGGTACCTACTAAAGTATTTGCTTAAAGGCTCAATGTATTGATAATAAATAAGTGGCAAATTGTATTCAATATGGTAATTAACACACTGGTGCTGCTGAAAAATCTCTAAACAAAATTATTATAGTGCTTTAGTATATAGTGATTTAACAGATTATCTAAGGGATGGCTGTTGGTGTAGTAAGCTCCTATTAAAGACTGGGTTCATTTCCTATGAACTATATTCTGATGTTTGATTCACATATTTACCAGAGGAAAATTATAGCCATCTGTCAGGCATATTTATCACTAGAGAGTCTTTTTCTGGAGCCTCTGCTTAGATTCCAGCAGGACTTCCCTCCTCCCGCTCATCTCACTTACACTCGAGAGGAACAGCACTTGTGAAATAGAACCACCTTACACATGGCTATGTATTGATGGTGTAGAGATAGCTTGATCACAGGGTTCCAGATGAAAACCTGGTTATTTTTCTTAGCTTCTGTTCATTGTCTGCCCAAGTCTATTTGAATAGTCAGGTGTGATAACAGAACTAACAGAAGGTAGACGTGGCTTGGCATGAACAGAAACAGTAGGTATAAAGACCCTTAGTTCAAAGCACTCAGAGAGGCTGAATCTACTCACTGACTCTGTGGACAGGAGTCTCTTGCTTCTCATTTCCACCATGGGAGTTTTGAGTGTTGTCTGCTGTTGTTTTCACAATCTTCTTTAGACTTTCTTGGTCTTCCACTACCTATATCCAGGAGGACCTTGCCACATGTGGAACCTCTGTTTTATAGTTATTTAATCAAAAACTCTTTTCTGTTGAAATGTCAGCATACTGAAGACAAAGTATTGAGACTGATTAAGAGTTCTGTAAAAAGATGAGTCAGCTGCTGTCAAATGGCTCATGTCTTTTCTCTGAATTGGAAGACTGAAAAAATATAACATGTTCTAGGGACTTCTGAGAGATAGGGAGTTGGAATGAGTAGGGAGAATAAGAGTTACTGGTGAAATTATTAGGGTTACTCCACATAGTTAAGAGAGAGGTTTATTTTGTGGGGTAACTTACAAATGAAGGGGTAGGTTGTAGGGTCTGGCAGAGGTATGGCACAGTCCAGCAGTGTTCTCTAGAGAACTCTGCTTGGTCTACCTCCTGCATCCAGCATCCCAGAATCAAGAGAGAGACCTCCTCTCTATCCTGGGTTTTCCGATTCCTCCTCTGCCCCGCCTTGTGGGTGTGACCATTACTGAAGCCTCAATGGGGGTTGGAACTTCCAGGCCAATGCTGGGATGGCTACCCACTACATCTCCCCCTTTTGTCTAAATAAGAAGTTCTAACCTAATATACAAAGAGATGGTTATCAAATATTGTCCAGGAGTAATGAGGGATAATGACCTAGTTAAATTGGAATTACAATAAGTGCAAACAATATCAAGCAAAAAACACATAGTAAAATCCAGGGAAGTTTAGAGCATGGGTAGGTGGCATGTTATAAAGATCATTCCAAAAGGTGTCCTATCCTAAAGAGCCTGAGTCTAATACTTAATATATCCTATCTAAGATATTATATATGTATATATACTAAGTTATAACTATAACTGCTAGTCTTCAACCTCATCAAAGACCTGAGAAGGAATATAATAATACCTGAGAAATGGGAGAAGGATGCAAACAACTTTTGGGAGTCTTGCAAGAGTAGACAGAGACAGCTAGCAGCCTGGACAGTCACCTAATGTTTCTCAGCATCATTGGTGCATTCAAATTGACTACAGGCCTAGAGTATCTGACAGACCATTTTCAGAAGCAGGAATTCTGAAAGACCATCTTACCCTGTCTTGGCAAAGTATAGTGGTCGCTTTCCTTATGTCCCACTTGTCCAGAAAGGACGGCATTTGTACTGTCAGCAGTTGAGGCAAGGGCAGTTCTTTGCCCAGTAGGCCATTTTGTGCCAAGAAGACAAACTTCCAAATGGAAATGTCTTAGAAGCCCAACATTCTCTCGGGATCAAATTGGTGCTGCCAGGATCAATTTTGTCTCACATCAACAGAATTATAAGTTATTTAAATGCCATATTCTCTAGGTCCATGAAGTGTTTGGAGATTACCTGTCCATCTAACCTATATATTTATAAATCTGGATAACCTAACTAACATAATTATAGAGATGACAAGCATAGGTGACAATAACTCTATAAGTCTTATCTATCTAAACAACCTAAAGACTAAGGCTTCCTATAAATAAGGCAAACAGTCTGTAAGCCAATGTACAGTAAAAGGACAATGACTTTAAATTGTGACAATACACAAAGTATCTTTAACAGAGGTAGGAATGTATAGTGCAATAGCTCAGTAGGTAGAGCATGGGACTCTTAATCCCAGGGTGGTGGGTTCGTGCCCCATGTTGGGCGCCAGATATTGGAGAAATTATTAAGGCCACTCCACGTAGTTAAAAGGGAGGTTTATTTTATGGGGTAACTTACAAATGAAGGGATAGGTTGTAGGGTCTGGCAAAGGTATGGTGCAGTCTGGCGGTGTGCTCTGGAGAACTCTGCTCAGTCTACCTCCTGTGTCCAGCATCCCAGAACCAAGAGAGAGACCTCCTCTCGATCCTGGGTTTTCCGATTCCTCCTCCGCCCCGCCTTGTGGGCGTGACCATTACCGAAGCCTCAATGGGGGTTGGAACTTCCAGGCCAATGCTGGGATGGCTACCCACTACAAAGAGTCATAAGGCTGAGGAGAGATTTTGGAAGTTGTACTCTGGCCCTGTAATGGAATCCTAAATGATAAAGACAGAAGGGAATCAAAGGATTTAGGAAGGTCAATGATCCATTTACTTGACTTTGTAAAACAACAATTCTAGTGAAGTATCTTCTACATATCATAAAATACCCATATAACATGTAAAACTCTATAATTTTAGTAACTTTTCCTATTGGAACAACCATAGCCATACTTAGTTTTAGAACATTTTCATCCTCCCAAGAAGACACCCTTATTGTAGCTCTTCTCCTCTCCATATCTAGGTCCAGGACACTCCTGATCTACTTCCTGTCTATAAATCTGGCTTTGTTGTTATTTACTATAAGTAGAGTCACACAACAATTGTTGTTTCTGGCTTTCTCTTTGTATAGTAGTTCTGAAGTTCATCTGTAACAGAGTTTATTGCTGAACAGTATCTTATTTCATAGGTAGATACATCCAGCCTATCTGATCCCTGCTTTTTTTTTTTTTTTTGAGCTGAGGATCGAATCTAGGGCCTTGTGCTTGCTAGGCAAGCACTCTACCACTGAGCTAAATTGCCAAACCCTGATCCCTGCTTTTAATATATGGTTGTTTCCAAATTGGGGATATTATTCTGTTGTATACATTCTTGTATTAATATTGGTATAGATGTACACTTAAAAAAAATCTTTGTAAATACCTAGAAAGTGGAATTACTAGGTCATTTGGTAGTTTTACAATTAATTTTTTGAGAAACTGCCAAACTGTTTATAAAGCTTCAGTAACATTTGTTACGCTCTGCCTTATTTACTGTAGCCATTCTAGTTTGTGTATATGTCTACTACCTCATTCTTGTTTTCATCTTCATTTCCTTAGCTAAATGGTACTGAGTACCCATTCATGTCTTTATTAACCATTATTCACTTGTATATATTCTCTCATGAAACATCTGTTTGTATAGTTTGTTCACTTTTGGTAAGGCCTCTTATTCTTCTCTTTAAAAAAAAAAATCATGCTATGAAATTATGATGCTCTCCCAGTGCCTGGCAGTGGAATACTCCCTTCAGGTTGTTGGTCATGGGAGTACAAGAGGTTACCCAAACAATGTGAGCTATTGCCATTGGTTGCCACCCAAGAACTCGAAGGTAGAAGATAAGATACTGTTGTTGAAGACACTTTGGACATAGGATTTGGAGGAATTGAGTTGGAACTGACCTGGAAGCTTCCTCCATGAGGACTAGCTCTCATAGTAGCTGAAGGTGCTATGAAAACTGCCAATGGAGAAAAACAATCAAGGATGCTATTTAACTATAAAGACTGTGAACCACAACAATGACCAGTTTAGCAAGATATCCCCAATGATGCAATAGTGGCACTTAATATCTTGAGGGGTAACCAACAGCCATCTAATTGGACTTAAAGTCTACTCAATAGAATAGAGTTCATGCCTAGTGCCATCAACCTAGCTGCCATAAATCCATGACTGGTAAGGTCATAGACCCTAGAAGAGAACCTACATCTGCTTCTTCAAACCAGTATAATTTCTAACTGCATTCTAATACCCACTATTATACCCACAGGTAATGGTATATCTCACTTCTCATCAAGTAAGTTTCTTTTTCAATTAGACAGAAACTATTCCAGAAATCCACAATGGTCAAAATGCTAAGAAGTGACACCATTGATACATCTATTATAACAATTCCTAAACTGAAGGCTCAGGGGATATCACAGAAGAAGGTGAAGAAAGATTGTAGGAGCCAGATGACTAGACAGCTGCTGTGAGACAGTGTCTTCCATACATGATAAGGAGTTGTACCCATGAATATCAACAAAATGGTCACCTAAACCAGTCTAGCACAGTGACAACAGCAGTTGACATGCCTACATGGATGGGGAAAATCTCACAAGGCCCCACTCCTAGATGGAGAGCTAGAGGCAACTAATTGCTTTTGAGACAGGAAGATTATGTCTTCCCCAGGCACAGGCCCCTGATGGATTATCTAATCCCAAAGGGCCAGCCTTGTTAAACACATGTATGTATTAGCAACACGAAAGTGGACTGTGAAGGATGCATCTATAAATTGTGTGTGTGTGTGTGTGTGTGTGTGTGTGTGTGTGTGTGTGTATGTACCAATGTTAAAAGGAGTCATGAGTTTGAAAGAGAGAGAGATGAGAGACATAGGAAGAATTTGAAGGGGTGAAATGTTAAATGTATGAAATTCTCAAAAAACTTTTTAAAACTAAAAATCATATAAGATTTCTTCATATATTTATTTTTAAAATATAGGATATTGTTATGTAGTTCAGGCTGGCCTGGACTGTCCTTGCCTCACCTCTTGAATGCTGAGAACACAGGCATGTGCTACATACCACTATGTATGTATTTGCAAATATTTTCCCAAAGTCTACTGATTCTCTTTCTAGTTTACTAATTGGTGTCTTTTGTAGTGAGGATGTTTTACATTTGTATGGGTTCTAATTTATCTAGATTTTTCTATCATATATTTTTAATATTGTATCTAAAATACCTTTGCTTAATTTAAGATCACAACGATTTTCTCCTGGTTTTCTTTTCTTTCTTTTTTTGTTTATATCTTAAATCTAAATATACGATCTGATATAATTTTTAGTTAATTTTTATATGTGGTATGAAGAAAGGCTTTAAATTCATTTAAAAAAATCTAGATATCCAATTGTTCTCCCTTGTCTCATAAAGAGATTTCAGAACTGAGTGCTTGGTTTTGTGGTAGGCACCACACAGACATGAAGGAGAATGACACAATTTCCAGCTCCACACACCATCTTTATATACAGCAAGGCACATGTACACAACTCAGAAAATTACAGGACAACTCAAGTTGGTGATGCAAGAAGAATGAACCTGAGCTTGAAAACAACAGCAGCAATAAAGGACTGGCTTTGGCGTCTTCATGGCAAAGACAAGTGTATATGAACTTCATATAACAAAGTGGCTTCAACTTCTTTGACTTCTTTATTTTCTTAACATAGTAGATAGCCACTGTTTATTTTGATGTATACCTAAAACTTTGAGATTAAAAAAAAAAATTCAAGTATTGATGTTTGCTAGTGAGTTCACACTGGGTATGCTTAACGCTGCAACTATAATGGTGTCTTAGTACTAATTATCCCTCGTGTTGTGCATCAGAACATGTCTTCTATGTGGACATTATAAAAAGTGCCCCCCAAATGGCTTAATGGATGAACACTGGATTAGGAATCAAGAGACTTAACCTTTGCACTCTTGACCCATCATCTCAGATGCATCAGACCTAATGTCTCAACCCTTCATTTGTTTTCAGTATAAGAAGAGAGTTAATTTCCAAGATATTTCTAGACCAATATTCTGTTTGTTCAGTCAGCACTTGTTGAGTACTCACTGTGAGCCCAAAAGTGTGAGCCACTGTTAAATGAGGTAAGACAAAGCATTGTACTACCATAGACAGGAAATGGGATGACTCTTGTGCTTGCTCTGTGATTTTCCACATCTAGAAATGTACATTTCTTTATGAGATTAATTAATTGGGGAGGAAAAAGGAAAATAACCTAAGATGAGCTAATTGGATGTGTCTGCAGGAAAGAAGTTCATTTGTAGATGTGTAAACTAAGAATCCAGTCTGTGTGACTGTAGGCACCCTTTGGAAAACAGTTCCTCATACTGTGATAAGGATGTGTACTCATTTACCTAAGAGAAGTGAAAGTGAAAAATATAAAGACTTGGAAGTCTATAATAAACCTTGGTGGATACTACGCTTCTAATTCTCCTTATTGTACTAAAAGCCATATATTTCTGATACTTTTCCCCCAAAAGAACAAACCTATAATGACAATATTTTGTTAAGAATAAGTTCATTTTAATACATCATAAGAAGACATGTCTGACATAAGTCAACTTTCTAATATCCCTGTCAAGATTCTGAGTTACCTTCTTGAATACAGTTTTAAAAATGCTGCATGCAGCATCTTCAAACATGAGCATAAATGTCCCAGTGATCTGTTGTGTGTCACACAGACAAAAAGTTTTGAAAACTTTTGATACTTTGAATAGAGTTCTTTCTATAATTTTGCCTGGTTACCTCTGTGTGCAGCTACACACCCACACCCACCACACCCACCACACCCATGTTACTTTAGTTGTGGAGAAGTTAGGACAGTAGTTAAACTGTAAAGCTATAAGTAAACTAAGCTTACATTACTTTCATATAACTATATAATCTTGGTTTGGCAAATGTAAAATTTAGGATCAACCAATGTTTAAATGTTCTTTTATATGTCTTAATTATGCATTGTATATTGAAATGCTTTGCCTTAATCTATTAGTCCGGGTTAGTTGCAAGTGATAAAAAATCTCATTCAGAATAGCTGGAGCAAAAGTCATATTTATTGTTGGCTCTTTTAACCACAAAGTCTAGATGTGGTCTTGGTAACATGGCTAAATCCAGGAGACTTATGTCCTGTGTCCTGTGTTATTCAATTCAGCATTCCTCTAGGTATCAGCCTCATCTTTGGGCAGTTTCTCTGCAAGTGGTACTCAATGATGACATAGCAGCTCCAGACTTACTCTGTGTTTGGATGTCAAAGTCAGAAGAGTACTTTCAGAATTTATACAGATGTCACCAGAGGCTCTGGTGAATCCAGCTTGAGTCCTATGCTTACCTCTTGCACCAACCCTCATAAAGAGCAAAAGATTGGCTCTCTAGGAACCTTCCCGGCTCCTGAAGCTAGGGAAGAGAAACTTCGACACAACTCTTCAGACATACATAGAGGAGAGAGGGTCAAGTCTTGTGTGTGTCAGACACACACACAGGGTGTGCTAACATGTAAGAAGGTGCTGTTAAAAATCTTTACATGTAAGTAGCACTGGTGTTCACTGGCCACAAAGATACAAATCTGTTAGTAGAATCATTGCATTATTATCTCAAATATTATAGTCTATTTAACTTATTCCTTGAGTAATGTTTTTTTTTTTCTCTCTGTAGCTTTGGAGCCTGTCCTGGATCTCACTCTGTAGACCAGGCTGGCCTCAAACTCACAGAGATCCACCTGCCTCTGCCTCCCGAGTGCTGGGATTACAGGCGTGCGCCACCACCGCCTGGCTTCCTTGAGTAATCTTTTTGTGATAATATGAAAGCTTTCATATAATTGACATACATTGTGATATTAATTTTCAAATTGTATCTTTTATGAATATTCTATCATATTATGAATATTCAATATCATTGAATTTTCTTATATAAACAATGACAATTTTCATAATAAGGCTACAAATCCTAGTGAGAGACATTATTTTTTTTATTATGTGTTTTAATTTTATACATCAGCCATGGGTTCCCCTGTCCTCCCCCCTCCCTTACCTACCCCCACCTTCCCCCCAGGACCTCCCCTCCATTCCCATGTCCTCCAGGACCAAGACACCCCTGGGGACTCATTGAAACCTGGTGGATTCAGTACAGGCAGCTCCAGTCCCCTCCTTCCAGGCTGAGCATGTGTCCTTGTGAAAGCCACAGGTTCCAAACAGCCAGCTCGTGCACTAAGGACAGGTCCAGGTCTCCACAGCCATTGGTTCATAATTCATGTGCTTTCTTTTGATTGGCTATTTGTCTCTGTGCTTTTTGCAATCTTGGATTCAATAATTCATGCTCTTGCAGTCCCTCCTCTTTCTCAACAATTGGACTCCTGGAGCTCCACTTGAGGCCTGGCTGAGGATCTCTGCATCCACTTCCATCAGTTATTGGATGAGAGTTCTAAGACGACTGCTAGGGTGTTTAGTCATCTGATCACCAGACTAGGTCAGATCAGGCTTTCTCTCGACCATTGCCAGCAGTCTACAGAGGATATATCATGGTGGATTTCTGGGGACCTCTTGAGCACTCTGCCTATTCCTGTTCTCATGTGGTCTTGATTTATCATGGTATGTTATTCCTCGTTCTCCCTTTCTGTTCTTGATCCAGCTGGGATCTTCTGATCCCCTAAGCTTTCTTTCCCTCAAATCTTACCCTTCATTACTCCCACTGTCATCCAGGTTGTTCATGTAGATCTCATCCATTTCTCTGTCATTGGGTGATCTCTGTGTCTTTCCTAGGGTCCCGTTTTCTAGGTAGCATCCCTGGAGTTGTGTAGCAGTCTAGTCATCTTTGTTTTACATCTAGTATCCTCCTATGAGTGAGTACATACCATGTTTGTCTTTCTGAGTCTGGGTTACCTCACTCAGGATGATGTTTTCTAGATCCATCCATTTGCCTGCAAACCTCATGATGTCATTGTTTTTCTCTGCTGAGTAGTACTCCATTGTGTATATGTACCATATTTTCTTTATCCATTCTTCAGTTGAAGGGTATCTATGTTGTTTCCAGGTTCTGGCTATTACAAACAATGCTGATATGAACATAGCTGAGCAAATGCCCTTGTGGTGTGATTGAGCATTCCTTGGGTATATGCCCAAGAGTGCTATAGCTGGGTCTTGGGGGAGATGGATTCCCAAATTTCTAAGGAAGCACCATATTGATTTCCAAAGTGGCTGTACAAGCTTGCATTCCCACCAGCAGTGGAGGAGAGTTCCCCTTGCTCCACATCCTCTCCAGCATAAGCTGTCTTCTGTGTTTTTGATCTTAGCCATTCTGACAGCTGTAAGGTGGTATCTCAGAGTCGTTTTAATTTGCATTTCCCGGATAATTAGGGATGTTGAGCATTTCCTTAAATGTCTTTCAGCATTTGAACTTCCTCTGTGGAGAATTCTCTGTTTAGTTTATAGCCCATCTCTTAATTGGACTGTTGGGCATTTTGATGTCTAATTTCTTGAGTTCTTTCTATATCCTGGATATCAGCCCTCTGTCAGATGTGGGGTTTGTGAAGACCTTTTCCCATTCTGTAGGCTGTCGCTTTGTCTTGTTGACCATGTCCTTTGCTCTACAAAAGCTTCTCAGTTTCAACAGGTCCCATTGATTGATTGTTTCTCTCAGTGTCTGTGCTACTGGTGTTATATTTAGAAAGTGATCTCCAGTGCCAGTGCATTCAAGAGTACTTCCTACTTTCTCTTCTATCAGGTTCAGAGTAACTGGATTTATGTTGAGGTCTTTGATCCACTTGGACTTAAGTTTTGTGCATGGTGACAGATATGGATCTATTTGCAGCCTTCTACACATTGATATCCAGTTATGCCAGTACCATTTGTTGAAGATGCTTTCTTCTTTCCATTGTACATTTTTGGCTTCTTTGTCAAAAATTATATGTTCATAGGTGTGCGGGTTAATGTCAGGGTCTTCAATTCCATTCCATTGGTCCACATGTCGGTTTTTATGCCAGTACCAAGCTGTTTTTTTATTATGGTAGCTCTATAGTAGAGCTTGAGGTTGGGGATTGTGATGCCTCCAGAAGTTGTTTTATTGTACAGGATTCTTTTGGCTATCCTGGGTTTTCTGTTTTTCCATATGAAGTTGAGTATTATTCTTTCCAGATCTGTGAAGAATTGTGTTGGTCATTTGATGGGGATTGTGTTGAATCTGTAGATTGCTTTTGGTAAGGTTGCCATTTTCACTATGTTAATCCTGCCTATCCATGAGCATGGGAGATCTTTCCATTTTCTGACATCTTCAATTTCTTTTTTCAGGGACTTAAAGTTCTTGTTATATAGGTCCTTCACATGCTTAGATAGAGTAACCCCTAGGTATTTTATATCATTTGTGGCTATTGTAAAGGGTGATGTATCTCTGATTTCCTTCTCAGCCTGTTTGTCTATTGTATATAGGAGGGCTACTGATTTTTTTGAGTTGATCTTGTATCCTGCTATGTTGCTGAAGGTTTTTATTAGCTATATCAATTCCTTGGTTGAATTTTTGGGGTCACTCATGTATACTATCATGTCATCTGCAAATAGGGACAGCTTGACTTCTTCCTTTCCAATTTGTATCACCTTAATCTCTTTATGTTGTCTCATACCTCTGGCTAGAACTTCAAATACTATATTGAATAAGTAAGGGGAAAGGGGATAGCCTTGCCTTGTTCCTGAGTTTAGTGGTATTGCTTTGAGTTTCTCTCCATTTAATTTGATGTTGGCTGTTGGCTTGCTGTAGATTGCCTTTATTATGGTTTGGTATGATCCCTGTATTCCTGATCACTCCAAGACCTTTATCATGAAGGAGTGTTGGATTTTGTCAAATGCCTTTTCTGCATCCAATGAGATGATCATGTGGTTTTTTTTTTTTTTGTTTGTTTGAGATGGTTTATATGGTGTATTACATTGGCAAACTTTTGTATGTTGAACCACCCTTGCATCCCTTGGATGAAGCCTACTTGATCATGGTGGATAATTGTTTTGATGTGTTCTTGGAGTCTATTCACCAGAATTTTATTGAGTATTTTTGCATCAATGTTCATGAGGGAGATTGGTCTATAGTTCTCTTTCTTTGTTGCATCTATGTTTGGTTTAGGAATCAGGGTAATAGTAGCCTCATAGAAGGAGTTTGGTAATATACTTTCTGCTTCTATTGTGTGGAACAATTTAAAGAGTATTGGTATTAAGTCTTCTTTGAAGATCTGGTAGAATTCTGCAGTGAAACCATCTGGTCCAGGGCTTTTTTTGGTTGGGAGACTTTTAATGACTGATTCTATTTCCTTAGGGGTTATTGGACTATTTAAATGGTTTATCTGGTCTTGATTTAACTTAGGAATGTGTTACCTATCCAGAAAATTATCCATTTCTTTTAGATTTTCCAGTTTTGTGGAGTAGAGGTTTTTGAAGTATGACTTGATGATTCTCTGGATTTCCTCATTGTCTGTTGTTATGTCCACCTTTTCATTTCTGATTTTGTTAATTTGGATGCTCTCTCTCTGTCTTTTGGTTAGTTTGGATAAGGGCTTGTCTATCTTGTTGATCTTCTCAAAGAACCAACTCTTTGTTTCATTAATCCTTTGTATTGTTCTCTTTATTTCTATTTTATTGATTTCAGCTCTCAATTTGATAATTTCCTGGCGTCTGTTCCTCCTGGGAGACTTTGCTTCTTCCTGTTCAAGGGCTTTCAGGTGTGCTGTCAAGTCAGTAGCGTGAAATTTCTCCAGCTTCTTTATGTGGGCATTCAGTGCTATGAATTTCCCTCTTAGCACACTGCTTTCATAGTATCCCATAAGTTTGGGTATGTGGTGTATTCATTTTCATTGATCTCTAGGAAGTCTTTAATTTCTTTCTTTATTTCTTCCTTAACCCATTGGTGATTCAGTTGAGCATTATTCAGTTTCCATGAGATTGTAGGATTTCTGTAGTTTTTTCTGTTGTTGAAATCTAACTTTAAACCATGGTGGTCTGATAGAACATAGGAGGTTATTCCAATTGTTTTGTATCTGTTGAGATTTGCTTTGTGGCCAAGTATGTGGTCGATTATAGAGAAGGTTCCATGGGGTGCTGAGAAGAAGGTATATTCTTTTTTGTTTGGGTGTAATGTTCTGTAGATATCGATTAAGTCCATTTGAGCCATAACATCAGTTAAGTCCATTATGTCTCTGTTAAATTTCAATTTGGCCAATCTGTCCAGAGGTGAAAGTGGGGTGTTGAAGTCTCCCACTATTAATGTGTGGAGCTTTTTATGTGATTTGAGCTTTAGTAATGTTTCTTTTGCATCTGTGGGTGCCCTTGTGTTTGGTGCATAAATGTTCAGAATTGAGACTTCATCTTGGTGGATATTTCCTGTGATGAGTATGTAATGTCCTTCATCATCTCTTTTGATTGATTTTAGTTTGAAGTCTATTTTGCTGGATATTAGGATGGCTACACCAGCTTGCTTCTTAAGACCATTTGACTGGAAAGTCTTTTCCCAGCCTTTTATTCTTAGGAGGTGTCTGTCTTTGAGTTTGAGGTGTGTTTCTTGTATGCAGCAGAAAGATGGGTCCTGTTTTTTTTCCATTCTTAGTCTGTGTCTTTTTCTAGGTGAATTAAGTCCATTGATATTAAGGGATATTAATGACCAGTGATCATTCCTGTTGTTATTTTTACTTTTTGGTGGTAGTGTGTGTGTACTTCTCTTCTTTGGGATTTATTGCTGTGGTGTTATCTATTGCCTGTGTTTTCATGGGTGTATCTGCCTTCCTTAGATTGGAATTTTCCTTCTAGTGCTTTCTGTAGGGCTGGGTTTGTGGATAAGTATTGTTTAAATCTGGTTTTGTCTTGGAAGGACTTGTTCACTCCATCTATGATGACTGAAAGTTTTTCTGGGTATATTAGTCTAGGCTGGCATCCGTGGTCTCTTAGTGTTTCCATTTTATCTGTCCAGGTCCTTCTGGCTTTCAAAGTCTCCATTGAGAAATCAGGTGTTATTCTGATGGGTTTGCCTTTATAAGTCACTTGGCCTTTTTCCTTTGCTGCCCTTAATATTTATTCTGTATGCCTTTCTTTATTCTGTATGTTTAGTTGTTTAATTATTATATGGCAAGAGGACTTTTTTGGAGGATCTAGTCTGTTTGGTGTTCTATAGGCTTCTTGTATCTTCATAGGCATTTTCTTCTTTAAGTTGGGAAATTTTTCTTCTATGATCTTGTTAAATATATTTTCTGTGCCTTTGAGTTGGTATTCTTCTCCTTCCTCTATCCCTATTATTCATAGATTTGGTCTTTTCATGGTGTCCCAAATTTCTTGGACATTTTGGGTCATGACTTTGTTGGCTTTAGTGTTTTCTTTGACTGATGAATCTATTTCTTCTACCGTATCTTCAACACCAGAGATGCTCTCTTCTATCTCTTGCATTCTGTTCGTTATACTTGCATCTGAAGTTCCCGTTTGTTTACTCAAATTATCTATTTCCAGCATTCCTTCTGCTAGTGTCTTCTTCATTTTTTCTATTTCCCTCTTCAGGTCTTGGACTGTCTCCCGTGCTTTTTCATGATTTTCTTTCAAGGACTTATTGTTTTCTTCTGCTTTAATTGTCCTTTCCTCTAGTTTTTTTTTTTTTATAGCATTCTTCCCATTTTTTGTTTGTCTGTTCCTCTACTTTATTTTTTATTTCTTCTATATAAGGCTCTAGCCTCTTCATGATGTTACTTATAAGGTTGTTTTCTTCTTTTTCCATTCTGTGATGTTCAGGTCTAGCTGTTGGAGAAGGGCTAGGTTCTGGTGATGCTGTATTGCTGTTTATTTTGTTGTTTGTACTTCCGCCTTGACATCTGCCCATCTCCTCTTGGGTTCGTTCTTGGTGTTATCAGTGTACTTTGTCCAGAGAGAGTTGACAGATTTAGGGAGCCTCTCTCTGGTCCAGATTGAAGCTCTTGGCCAGATGGGAGCTCTGGTCCAGATGAGAGTGCTGGCCAGATAGAGGCCGGGGGGCTGGACTCTGAGTCTCGGGAAGTCCCTGGGGTCTCCTTATTTTGTCCAGATGGGAGCGCCTCTTGTCCAGATGGGAGTTCCTCTGGTCTCTGGTCCAGATGGGAGTTCCAGGGCAGGATGGAAGCTGGGGGCTGGTCTCTGATTCTCAGGAAGTGGCTGGGGTCTCAGGCAGATGGGTGTGGGGGCAGGGTATGGAGACTGCAGGGTGTGCCTGCAGTCTTGGAAAAGGGGAGCCTTCCTGCAGGGCCCAACAATTGGCAGGAAACTGGGGCCAAGTTGGTCAGGTCCTCCTGGGATGGCCTGTGTCCAGCGGTGGGACCCAGGGGCAGTTGCCTCTCTGGCTATAACCCCAGGCTGAGAGACATTATTAAAACATAGCCGTCTCTGATAACTTAGATGTGCTGATGGTAGTTAGTTACTGGAAATTTAATAATAATTTTAATGGACTTTATTTCAATGCCTTATTGAAGACTAAAGAAGGGTTTTGTAAGTAACCTCAATTATAAGCCTCTAGTAAACCACACTTCAATGTTTAGAATATTTTCATTCTCAAATCGTGACTCTGATCAACTTTTAGAAATTGCAGAATATATGCTCATGAATTTTAAATAGCAACTCTATATACAGTGTTTTCATCTTATCAATTAGGACAACAACCACTTTCAGTACCAGAAACTATGTCGTATATACAGATCAAATGAACATTTAAATATAACATAATAGAAGTCTTTGCCTATCAAAGACAAATAATAAAATGTAAGTTGACTTGGGCTTTAGAAAAAGTGGAGGGTAGAGGGATAGGTACATTCATTGTTACAGCAGGCTCTGTCCTAGTACTATCATTAGATCTTCTTGGACCATGTCCATAGCGCTTGATCGCACACGTGTTCTCTCTCTCTCTCTCTCTCTCTCTCTCTCTCTCTCTCTCTCTCTGTGTGTGTGTGTGTGTGTGTGTGTGTGTGTGTGTGTGTGTATGCATGTATATAACCAGAATTCCCATGCTATGGTTAATTTTAGCAGGCCACATCTCATTCTTTTAATTTTTGCCATACAGTCAGGAGCAGCATGTGTGAGGATGGCTTGTTCCATGGAAACACATTGACATATTTAGTGGGACGGGTCAACTTACTCTCTGATGGTTTAGGACAACAATGATCATAACATGATATTCTAGCTAATGAATGTCCCATGATTTTACTAGCCCTATGCAATAATTATATGTGGACACAGATGAGAAAGCAGGATAACCAGCTCAGGTGATTAGTCTTTCTTCATGTGGCTTTAGTATTTGGCTGGAAATGCCATACCTTCTAAAATTTTATTCCACAGTCATAGATAGTAGGGAGGAAGGATGGAACAGTAGTTCAATTAGAAGTGGCCCACTGGGCCCTCATGGCAGTGACTAAAGGTACTATTCCAGATAAGGCTTCACTACATTTCAGCTCTATGAGAGCAGAGGGAAATGCAGCAAGCTTTCAGATAGACAAGGTTAATGTGGTAGGTAATAGAACAGGTCATGTTAATGAAAACATTGAAAATACAAGGCAGAACAGAAAAGAAGCACCAGGTAAGAAAATGGTTTCCAACCAGAATTCGATGATCAATAAGTTAATTGCAAGGGCAGCATGAAGATAGTTTCAGATGGGAAAGATTGATAGACATCATCTTCCTTGTAGCTTTTCTTAGAAATCTACGGAAATAGACAATTCAAGAAGACTGAGTCCTCTGCCCAAGATACAGAGATTCAACACAGAGATCATCCAGAAAATGTAATGAGGCAGCAAGTCTGGGGACCACAAGTGACCAACTGAAGCAGGAGACTAGAAACTTCATGATGCCAACAGAGAGAGGAAGTGACAGGGTAATTGATCTTGCAAGGCTGTGGCACTACAAAGTGATGACAGTGTGGTGGAGCTGATGGAGCATGTTAAAGATTATTAACCAATTTTAGCACAAATATCATTTAAAACAGTTTAAGAAGTAGAAGAAATACCTATACTCACAGAATCGATTAGTTATGGGAAGAATGCCTAGAGACTGATAAATGGGTTTTTGCTATTGTTTATGTCATCAGGTATATCAGTTATTTTGATGAAAAATTAAAACCAAGCTAAAGTTGAAGCTGTTCAACATAAGATAAGCTATTTAAAGATACTGATAATAGGAAAGCTAGATGTGGGATAGATAGGAACTCTCTTCACAATTTCCTGCAAATCCTAAACTGTTATAAAAAGACAGTTGTAGGGCTGGAAAGATGATGGCTCAGCTGTTAAAAGCTGGGCTCACAACAGCAATGAAAAATATTGTTGTTTTGAAAAGTCAGAGAAACAAAATGAAACAGTGTGATATCCACAACACTTAGTACATTAAAAATAACACAATAGATTTAAAGAATATCAACATGTATTATGTTGTTAATAAATATTGCCTGTACACATATATTTCAAATTATTCAATATTCCCCATGCCAAGTTATTATTTTTCACAGAACCACAGGCTTAATTAATTGGCAGACATTTCCCCATTAGTGGATTAATATAACCTTGGATCATAACTATTCATTTCCCCCTCTTCACTTCCATTCCAGTGTCTTAAACACCATCAGTTCTGCCAGAGTGGTTGGGGAGGGCATGGCAATGAGGCTGAGAAGGGTTGCCATATCTACAAAGTGTGCTCTTTGTGGAGTCTTGCTGCCTTCCCTTCTCATCAGTTTGGCTTAGATCAGTGTCAAAGATAATCGGTGATGGTCTGAAGGTGTAGTGAAGGAGGGGATCTGATGTTGAGATGAGGAGTATAACTTTGTCATTAAATTTCAGGGCTTTATGATGCTCC
Source organism: Onychomys torridus (assembly GCF_903995425.1). Taxonomy (NCBI): domain Eukaryota; kingdom Metazoa; phylum Chordata; class Mammalia; order Rodentia; family Cricetidae; genus Onychomys; species Onychomys torridus. The sequence goes on along the minus strand of NC_050457.1, from coordinate 899,476 downwards.
TTGTTGCTGTCATCAGTGTAGGCACAGCATAAAAAGACCAGTGAAACAAAACCACGCCGAACAGCCAGTGTTTTCTAAAACCTTTTAAAGGTGGTTTTGCTTATTTCCTTATTTCACATAGCTCTAAATCCCCCTTTATGTTTTTAAATACTACAATTGTCAGGAAACACCTCACATCCCCTCTTTTCTCTTGGCAGACCTAGCAAATGGAAATGAGAGCCCACAGTAGCTAAATATCGAAGCTTTAAAAATGTATTATAAAAGCCCTAATTGGCATAATAACCTATAATTTTCTTGTCTTTTTTGACATCACCCATGTTAAATCATGTACTTCCAGTTTCCCTCAATCACATAATTATCAGATAATCTTGTGAGTTTTAAAAGCTGGTTTAAAATCATATTCTTCAATTAATTGACCAGTGTGCTTTTATCAAGTGTACTCTCTTGTGCTTGGATGGGACACAGTCTAGGTTCAGTAGTAAGACACTGTGAGGGCTTTTCCCAACATTTCCTTGTTGAATGTTGCACTAGTTGCTAGCTGAAGAGAGGGATTTTAGGGCAGTTCAAAGCACGTTCTTATTGTACATGCAAATTGAGCTTCATTTCTGGGTACAAACTGGATTGACCATCTTTGGTTTTGTTGATTTTCACCATTTCAGTAATAGCTAAGTAAACATAGTGTCTTTGGCCTTTCTTTGATTTTTGAACTAACTTGTTATAGTTAAGAACAGAATGTCTAATTATCCCACCTCCACCAGCATTTATATGCTGAGGCTTTCACCTCCAATGCAATGGTATTGGGGGTGAGGTCTTTGGGGAATGGCTAGGTTTAGAAGCAATTATGAAGGCAGACTTCAAAGGGGGCAGGGCTTAGTATGCTTAAGAGGAAAAAAACAGCCAGTACCCTTCCTTCCACTCTTCCTGTAGCTGCATACCAAGGAATGGTCATGTGACCAGAAAGTAGAAGATGGCTGTCACCATGCCAGGGAGAGGGTCCATAGCCAAAAGCCAAATCTACTGGTTTCTTGATCCTTGACTTTCTAGACTCTAGGATTATGACAAATGTCTGTTTATTAATCTACCCAGTTTATGGTATTTTGATATAGCAACCTGGGTTTATTAAGACACAGGACATCTCCTACATTTCTAACGTCATATTGAATTCAATATAAGTACAATAGATGTAGACTCCATATAAATGGGGTAGGGCTGATATTACTGTCGGACTGCCTTTGGACCTAGTAATTAAGCTAGCTCCAGGACCATAAAACCAAATAAAATTGACTATTTTGGAGGTTTCCATAAATTCCTTATTTATCCTTTCATTTCATCATGCTCAGATTTTGTCAGCCTAGGGAAGTACTTAAGATTACGATGTTTTCCTTTTCCCTGGTGTCTGTTCCCACTCTAACTTGGTTATCATGCTTACTTGCCTTAGACGGTCACCTCCCTTCCTTACCCTCAGCCTATGTCTTTGAAGGGAGACTTACTTCATCAATGGCTCTAGGGGAAAACATTTTGAACAAATCTTTTTAAAAAAAATTATTTCTTTTATTCTTTGAGATTATAATGTAATTACATCATTTCCCCCTTCCCCCACCTCTCCCCACCTTCCCATTTACTCTCTTTCAAATTCATTGCCATTTTGTTTGTTTTTAAAATCATGTCTTCAAATGAGGACTGCTAGAGAATTACAGTTTGCTAACCACACTGGGTCTGAGATGAACATGTGACTTACTTCAAGCCAGTATGAGAGAGACCAAGGTTCTGGTTGATACTGCTGGGGCAACAGCTTTCAACCCACAGGGACGAAAATAATGCTGAGAGAGGCAGCGAGAGAGACCATTTAGCGGATAATGGAACTGTTTGTAGCCCAGCTTACAGTGAAGTTTTGATTATATAATCTAATAAACTCCCTCTTTGCTTTAGATGGTTCTGAATTTGACTTAAATTTAAACCAAAACATTGCTTAGTAACATGATCACCAAGTTCATAGCCATCAAAAAGTATGCAGAGCTAATTGCATCCTGACTGCTCCAAGCTGAGCTACTTTGCTCCTTCACAATCACTGCCAGGATGCTCTGGCCTTACTTTAGACCCGAAACAGTGTACTCAGCTGGCCATGGACTGAACCTCTGGCACCTACACTTCCTACAAAGGGCGATTTTTTTTTTTTTTTTTTTTTTTTTGAGAACAGTGATCCATTAAATCTTAAAAACACGCTTGATGCTACAACTTTGTTCTCATTATACAGAAAGAGAAGGAGAATGAAGAGGAGGGGAGAAGAACCAGAAAGAGGAAAGAAAGGGAAGGAGGGAGAGAGGAAGGGAACAGTGAAGGTCTAAAATGTACTATTTCACTTTTATTTCTAAGATATGCTTACAGAAACATTGCTAGCCCTTGATAAAATAAACACTACCAGTTATTTTATGAGGTACCAGAAAATAATTGTTATTCTCAGAAGAAGAATAACTTTTTCACAAGATGCTATTCAGTGACTTTTTGTTAGGCTTAGAACCTTTATTATTTCTTAATTTGAAAATAAACTTGGTAAGTTATGTGGTACTTTCAGACTTTATTGAATTCATTATGATATCTAGATTTGTTATAATATCTGGATATTGATTTCTGAAATGCAAAATAAATTTGCTAAGCTTTCTTTAGAGAGAAAGATAGACAGACACACAAAGGGGGATTGGAGGAAGAAAAAAGGAAAAGTTCTTTATTTCCCAGGTCAGCCCATTAGCTACTTGTACTTTTAGAAACTAAACAATATTTTAAATTATGTATTTAGACACATTCTTATAATGTACTTGTTTCCTTTTTTTTCAACTTTCTTTACCCTAAATAAATAATTATGTTTTGAGACTAACAGCTCCTTTTCAGAGCCTCTTGTTGCTTTTTATTTGTCCTAAATTTATTTAGGCCTCACATGTAAAAGGTAAAGTTTGGTCCAGAACCTTTCCAGTCCTATGAATTCACCGAGATGTATTTTTTTCATACCATTCCACCCATGATCCATAGACACTGACAAACAATTCTTAAGTAAAAAATGCATTCATAGAGTGCTCAATCTTTAGAAAAATGATGCCTAAATTTTGCTACTCCTATGACTCACAGTTCTAATTTTACAGCATTTTGAGATATAAGCAGTCAGTGATTAGCAACTATTATAGAGTGAATCATGCACTCCTCCCTGCATCCTGGTTCTAGGTGTATTTGATCAATTGTGCCATTTTTAAGCCTAACTCTTAAGAGGCGGCGTTGCATGCTTCCCCTGCCACCATGTATTTCTGTTTCTGTAAGCTCAGGAGAATAACACAGGAAATACATCTACATTTAAGAATGGGAACTGGAGCTAGTCTAGTCACTGAAAACTGAGCCCAGCTTGATCAGCTGACCTGTGCAGTGAAGATAAATAATTATTAAGTCTAGTGTGGCCTAAGACAGCATTTTGTGACAACTAACCGACATGATAGGCACCCACAAATATAATTACAGAAAGATAGTGAGATGCTTTGCTGTGCATCCTGCTCCACCAAACCCAGGCTCCTTCCAGTGTACTAACAAAATAACTGCTTTCTTTGTTGGTCTGATATTCATTTTCCTATAGTTTCTATATAGCAATGCAAACCAACATGAATATTTATTGACATATATGTATACATACCCATGTAATATGTGGGAAGATTATGTAGTCTTCACTCTTTTTTTTTTCCTCCAACTTGCTTTATTTATAATATCTTAGGTATACTTATATACATATCATTATGTAGAAAACATTCTTAGTTTTCGGCAGCTATGTGATTATCTTAGTTAGGGTTTCCATTGCTGTGAAGAGACACATGACCACAGCAACTCACAAAGAAAATTTACCAGCCAGGCCGTAGTGGCGCATGCCTTTAATCCCAGCACCCAGGAAAGGGAAAAGAAAAAAAAGAAAAGAAAAAGAAAATTTAACTAGGGTGTCTCACAGTTCAGTCTATTATCATCATGATAGGGAGCATGGCAGTGTGCAGACAGATGTGGTGCTGGAGCTGAGAGTGCTGTATCTTGGCTTGCAGGCAACAGGAAGTCAGCTGAGACATTGGGAGGTATGCTGAGCATAGGAGACCTGAAAGCCCACCCCCACAGTGACACACTTCCTCCAATAAGGCCACGCCCACTCCAACAGAGCCACTCCTCCTATGAGGTTATGGGGCCAATTACAGATTACCACAGTAATAATACATTAGATAGCATTATGAAAGAATCCACTCATCCATTGATGGATACTTGGTTTGTTTTCCATGTTTTGCTATAATTCAATTATGTGTAGAGTTATATGTAAGAATATTTATAGGAAAAATATTGCGGATAAGAAATGTTCAAACATCAAATTTTGATAGTTACTGCCAAACTATCCTTCATTAGGAAACAAGGGATTGTTAATTTAGTAGAGGTACTGTACATATCTGACAGATTTCCCTTTAACTTAGAGGGGGAAAGTGAAGATTTCACACAGGAAACCAACCAACAGATTTGCTATGATATGATGTGCTTGTCAAATTGCTTTCTAAATAACCACACTCACAGAATAGTTCTGTTCTCAGCTTTGGTTAGGGAAGCTTTTTCTGTATAGCCACTGGTGACTTCAGATACTCATAACCAATCAAAAGACACAGAGCAAATGACTGCTGAATGCACATTCACAAGTGATAATTGTGTATCACTTCCGTCAAGGTTCAGGGACATTGCAGAAGAAAAGAATGTAAAGTGGAAGGAGAGGGTAGGGAAAGATGTGCAATGCTGACTTCTATGCATCACATGACTGTTTAATTCCTGAATCCACAGGAGCTATGACTACCTGCACAAGATCTCTGTAAGATTGATCTCATCAAAACCCTGTCATGGAGGATTACTATATAGATAAGGGTTGGTGGGAGAGACAGAGATACTTTCTTGGTGCTGTAATCACTGATAAGGTGTCCTAGTCCTATAAATAAGTTGGTCAAGCTCTTGTAAGCAATCTTAATGAAACTCACTGATCTACACAAGGAAAAGTGCACGCATGTGCTTGCATGCACACTCACACTCACACATACACACTTAAACACATTCAGAGAGAGGGGGAGGAGGTAGAAGGGGAGCTAATGAAGAAAAGAGGGTTACAGAAGTAGGAAGGGCCAAAGAGAAGATTCCCAGGTGTACGTGTGAATATGATCAAAATGCATTTATGTACAAGTGTGAAAATGTCACAGTTGAACCCATTTCATATAATTAATATATACTAATAAAACATTTACAAAATCTGTGATTGTAATTACTGATTGAAAATTTATAAAGCATGTTTTCAAAAGTGTGTGTTTCTTAATTTTCCAGTGGATAACTCATCTCTGAAGCAACTGAAAAAAATCATCTTGAGTCTGGAAAGATGTCAGCCATTAAGATTGCTTATTGTTTTTCCAGGTGACCAGTTTGGTTCTTAGCACCCATACTGGATGGTTCACAATTGCCTGGAATTCCAGCTCTAGGAAATTCAAAACCCTCTTTTAGCCTCCATGGGCACGTGTACACATGTCTACACACACACACACACACACACACACACACACACACACACACACACCTGTTTAAAAATATGTTCATTTAATTCTATGCATGAGGCCTTGGGTTCAATCTCCAGCACTTAAAAAAAAATCTCACATCACTGAGTTATAGGATAATATGCTAGTTTTACAGAAACTTGGAGAAACAGGTTGATTTTCCACTATCATTCAGAGAGTGAGATGATAGTAAAGGTCAGTAATATCTTTTGAAAAATTACTGTACACCAAGCATGTTCCTAGGCCCACTTTTATGGGTCATCTTAATTTTCACAACAATGTCACTCTTAATGTCTTCACTTTACACATAAATAAAGATTTAAAGAAATGTAAAGCTGGGTGGTAGTGGTGCACGCCTTTAATCCTAGCACTCAGGAGGCAGAGGCTGGCGGATCTCTGTGAGTTCAAGGCCAGCCTGGACTACCGAGTGAGTTCCAGGACAGGCACAAAGCTACACAGAGAAACCCTGTCTCAAAAAAAAAAAAAAAAAAAAAAAAGGGCTTTTTTGTTATTTGGTCACTTTGAAATGTGAGTTTAGCTAGATGCTAGGATTCAGAGTTTAGGTAAAGTTGTGGAGGTATTTTGTAGACGTGATTCAAGTCCATCTTCTGTTGGCTTTAGTGAGGGAGGTTATCCTAGATTATCTACTGGGGCCTGACTCAATCAGTTGAAAGGCCAAAGGACAGAGCTGACACATATCCTTGAGGAAGAAAATCCTCTGTATGGGTTACAGTCTCAGCTGCCTGAGGTCTCCAGCCTGCTCTCTCCAGTTTCTTGTGCTGGGTTTCAGATTTGCCTAACCAGCCCCACATTTTCGTAAGCTAATTTTACATACAACTTTGTTAACACTGAAGTCTTTGTTATTGTTTTGGTTTCTGAGAGTATCTTCAGGCTAGACTGGAACTCATAATCCTGTCCCCAGCCCTTGCTGGGATTGTAGGTATGCAATGCCACACACAGTTTACAGTTCTCTTAGTCATACATCTCCCACTGGTTCCAACTCTGTGCTTGTTCACTGACTGATTCATTTGTCTATGTTCAAAGCTCAAGCAATAACTAGAGGGCTGTTCTCATCCTTGTATGTAGCAAATTAGGAGTCACTCACAGTACTTACATTTTGTGCACTCCAGCATGATTAGCACCAGGAAGGAAAACCCCAGGCCTTTCTTATCTTACTTTGCCTGTTCAGTGTCACATACACCGAACACAGCCCTGTTCTCAAAGTCACGTCAGATTTCCTTCCCATTTTTTCAAGTGTGAGGCAATTGTTTTCTTCATAATTTTCTTTCAGCTTTCTATCTTAATCTTTACTTCTTAGGCTTCTAGGAGTTTAGAACTTGCCATCCTCTCTCTTACCTATGGTGAAATATTATCCCAGGTAATTTAATCCTCAATGATGGAAAGTGGTGGAAGTCTACAAGCATCTTCTGGGGCTTGTGTGCTCAGCTGTTTTAATCAGGACTACAGACCTTCCAGGGTGGACCTTTGGCAAATATTGACAAGTCAAGTTCCCCAGATTTAAATTTCCTAATGAGTACAGCTGAGGCCAAAGATTTGACTACCACAGATAAATCCTAATTCCAAAGTGAAAATACTATCCAAGAGTGGAACCTAGATGTCTATTAGATGATGGATCCCCAAAAACCACTTTACTGTATTTGTCTAAGTAAAATATATATGTGGGTTTTTTTTGTTTGTTTTTTTTGTTTGTTTTTTGTTTTTTTTTTAATTTTTTTTATTTTTTTAAGACAGGGTTTCTCTGTATAGTTTTTGTACCTGTCCTGGATCTCACTCTGTAGACCACGCTGGCCTTGAACTCACAGAGATTTGCCTGGCTCTGCCTCCTGAGTGCTGGGATTAAAGGTGTGTGCCATGGCTGCCCGGCAAATATATAGTTTTTAAAAAAATTCTCTAATCTCACATCAATTGGGCTCTAAATAAATACTGTGCTAAAAAGACAAGAGAGCCTCTCCAGACTTTCTTGTGACTTACCAAGCTCATTTTTCCTTGTTAAAATTTCAGTTAATACTTTCATTTACTATAGTCTCAAGTTTCAAGTTCTCAGAGATGTGACTAATACTAGAAATAAATAGCAATTGATAAAACATTTGGATTATTATCAAGAGTCAACAAACCTTTGTTCTGCAGCCCCAGCAAACATTCATTTTATGATTGTTCTAGTAAGTAGATACAAAAGAGTTGGTTCTTCATATTAGCATCTATCAACCATAACCCAAGTGGAGACTTAGGATTTCACTTTTGTTTTTGTTTTTGTTTTTCGAGACAGGGTTTCTCTGTGTAGCTTTGCGACTTTCCTGGAACTCGCTTCCTTCCTTCTTTCCTTCCTTCCTTCCTTCCTTCCCTCCCTCCCTCCCTCCCTCCCTCCCTCCCTCCCTCCCTCCCTCCCTCCCTCTCTCTCTCTCTCTTTCTTTCTTTCTTTCTTTCTTTCTTTCTTTCTTTCTTTCTGTCAAGATTTTACTATGTGGCTTCCACTAACCTGGAACTCATTAAAGTTTATTTAAGGCAACACACACACACACACACACACACAGGAGAGAGAGAGAGAGAGAGAGAGAGAGAGAGAGAGAGAGAGAGACACTTAAAGAAAAAAAAGTCCATGAATTTGATAGACAGGAACTTGGGGAGGAGGGTTTGGAGGGAAGAAAGGGAAAGGGGAAATTATTTTAATCTCAAAAAATAAAATAATTATTAAAATATGGAAATCCATTTGAAACAGGATGGGCTCAAATTAGTAATCTTCCTGACTTAGCCTCCCAAGTGCTGTGATTCCAGGTGTGTGCTGCAATATTTGGTTCCAAAATTGTTTTCTTAAACTGGGTTCTAAAATGCAAAACAACATTTTGCAAGGATCAAGGGTTTTTCTAAGTGTGACCCACTCAGTTCTCTTCAGTATATAAACTGTGCTGGCAGGCCTCTGAAGTCCTTATTAGAAACTCTGTTATTAGGTGGCCTGAGTTTGAATCCAGTCTTCTCATTTTCTAGTTGCATGATTTGTCCTGAGGTCTATTCACACTGCTCTGGATTACTATCACCCCTTTTAGGCGCGTGGCTGGTTTGTATCACTGGAAGTGATTCATGGCCATGTGACTTTAGGGAGGGGAGGATTCAGAGTATAAAGCACCAACTTCTCTTCCCTTTGCATAGCAACTAGCTTCATTTCAGACAACAGGTATGTCATATTCTACATCCTCAAGTAAAAACTGCAAAGAACAAAATCCCAGCTGTGTCATGATGGACAGGTGGCACAAATGAAAATAAGTATCTATTGTTTGGAGTCACTGAGGTGTTGTGGCTGTTAAGTATTATGGTCTCACTCTCTTCACTAACACAGTGACCTTAGATGAATATTTAATCTCTGTTAGTTTCCTTATCTATAGTATAATAATAATAGTATCTAGTGTGAGTTTGTGTGAGGACTAAGGGAGTTAATCTAGTTAAAGCACTTAGCACACGATCAGTCCTTAATTAGAGTTGCTTACCATTATACCATTTTGTAGAATCATGTAGAAAAATAAATGTATTTTTAAGCCACATTTTTACCTCCTTTACACACAGCCCTTTAAAAAAATTTTTTCCTGACATATCATTCTAAAATGTGTCACATCCTTCTATATCTTAAGTTTCTAAGGTGTAGATTCATCATTTGGGAGGTTTGTTAATATAGCATGGTCTATTTCAGGGACTGGACTATGAGGCAGGCATTTTGCTATGGTGTTTTGAATTTGCTTCTATTGTACTTTCATAGAATTTTTCTGTTATTTTTGCTGTTTTCAGTGTACGTTAGTCAAAGATTTATTTTAAATGTCTGAAGTAGCTTTAATTCTGCTGTAAAATTTGGAAAATATTAACCAGTTTTGTTAGAATTATGTACAATTTAAAAGAAATTAGTGTAAAGTGAGTGGCCACTTGGTAAATAAAAATTGCTATAATTTGTTGTAGTATCCTACTGATATTCTTTTAAAAATATTATTAGTGTGTATGTGTGTGAGAGAGAGAGAGAAAGAGGGAGAGGGAGAGAGAGAGAGAGAGGGAGAGGGAGAGAGAGAGAGAGAGCGAGCGAGCATGTGTGCCATGGAGCATGGAGGTCAGATAACTTTTAGGAGTTAGTTCTCTCCTTCTACCTTGTTGAGACAGGATTTTATAGTCATTCCTGTCATATTGATATTCTTTTAAAAGAGACAATCCATTCAACTTACTAGGTCATGGTAATAGTGGCAATTCTTTTTCAAAATGGTTATACTGATAGACACATACACACCAGGTTTGTGTAAGCGGTAATTTAACCTATGTAGGTGTGTCTTCTCTTACTATTACTTGGAGGTATTTTCTTTAGAGGGTTATTTAGCATGTCTAGGTGTGTGTTTCTTTCTTTCTTTCTTTTTTTTTTAAAAGATTTATTTATTTATTATGTATACAGTGTTCTGTCTGCATTTATCCCTGCAGGCCAGAAGAGGAAGCCAGATCTCATTACAGATGGTTGTAAGCCATCATGTGGGTGCTGGGAACCTCTGGAAGAACAGCAGTACTTTTAACCTCTGAGCCATCTCTCCAGCCCAAGGTGTGTGTTTCTTATTAGATATTTTAGACTTCTTTAAAGAGAAACATGCCACAAAACTTAACATGCACTACAAGATGAGAATAACATTGTTCAAAGCAGCAATCTTTACAATTATAGAGAATTCTTAAAAAGCCTCAAGGGATACAACATTGTTATACACACAAAAATGGAATATTATTAGCAAATAATATTATTGCAAAAAACAGCCACCCAGAATACATACCACAAATAACACTAGGTAAAAATTACTACATTAATTATATGATGTTCAAAAATAAATAAAACTAAGTATTGGTTTAGGTAGAGGCTGTGAGAATGAAGGATGAGTTCAAGGAACAAGGCATAAGCAAAATGATAATGTTGTGTTTCCAATTTCAACTGTATATGTCTTTATGTTTTAACTATATTCACTTCAAAAGCATAGATCAGATTATGATTTGATCCAAACAATAAACCTGAGAACAACACATGATTCTTCCCATTTTGTACATGGGGAGTTAGGCTCAGAAGGATGAGGTAATTTGTTTTATGATTCAGGATAGTAAATAGCAGTTTTTATGTCTTTTGTACAATATTTCATATTTAAAACAAAGAGAAAGAACTGAATAAGAGAACAAATATTTCAAGGTATGTCATCAAATTGTAAAAAGGTGAATATGTATGTCTATATATGAGAAGCACTTATGATAAAGCTAAAAGAGAAAGAAAAATCCTATCCAATATTTTGTTACTATTGGAAAGGTTTCTATGTGGCTGTGTTTGAGGAGCTTGACAAGGTCTAAATTGTCCAGTACTGGTGTTTGGCATCACTGGTTCCTCTCTATTGTAAACAAGTGAACTTGGTTGCTCTTAGAGACTCAGAGACCCACTGCTTACTAACTAGCAGCCCCATTCAAACCTAAAGTTGAGTCTCAAATCTTTTGCTACAAGGCGTGCCAATTTCAGAAAAGAAAGTATCAGAGTAAAGTAGAAAAGAGAGATGGGGAAAGAGAATGATCAGATTTTCCCAGTGCATTTTAGTGTGTTTGGATTATCAAACCATTACTTCATTCAAGAGTATGACTCATGATACCAGGTTCTCTACTGTCAGTTTTGTTTGTTTGGTTGGTTTTTGTTTTCTCATCATGTTATTCTGGATGTCCTGGAATTCTTTATATGTAGACCAGGCTGGCCTCAAATTCACAGAGATCTACCTGCCTCTGCCTCCCAAGTGCTGGGATTAAAGTACATATCTCCACAGCTTGCTCTACTGTTATGGTTAGGGTGTTCTATGATCTAGGCATGAACTAGGTGCCTTTTCTATTGCTATAACAAACTACCTGGTAACAACTTACAAGAAGGAAAGGGATTTCAGAAGGTTCAATCCATAGTTGCTTGGCCCCGTTTGCTTGAGCAGAGCATCATGGTATGGTGAGCATGTTGTAGAAAAGGCTTTTACCTCATGGAGAACAAAAAGCAAAGGCCAAGAAACTAGTGACCATGAAGAACTTTCAGAGACATGTCCCCAGTGACCTATGTCCTCTGGTAAGACCAACTTTTGAAGTTTTCACCTACTAACACAATGCTCCCAATGAGGACCAGGTGATCAAAATACAAGTCTGTAAGAGGTGTTTCTATTCAAATCATGACGTTCTGGCTCTGGTTCTAAAGGCTCATAGTCATTGCATTATACAAATTGCATTTAGTCCATCTCCAAAGATTTCCGAAGTCACATGAGTACTACAATTGTTGAAAAATGTAAGCTCAAAATTTCTTCTGAGACTCAAGTCAAACTCTTAGACATAAACACACCCAAATTTTTTCTAAAATACAAGTTGTATACTTTCAACATAAAATATTTCAGAATAAACATTCCTACTCCAAAAGTGAGTGACACTAATAGACAGGAAAGATCAAATTAATCAAGACTAAAAATCAGTAGGACAAACAGTATGATGTGCATGACTATTCTTTCCTTGTGGTTAACTGTACTTCATTTATGGCCAATGTTTTCAGCAGCAATAGAAAAGGTCTAAGGGCATCTCAGAAATGGCCAGACCATAACCACTTTGGGCTCAGTGATCAGAAATTATAAACTCCTAGAGCTTGGCCAGGCACCCTGTCATCATAGAGCCCTCATCCAGTCGCTGATGGAAGCAGATGCTGTGATACCACATTTTCTTATCCATCCTTCTGTTGTTGGACACTTGGGTTCATTCTATAACTAAATGTTGATGCATGTGTCTCTCTGGGATGTTGACTTTTAATCTTTTGGGTCAGGGGTAGTTTAACTAGAACATGTGATGACTTCAGTAGTGGACAGATAGTTTACATCCCCACCAGTAGCATAGAAGACTTCCCTTTGGTTCTCATCTTTGCCAGAATTTGTTACTTTCTTAAATTTCTTTTTTACATTTACTTATTGTGTGTGTGTATGTGTGCATACACGGGCAGAGGTCAGAAGACAACTTTTTGGGGTCAGTTCTTGGTTCTTTCTTTCTGCTTTATGGGTCTTGGTGATTGAACTCAGGTCATCAGGCTTGTGAGCAAGTGCCTTTACCCACTGAGACATCTCACCAGCCCATGTTGTTGCTTTCTTAATGACTGTTATTTTGATGAGGGTAAGAGGAATCTCAATGTATTCTTGATTTTCCTTCTTCTGATGGCTAGTGAAGTTGAAAAATTTTTATGTTTATTAGCTTTTTTTTATAACCTTTTAGAGCTTTATGGAGAGAGAGAGAGAGAGACAGAGAGAGAGAGAGAGAGAGAGAGACAGAGAGAGAGAGACAGAGAGAGAGACAGAGAGACAGAGAGAGACCATGTGGAGGGAAGAGAGCAGAAAGAGAAAAGGGACGCACAGAGGGCCCGCCCACTTTTTAGGCTGAGACACTGTTGCAGGCTGATGACATAATTAAGGACATAATCCTTACATCCCAGACTTTCACCTATTATAAAAAAAGCAGATGGGAATAGGGGCGTCGTTCCTCTCAAAAACTGCTTCTAGCTGATTTTTGGGCGTTGGTTGGCTCTTGGGGGAATGGAGAAGGTAGACAGGCATCGTGGGATACTGTCTGCCATCCGTTTGTTCTTGGCTGTGGCTGGGAACCTTCTGCCTGACAAGATGCTGGTGACATAGAAAAAAGCTTAGAGAGAAAACAATCATTATTATTTTATGTTGGTAGATCAGGCCTGTCCAGATGGATTTTGAAACATGTTAAGCTTTATCAGAGACAGATTATTTTAAAGCATCTCATAGTAATAGATGTTACTTTTGGGTCTGGGGGTGTAAATACCTTTTAGTTATTACAGTTCCTTACTTGATGATCTTTGGACTCCAGTTCTGTGTAGTGCTGTATCATTGGCTGAATGGTGAGTTAGAACAGGCAACTGGGAAGAGAAAAGCTTGTGGTACATGAGAATTTATTTTTTAGAATTAGGGACAAGGCAAAGATCATGGCCCTGTCTGTATGCACATGAGAAACACAGGCAGTAACTTTGAAGTGAGACAATGAGCTCTTATCTTAGTTGGAAATCTTTTTTCATTAAGTAACTCTGAAAGTGCAATTAAATCTGGTGAGGTAAGTAAGGCTGTCCTCTGTACCCAACAATAGAAAGAAGTAGTGACATCCTAAAACTCCCAGGACTGAGTCAGTGGCTCTAGTGTCCAGAAGGAAAGAAACAGATGCTTACCTGCTGTGTTCTGGGTTCCCTGCCATGTCTGTAGCCAAGCCTAGGTTTGTTGGAGGTCTTAGCTTGGTGTACCCTTGCGTCTTGGTGCCTGGAGGCAGTCAGCTGACTGGTTGTCTTTCTAGGTGGCACTTTTAACAAGGCTGTTGATGGCCTGGCAGGGCATTCGCTAGCCTGTGGCCTTTTTTCACTTAAAATAGGGACCCAACAGCTTTTGGGAGTCAGCGAGTGCCAGCACTTGGCAATTTTGTTTTTGGGCTTTTATCTCTTCCCTGGCACACCTTAAATGCCACAGATGACTCTCTTGCCTGTGGGGTCAGGAGCCTTGCTCTCCAGATGCTTACTTAAGTTTTAGTTGGGGAGGTCTGGGGAACAAGAGACGGATTTAACTCCATGTCGTGATTTTTTTTTTCCTGATGATTGGTGGCTTAAGGACAGCTTTTGGAAGATCTGTCAGTAGGCAGACTGTAAACCGGTCTTTTTGGAAGACTTGTCTGATGCTATAAGCTGATTTTTTGGCTTAGGAGCCATCCTGACTACTGTAAACTTAATTGTATGGACCTCAGCTGCTTTCAGACCTGTCTGTGTTTCTTAAGGCAGTTGAAAATGAGTGGGTGGAGTTAAGGTGAGTTAGGGTGAGGGTCTTAGAAGCTGCCCAAGCCCTCCCATTTGAGCCCACCCATTTGAGCCCGCCCACTGCCGGCGGAAGTCAGACAGAAAAGGTTGCACATGGCAGACGCAGAAGTGGGGAAGGAGAAGGGTTTAGAGCTTTAGCAGAAAGCTTGGGGATAAAGTAAATCTTATTTGCCCGTTCACTGGCAGAAGTTCCTGTGACTCTGTTATGCGGCCAGGCTTACACTGTTATGTGGACAGGTTTACCCATGCCCGCCTTTATCCTCCAATGAAGGTGGTAAATGTATCTGCCCCTTTGTCCCATTGCTGTAGCCAAGAGAAAAATAAAAAATTAAAGTAACAAATCAGGATCAGACTCCAATCTTGGACATCCCAGAGAGTGGAGAGAGATCTAAGAATCAGCTCAAGTTCACCATCTCTCTTTGTCAAGGGAATGTGAGGGCTGCAGCTGCAGTTCGTCTACCTGGTAGACCCGAGAGGACATTTTTCTCCTCAGGAGCAAAAATGTGCCTGCTGTTGCTAGCACAGCCCAAGGACAACCCCTGGGGTGTCCGCCGCAAAGAATATAGCTCAGACTACAGCTGCGAGAACGGCAGACTTACTGTGAAGAATCATGGCAGGATCAGGGTAGTTGTATAGGGGTCCAGTGGAGGTGAGGAACACGCATGCACTTGTGGTTTTGCAGTCTCCCTGGAGAGGGGAGGAGGTGACAAGTGGCAGCAGTCAGCAGGTCCTCGGTTGGTGTATATCTGCGTCTGAATGGCACCAAAATATTAGTTATATTGGTGCTGCTGGTGGCTGGCCACTGCCTGTGGCGGCCATGCTGGTGGAGGAGCATGCTGGCAAAAGAATCACAAACCATAGTTATCATTTAGAGCTTTATTGAGAGAGAGAGGGAAAGAGAGAGAGAGGGAGAGAGAGGGGAGAGACAGAGAGAGAGAGGGAGGGAGGGAGAGAGAGAGAGAGAGAGAGAGAGAGAGAGAGAGAGAGGGAGAGAGACAGATGCATGGAGGGAAGAGAGCAGAAAGAGAAAAGGGCTAGCTTTTTTTATTTTATCTTTTGAAAATTTAATTTTAGTAGCCTATTTATTGATTGGATTATTTCTTTTTTGTGGTGGTATTGTGTTCCCCAATATATTGTACACCTTAATAAACTTATCTGGGGTCAGAGAACAGAACAGCCATTAGACATAGAGGCCAGAAAATGGTGGCACACATGCCTTTAATCTTATCACTTGGGAAGCAGAGATCCATCCGGATCTCTGTGAGTTTAAAGCCACACTGGAAACAGCCAGGCATGGTGACTCACACCTTTAATCCCAGGAAGTGATGGCAGGAAGCAGAAAGGTATATAAGGCATGAGGACCAGGAACTAGGTTGGTTAAGCTTTCAGGCTTTTGAGTAACAGTTCAGCTAAGATCCATTCTGGATGAGGACTCAGAGGCTGTCAGTCTGAGGAAACAGGATCAGCTGAGGAATTGGCACGGTGAGGTGGCTGTGGTTTGTTCTGCTTCTCTGATCTTCCAGCATTGACCCCAGTACCCAGCTTGAGGTTTGATTTTATTAATAAGACCCTTTAAGATTCATGCTACACTTTTTAATTTATTTTTTGAGTCCTTCCTTCCTTCCTTCCTTCCTTCCTTCCTTCCTTCCTCCCTCCCTCCCTCCCTCCCTCCCTCCCTCCCTCCCTCCCTCCCTCCCTCACTTCCTTCCTATCTATCTATCTATCTATCTATCTATCTATCTATGTATCTATCTATCTATCTATTTCAGACAGGGTCTCTCTGTGTAGCCCTAGCTGTCCTAGAACTTGCCTAGAACCAATCTGTCCTTGAACTCAGAGATTCCCCCACCTCTGTGTCCCATGTGCTGGAACTAAGGGTGTGCACCACCACAGCTCAGCTTTGAGTTCTTTTCTTTTGGACAGGGTTTCTCTGTGTAGCTTTGTGCCTCTCCTGGGACTCACTCTGTAGCCCAGGCTGGCCTTGAACTCACAGATATTCTCCTGCCTCTGCCTCTCAAGTGTTGGGATTAAAGGTGTGCACCACCACCACCTGGCTGAGTTCTTTACATAGTCTAATATTTATCCTCTGGCAGACATTTAGCCAGCAAAGATTTTCTTCTATTTTGTAGGCTGTATCTTTACCCAAATAACTGCTTTCTCTTTTTGTTCAGAAGTGTTTTGGTTTTATGAAGTTGCATTTGTTAACTGTTGGCCCTATCAGACAACTAGAGTCCTACCAAGAAGGTTTTGCTGCCTGCATCTTGAAACATTCTCCCTCTCCAGAATTCCCAGTGTTACATTAAGGCCTTTGATCCATATGGAATTGATTTTTGTGTTATGTGAGAGATGTGGAAACAGTTTTCTCAGCAGTAATTGTTGAAGAAGTTGTCATTTCTCCAATGAGGATTTTTGGTATCTTTGACAAAAATTAGATGGATATAGCTATTTGGGTCAATATATGGATCTTCTCTCTTGATCTACATGCCTATGTTGAAGTCATGATCCTGTTTTTTGTTTTGTTTTGTTTTGTTTTGTTTTGTTTTGTTTTACTATAGCTCTTTCAAGTTTAACTTGAAATCAGGCATGGTGATAACTATGATATGATTCTCTCTGGCTTTCTTTGGCTATTCTGGGTCTTTTGTTCATCCATACACAATTGCAGATAGTCTTTTCTATTTCTATGAAGAATGCCATTGGATTTTTAATTAAGATTGTGTAGAAATTGCTCTTCTTGAAATAGAATCTTCATAATTTTAAGTCTCCCAATCCATGCCTGCTCTGCTTTTTCCTACCATTTTTTATAAGCCCAAATAAAATCATGCAGCAATATCCATGCCCCAGCTTGCATGCTTTGCTATGTTGAAACTCTATTTGTTAAATGAGTCCATAACTTTTAAATTAGGTTACCTTCTAGGTCTTAGGACATAGAAAAAGTTGTAGACAACTCTTTGTCATAATATAGCATCATTAGTCTCTAGTTCCCAATAGAATCCTTGTTTCCACTGGAAACCTTAGAGCACATTTTTTTTTTTTTTAACTGTTGACATTTCTTCAAGTATTCTTGTCTGAGTTCTCACCAAACTCACTTGTTAACCCTGTTTACAACATTGCCAGTACAAGCCAATTCTTGTAGACAATTCTTAAGCATAATATGTTCAAGGTTAGTAATGGCAATGTCTCTAGTTCTTTGGTACCAGTTTTCTATATTTGTTCCTTCCTTGTATATGCCTGACACAAAGGTTAAAATCAGGAAAGATTTACTTTGCTTACAATTTGAGAGGTTTCTGTCTGTGATGTCTTGGCACCTGCTTTACCCATGTACTTGGACAGAACATTATGATGGCAGGAGTATGCAGAATGGTGGTCCTTCATGTTATGTTGAATGAGAAATAGAGACAAACAAAGGCACTAGGGACAAAGCCATACCACCAGTTACATACTCTACTAGACGTCACCCTTGAAACTATCTATTACATCCCTAAATATTGCCACAAGCTGATGACCAAGTGTTGAATACACGAGGCTGTTGGGTCATTTTATTCTCAAACCACAACAGACACTGAAGAGATAGCATTGTTTCTAATCTATTTTATCTGATCACTGTGTACAATTGTTACATATGTATGAGTGTATGATTCCTGGCAAACAATGGAAGGAAATACTCTGTACACGTATGACCTTTTCCCCCTTATTGGCATACATTTCTCCCTCCACTATGGGTACTGCCATTGAATTGCCCTAAGAACGTGAAGGTGAGTGAAGAAGGTTCACTTACCCAATCTAGGCCAGCTGGACTTTTTTTTTTCCCGAGTTTTAATCTTTAGTGACAGAATGACTGAAATATTTGGAAAGGAATCATTGAAGAAGCAAAATGGAAGGAAAAAGCCAACACGCCCATTTCTCCAGCTCCCCCACCCTGAACTGCTGCATGGTCTCTAACCTTCTCCAAGGAGCCTGGGGTACCTCACTCCTGTTTGGTTCATTTTCTTTTGATGAATAACCAGGACACTCTTGTATAAGAAGCTTTTACATTTTAACTTTCACAGGAAGAGTGAATTTTAATTAAAAGACATATCAAACAAGAAGAAAATCTCATTATATCAGAACTTTAATGCTTTTGAATAAGGAAAAATAAATAAGAAAGTATAGTAGATGTGTGTGTACACAGTTAATTGATTCTACTTATATCTATGAGGTAAATATTTTTACATTTTGGTGACACAGCAGATATGACATTAAGATTTTCTTTTTATTTGCATATGAAGAAAGTAATGCTGAGTGAGAGTGACTAATTTGGCAAAGCCAGAGCTGGAAAATGATAGAGCTAGAATGTTTACCTAGATTGGCTGGATTTAATCATCCTATTGTATTAAAATTGACACTTAATCGATGTCTACAGAACATTCCACCCGAACAAAAAAGAATATACCTTCTTCTCAGCACCCCATGGAACCTTCTCTAAAATCGACCACATACTTGGGAGCCCCAATTACAAGAAAACACTGGTCAATACATTGGGATCCTTTTATTTTAAAGACTAGGGAACTGAAGAAAAATCAGAAATAAATACTAATAAAAACAATCAGCAGACTTTTAGCATCTCAGAAGGTAAAATGGCTCTAAGAAGATTAGCCCACATTTAGAAGATTCAGTCCATGTAATATTTAACTTAATCACTTTAAAATATTCTAAGGTTAGAAGTTTAAATTTTTATTGAAGGGGCAACTTTATTTCCTCTTTTGACAGAGTGTATTTTTCCAAGTTTATTTGCATAAACTATTATAAATCTAGAAGTAACATAATCTAATGTAGTATTGGGAAAATTATTATATAACTAAAAATAATTATTAGCATGGATAGAGTTTATAACTGTATGCTTTCTCAAGATACTAAATATTTAATGATTGAAACTTAGCTGATGTAGAACCTTTTTACAAAAAGAATATCTGAAGTATGTAGATTCTACTAAGTATTTAGAGTTCTAAACATTGCCACAACTTTGTACATAAAAGGTACCTCTATTTGATGGTCTCAAGATGATGTTTACGGTATCTTTATTGATGAGCACTTTCCATTCTCAAAATTCAGTTTTGAAGTCTGTACAGAATTTTCTGGGAAATAATCTCCTCATCTCAAAAGAATTACTCATCTCAATTAATGTGAATGATCTAATTTAATATCATTACATTAACTACATCTATACTTAAGCACTATTGTAATGAAGGAAATAGATGTCAAAATATATGTCTCTTTCATGACTTTTCCTGGGGAAAAGCAAAGCAATGTCTGTTACTTGGGGTCTCTGTAATCTGTCAGGCTCTTGGTTCTTGGTGATATAAAATAATGAAGCATGTAGAAACAGTTAGCATGATTGGCAGAGGGGCTGTTATGTAACTTTGCAATATCCTGTATGTGAGGGCAATATATGCCATAACTGTAAGCACATGTATGACTCATATGAATTACACATAAGATAGAGAAGGTTGCTAAAAGATAGACAGGTTGCTAAAAGGACAGTTTGGCCCTCACTGGGCTTGTGCCCAACACTAGTCTAAGATGACCTTGTTTATCTCTCTTTCCCAGGATGAACCTGACCACAAATTACCCACTGGGGATGTGCTGAAGAATGACCTACCAGGAAGTGGTGGAGACCTTGTTTTCAAGGGCAGGTTGCCTCAGGTCACTGGAGTCTCTTCTTCATAAGGCCTATGGCTGTGGCTTCTGTCCCTGTTTCTTCCATGCCTCATCTTTACCTAAGAGAGGATATCTACAGTACAAAGAAATGTTTCTACCCAAGTCCAGGGTGGTAAGCCAATGAGTTTATTGAGGTTACTTATGGGAACATGGGTGAGAGGTTACTCACGAGTACATGAGAAACTGAAAGCAGCTGCATCACCAGAGTGTCACCCCAGCGTGGATGACAGCTTCACAAAAGTGGAATCATACTCCAGTTCACCTCTACACCAGGAGCTTGCAATAGCTAAGGGAGCAGCAGTAAATAGGAGCTGGAATTCCAAATGAGAGACTGGGACCCTCCACCCTGCCTCTTCTGTGGCAGAAGTGTTTTGTTTGCTTGGCTTTTGCTGCTACCAGGGATTGAATCTAAGATCTTCATGTATGCTCGTGAAGAGTCACTGAGCTACATTCCCTTAAGGGGAGAGGGAATGCTAACAGTCCATTACCATTACCACAGGTCTCACCATCAGTGTGCTGCCTTGTTTATTCTATTGGATGGCTACAAAGACAAGGACTTTTACATGTCACCAGAGCAATTTTTGCCTCATGTTAGACATTGTCTAACTGTAATCATGTTGTCAAAGATACAGACAGATTCTTGCAATAAGAAAAAGCCTTTTTATTTAGCATATATTAATTGTGCAAAGTAAGGAATTTCATTATAGCACTTCCATATATGCATAGAGTGTGCTTTGATTATGGTCACCCCTTCTATATTTACCCACACTCCACTGCGTCATGGTGGAGTAGAATTTAATCATGTGTGTAATTATATAATCACATTTTCTTTATCCATTCATCTTTTGGTGGAAACCTAGGCTGATCCCATTACTTGGTTACCATGAATACTGCTGAAATAAATACTGGTATGCAGCTATCTCTGTACTAAGCTGATTCTGATTCTTTTGGTATGTACACAGGTGTGATTTCTCTATGGCATCTGGAAGTGGCTTCTACCTTAAACATTTGCCTAAACCCTGAGGGAGAATTTTGAGATCTTCTTGTGGTGGGAATGCAGCTAAGCATTTAAAATAAGACAAAAATGAGTAGTAAAACTTCCAGTGCACCGGTCTCCCATGTCTGCACAAACATGGTAGAAAGCTGTGTTCTGGTTTTCTCTGAGAGTCTTTCAAACATTAAACATGGTTCTTGGAATCTTAGTTCTCCAGAATTAGCAGACTTCTCTATCCTTGACACTTTCTGTTAAGTTACAACACACAGTGCAATGAGGAAGGAGCAGAAATTGAACAAGGCTGTGTACTCATTAGGATTCTCCAGAGAATCAGGAAAAAAATGTGTTTATCACTATTATCTACCTGTATCTTGGTGGTGTTTTATTTTAAAGAACTGACTCATGCCATTGGCTATGTACAAGGTGGGCTGGCTAGTCAGGCAGAAGACACTCAAGCAGAAACAGCTCCACTCTGGAGGTAAAATTCCTTCTACTTTAGGAAACCTGTAACCAATTTGTTGGACAAGCAACATTAGCAAGAGTATTGTGGTTTACTTACAGTCAACAGTGTGACAATGTTAACTGTATCTACACTATCTGTGTGGTTTTAACAACACCTACACAAAAGCTTGATTGAATAACTGGGATTAACTATAACCAAGACAATCATGATAGTAGAAGAAAGTCTTCTGGGATTTTTCAGCTGTAGCCCAACCAGCTATGGGTAGCTGGGAAAAGGAGAGGGACCAGGTGTTTTTCTTCCTTGGTC
Organism: Onychomys torridus; assembly: GCF_903995425.1. Lineage (NCBI taxonomy): Eukaryota > Metazoa > Chordata > Mammalia > Rodentia > Cricetidae > Onychomys > Onychomys torridus. The sequence goes on along the minus strand of NC_050457.1, from coordinate 877,553 downwards.
TTATTCAGCCACAGTGCTGGGCAGAGGGACCTTGTGCTTCACATAAGATAGACAAAGAAGTTTTGATGACTTCTTAGAAAATTAGCTGTAAGAAGTCAATATTGATAGAGTTTTGTGGAAGCTTTTAACAAATAGCTGTTGTGTGGTTAGTATGAAGGGCATGAGTTTTGGATGAAAATGAGGCCCTTAGTTTGATTTCACTCAAAACGACCTGTATGAAGTTTTGCTCTGAGATGTTATGTATGCAAACTGTTTCACACACATTTTTCTAACCTTGGCAGAAACCTGTAATCTTCAGCCACAAATTAATACTATCAGCCCAGGGGGATATCTCAGTGCTGTGGTGTGCACATTGGGGGTGTCTGTATTCTTTTTTAGCCTTCAGAACTTCTGAAATGTGTTTTCCTTATGGCTGCTTTGTGGGGTTCTCTGACACAGAAGAGGGACAGTGATGAAAAGATTGTTACAATAAGGATAAAATCATTTACTCTTTAAAGTTTTGAAAGTATCAAAAGTATAGGTCATGGAAGATGTAAGGACATAACAATGCTATGAGGGAAGCTCACAGTAGAATTTTGTGTGACGATCTAGTTAAATAAAAGAAGTAAGAGAAAAAAGAAACCCAAGATTTATGCAATAAGATAAGGAGAAATTTGTTTCCAAGTTTACCTTCAGTGGTATGAGGAGTTAATAAAATCCTATGGAAATGATTTTACTTGTCTCCTAGAAAACCTCACCAATGAAAAAATTCAACGATCATACAAATACTCATTATATGCAGTATATGTATACACACACACACACACACACACACACACACACACACACACACACACATATGAGGTACTTTGTCTTAAACATTTGAAATTTTTCTTCCCTAGCCATCTTGGAGGCCTCCCATACATATTAGTGACAGAGTGTGGAATGTACATTGAAACATTTACTAAATAAGAGACTTTTCCTTTCAGAGCACTTCTAGCTAAGAATGAAATTGCTAACAAGAGCAATAGGATTGTTATCGACCAGTGGAAGGAAAATATTTCCTAAGACAACAATCCTCAGATTGACACCACTTGAAAATACGTGGGATGATTAAGGGTATTTGCTATAAGGGATTGCTAAAAACAAACTTAAAATAGAAATTAGCAGCCTTTATGGTGTTCCCATAGAGTATTAGAAAAATATATAGTGTTTTAAAGGTTTGCCATATATTTATATTACATCAGAGCTAGCACCTAGCAAATTAAGTTTTATAATTTACCTGTGGTTAAAACAACAATCGCAGACCAAATCTGGGGAGAAGATAAATCAAATAACTCTTATTGATTTATTTTTTTTGGAGCTGAGGATCAAACCCAGGGCCTTGCACTTTCTAGGCAAGCGCTCTACCACTGAGCTAAATCCCCAACCTGAATAACTCTTTGTTTTCAAAGTGAAAGTTAAACCATTTTTCCTTTGAAAATCACTGAACAATTTCGGTAACTGTTCACTTCCAGGTTGGGGCCACCTTGGAAGCCATGTAATAGAGCCATTTGGGGTCCCCAAGAAGTTCCCCTGGACTCCTTTCTTGTCTGTTCCCAAGTATGAAAGCAAGTGTGTTTCCAAAGAGAACACCAGAGAGTGTAGTAGCAGTGGCTGCATTTTATCCTATATTTCGAAGTACACAATCCTGACCAGTCATGTTTTTTTATGGCTAGAAGCAAGATGACAGACCACCTTAGAACTTCTACTTCTGGTCTGTCCCCTGATAAAAGCAGATGCATTTGCCTTTCTACTACTTAATCTTATTTGGTTGAAACAAAGACCTGGAAACAATTAGGCCTTGTTTTCACATGAAAAGAAAAACAGTATATTTTTCCTTGTCTGTGCTCATATTCTCAGAACTTGATGGTACACTTCTCATGCCAGAATAACTGCACTGGTTCCAAATGGGAGCGAGGCCTCCTGGCATGGTTAAATGTCACAGCCTAGGTCATATTTTTGCTAATTTACAAATTAACAGATTCTCTGCTTCTGAGTCTCAGTAAGATTTCTGGCTGAGTCAATAAATCAGTGCTGGGCCTTGAGTTTATTAGTCTGATACAGTTTCACATTCCCCCAACTGAGATTTTTAATAAATTTGGTTTTGTGTCATATTTTATTGAAGCTACTGTAACAAATTACCCAAGTCCAACCGTTTGATCTTCAGTGTTAGAGGTTAGGAAGCCCTAGGTCAAGGTACATGATACCCTGTGTGGGAGGCTAGTCTTGGTTTATAGATGGCTCTCTTCTCTTACACTCACACAGAAGGAAGACAGAGAGAGCAAGAACTTCCATAGCTAGGCCCAGTTTGCCTCCCAAAGGCCATTGATGTGATGTAAAGACCTCAAAACAAAACCTGGCTTTTTATTTTGGCTGCTGAATAATATTCTATCTATGGTTGCAATTTCAACCATAGAATTTTTTTTTTTTTTTAAACTTGTGTGTTTGTTGGCACGAGAGCACGAGGTGGGTGTATCTACTTTGTAACATCTGTCTCTGGGATGCTTTGGGAAGAAAAACTTCAAATGTTTAGGACAAAGTACCTCATTCCATTCTTCCCACCCTAGCCACATAGGCACCCAGAACCTTTGGAGAATGAGGTGCCCTCCCTGTTTTGCCATCTTCAACTTAATTTCTTGCTTTTAAGATGAATTTTTCTGTTACTTAAAATAGATGACTCAAGTGAGAAACAGAAATCTACGGAAAACTTCCACTGCTAATCCAATAGCCTTGCAGGCTGTGATGTTACATTAAAGAACAAAGGATGTCTTGTGTGTTGAGTAGTGACCAAATATTCTGCTGAGAAGGCAGGAGGCTGAACTGAAGCATGATCTGTGTCCACCAGATTCGGAGTAGTGGGAAGATGTGGAAAGACACATCATCATCATTTGTTGGCTCTTCTAGGTTGTCAAGTTCTCAGTGGAACCAGAAAGGAAAGCCATTCTATAGCAAACACATGATTCAGAGTAGTGTGGCTAAGTCCTGAAGAAAAAGGTTTAGGAAACCTTCCAGAAATACCTGTTTGTGTTTCCCTTGCAGTTTTATGTCAGGTAAAATGGAACGTTGAGAAAAAAAATTTTCAAGCACTTACAAACTGACTGTCTTCCTAGCTCCCACATCAGTCAGTGTTAGATGGACATTGAATGCCAAAAGTGCAAATAATTTTATTGTCTTTTTAAAGTATTGCCCACACTTTCAAAACCTAAAATTATTAGTATTATTTAATTTTGCCTTATAATTTGATATTCATTATAGGTTATAGTTCTCATATTAATGTAACAATTGTACCTTTTGTAGAAGAAAAATACTTGTTAGTACACAAAAAGTTTTTTCCCTCTTCATTTTAATTGCATTGTTTTAAATTTTTAAATTTATTTTGTGCATGTATGTGTGAGTATATGTGGGGCACAAGCATGCCATGGCAGGTGTGGGAGTCAGAGGAAGCCTGACGTAGTTGCTCCGCCTCCCACTCTGTGGGTCCCTGGATTGAACTCCTGTGTCGGACTTGATGGCAGGTGCTTTTACTGGCTGAGCCGTCTATATTGCTGGCACTTATTGAAATATTGATTAAAATATTTCCTTTTCTACCCTTTATGTATCTGTGTGTGTGTGTGGTCCATGCATGTGAATGTGGAGTGCCTGTGCCCCTCCCCTGAAGCTAGAGTAGGACTGCAGGTGACTTCCTGTCTCTGTGCCTTACTGCCTGGAGACAAGGACTCTTTCCAAATTGAAAGCTGCTGTTAGGCTGACTGAGTAGGATGGCTAGTAAGCTCCTGAGATCCATCTGTCTGTGCAGCTCAAGCATAGCCTGCAATGCCTGGCTTTTAACATGCATTCTATGGCCTTGAACTCAGGCTCACATGCTTGCAGCACATGCACTCATAGTCACTGAACTATTCCCAGCTCTACCATACTGCTATGTTTTATTTAGATTATTGAGAATGAGGGCCAATAAAGGAACAGAGTTTTTATAAAAATATGGAATTTAAAAGTGAAAAGTTCAGAAAGCAAATAAAAAAATTTGGAAATAAAAAAGAAATAGAAAATTTTCAGGTATTTGGATTAATAATGCGATGGAAACAATGAAAGTAAGCAGACTTCTGCTAAGCATAGCCTTCACAGTACATTAAAATAAGATATCACAAAGTTGTTTGTTTTTTGTGAGATAAGTTCTCACTATGTGTCCCTTGCTAGCTTCGAACCTACACTGTAGACTAGGCTGGCTTCGAGCTCACAAAGATCCACTTGCCTCTGGCTCCTGAGTGCTAGGGTTAAAGGCATGTACATAATGGCAACACAAGTTCTTATTTAATGAAGACCTAATCATTAATCATGAATAATACAAGCTGACAAGAGTATTATTTCACAAATTCTTTAATTTATAGGTCAGCCAAATAAAATCCTTATAATTGTGTATATCTATTTAGTGAGTTAATAACTAATCAATAATTATAATAAAAAAGAAACAATTTTATATAAATTTCAAAACACAGCAAAACAGAAACATCTCTGACATACTTGTTATAAGTTATAGAAATTTCTTGAAGATTGTCTTGAAACATCAAACTGGGAAAGAAATTTGCCAGAGGTTTGACTTGATAGTGGCTTTGGAGTGGAGACACATACCCTTTGAAAGTCTGAGAATGTACTAGTGAAATGCACCCCAACTCACACTAATGACTGCGCTTCTTACATGAACAGCTATGATGAATTCTTGTCTTTTCTGTTTGCATAAACTGTACCACTGAGCTGTCAGCAGCCAAAGAATTCCAACTTTTCTTTTTATTTCAAATTTCCTCACACAGGATAATGTAGCAGCCACCTTTCATTGTCCCCAACTTAGAAACTGTTTTATTGTCACTGTTATAAGTTTCACAACTAAGACTCAAGGTAGACTTGAGATGGTGAGTAGATCTGTGACAGGAGTGCGCACACAGTTAAAATGTCAGGAAGTCTGGGCTGCTGCACAGCCACACACATCAGGAGCTGCTAGTCGCTCTTGGGGTCATTAACAGCAGGGGAGCACATGAAGGTGGGAGATGGGGCAGCAGCATTGGGGAAGTCAGAGGGAGGTAACGGTAATGGTCTGTATGAAAATTTCAAAGAAGCAATAAAAATATTACTTAATAAAAATCATAAAATGCCCTTTACACACTTGTGCACTGTATATGCAATATTAGCCTCTTTTGTTTATTTAAGGGTTGTAACCATGTGCAATATTAGCCTCTATTATTTATCAGTTGTCCAACCTCTGCTATGTACAAAAGAAATAATGACAGAAAATCCTCACCAAGCATAGGTCATTGGTATAATAAATACCTGGAGAAGTGGCAGATATATGAGCAGAGAGGCCGCCAAGCCAGAGTTTCATGAGTTGGACAATAGGGGCAATGGGGTTTGGGACTTAGAAGTAATGAACAAGTAATAAGAAAAGTCTGAAATATCTTTGAGACTTTTTTTTTTGTGGTAGCAAAGCATGGACTGTAAAGGTCATTATGACGGGGTTTCAGGTGAAACTGAATTAGAGAGCATGGAAAAGCACAGTAAAGGTATCTTCATCACAGTTTAAAAGCTTTGGATGCCTTATGTCCATGCTGCCCAATGGAGCTGAAGGGCAGAACTGGATATCTGGCAGAGCAAGTAAGTGGGCAGCAGAGAAGCCGGGTATAGTGCAGCCTCTCCTGGTTGCTTACAGTTAACTGAGAAAAGTAGCAAACAACTTAACCATGGATTTGTGTTTGCAGAAGAAGGAAGCACAAACTCTGGAAAAATTGAGGCTGACTTATAAAGAATAAAAATGCCGACTCGGGAGAGAATTAAGGAAATGGCCAAGGGACCATTGCTGAACAGGTAACTCCAGATGGAAGGGTATGGCTGCCTGGGGGTGGGGAGCAGCCTGCAGCAGCACAGGGCTCACAGGGAAATGCACAGCACAGGCACATGCTAGACTTTCTATCTGAGGGGTTAGGGAAAAAGACACCCACACTCTCTCTGGATGGTTTCCTTTTTTATTCTCTGTTCTTCCATGTTCTTTCTGTGTTCTTTCATTGTCAGTTGAAGAAAGAAGGCACTCAGATGAAATTTTAAGGCCCATGTGATAGCAGGAAGGTCCAGTCTCTTCTGGAGGACTGAACTGGACCCCAAACAGCCATACAAAGGTGTATTGATTGATTGTTACATTGTTTCCTCATCCCAAGGTCCCAGAATCTCTCTCTCTCTCTTTTTTTTTTTTTTTTTTTGGTTTTTTGAGACAGGGTTTTTGCTCCTTTCCTGGAACTCGCTTGGTAGACCAGGCTGGCCTTGAACTCACAGAGATCTGCCTGCCTCTGTCTCCTGAGTGCTGGGATTAAAGGCATGTGCCACCACCACTGGTGGTCCCACAATCTTAATTTACATGTCTTACTGAAGGAGACCATCACATGCCTCCATAACTCTTGTCCTTTGTTATGTATTATGTGCAATACACATAATACAAGAGCCTCAGGGGTGCTTTAGGTGTCTTGTGACCAAAGTCAGGGGATGGCTGCAAAGCCCTTCCAGCAAGACAATCACCATTTCCTACAAGGATTCTTCAAGGTCAAAGTACATCTGAAGAACAGTTGTTCATTCTAATATCTACCCCACACAGTGATTCTTCTAAATTCCTACAGAGTATGGGTAAAAACCTGTTTGTTTTTTTTTTAATCTCCCTTACATGATTAAAAACAAAGTCACCCTAATAACCCATATACATTTATATCTAATAAGTAACTTGTCACATATTAACAGAACATGAGCAAGCAGAAAGTATTTTTTCATAGCCAACTCTTTTGTTGGCAGGCAATGGCAGCAGCAAACATGTAAAGGCACAACAGTTGCAAAAGACCTTCTGGGGTCTGTGGTCTCTGGGCCTTGCCTAACTGAGATTCACCCATCAGGGGGTTGTCTCCCAGGGGGTAAGGGGGGCTGACACCTTGAACTTCAATTGCCACCTGCAGGGCTCAGGATTCTATTCATCAAGGCAAAGGGAACAAGACCCTGAAGGCATTTCTGAGGTCTTCTATGCAGCCCTTCCCATCACAGACCAGGGCAGAGCTTTGAACCAAGGCTTCCAAGGAGGCCTCTGAAGAATTAAGGTGTATTCTGTCCCCTGCTGGGCCCCAGGACTTCACTCTCTGTGTCCAGCGTTCCTACAGTAACTGTTAGAGTTTATGGTTACTGGAAACATCTTAGTGCTGTTTTCCCTACTGAATTTTAATCATTCCTGGACTGTTGTATTTTGGAAGTTAGTAACTTCTTTGACTTCACAGGGTCACAATTGGATAAAATTTGTATCAGGATGGAACATGCCCTGAGTCCTACTCACCTCTGCTTTGGATAAGGCTTCGGACCTTTGAGTTGATGCTACATTACTAGAATGAGCTAAGACTTTAAGGGATAGAATGTATATATTTTTCAAATACTCCCTCACCTTCTCATTACCCTTCCTTCCTCTTTCCCTTGACCTCCCTTCCTGTCATGCAATCCAGAATGTCATGATGCAATGAGAAGCCTGCAACAGAGGCTGCCCTAGGATCTTGGACTTCAACTTCGGGAACTATGAACTAAATAAACTTCTTTTGTTGTGAAAGTATTAAAATATGGTATTCTGTAATAGCAGCATAAAACAGACAGACAGACACACACACACACACACACACACATACACATGTAATAGTTGCTAGAACTGGAAAGGGAGCAAATAAATAACAAATAATTGACAATTTAAAATAAATAAAGTATAAGTTAGCACATGTTCATATTTTGTTCTCCAGCTTTATTAAGCTACAGTGACAAGGGAGAGTTGTTTGGCACAATATTCTTACAGAGTAAGTTTCATGTTCATTACTTAGCCAAGGTTGACAATATCTTCCATGGCTCAATAGCACAATAGTTATAGGTGATAGACAATTACACGGTTGGGCTTGCCCCGGGGACCGCCTAACTATTTCCGGTGTAGAATAGCCATCTCCGGGTCAGACATCTCGCAGGACCGGGACTCTGTGGCCTTACATGGTTGTGTAAAGCGCGCGCGCGCGCGCAGCCATGTAATCTACACGCATGCGTGGAGTACCCACAGGAGTCCCTGTACGCATGTGCGGCCCAACCTTTAAAAAGCCGGCGCCATCTTGCGCGAGGCTCTCAGTCTCTCTCTCTCCTCTTCCCTCCCTCTCTCCCCTTCTTCTCTCCTTACCCACGTGTGTGTTTCACCCAGGCCTGTCACCTCTGTCCTCTTTAATAAAACTCTCCCGTGGTTCTGTCGTGTTCGGGACGTGTTCCTAGCGCCGCTTAACTACTAACAATAGGTTGAAAAGCTTATGATTTAGAGAAGTAATTTTTTTAATTTTGTGAAAGGGCAAAAGTTTTAGATTATAAAATTATGAAATAAATGATCGTCTGGCAGAGACAATTCAATGTAAATTGTTTAATTGACATCTATCTTTTTCTTTTTCTGCTGTGAATCTATCTATCTACCTACCTACCTATTTCTTTATATCTTTAGAAATAAAAAGATAAGAAATAATCCCTAAAAATTATAAAGCAAAATTACTCAATTCAGCTAGACAACATAGTGAATTCAAGTCTTGCCAAGTTAATGCCATCTATTCATATTTGTGCTAAACTGCAGGAGGGAGAAAGGAAATTGAGATTAATTGACATTTCATTTTTTTTAACCTGTTGTGAAAAGTACAAATGGAAAAATAACTTCAGTCTCTGAAGTAAAATATTACTTGAAAGATGTATAACTATGAAAGTGAATTCCTTTTTCCCCATCATGGAGAACATGCCTCATAAATATTATGCATGTACCTTATGCTGAGCCATAACCATGGCACTTTTAACATTTCTGCTTCTGGGTCAGACATGGTAGAGGCAGAGTCAGAGCATTTCTGTGAGTTCAGTACTAGCCTGGGCTACATTGTGAGTTTCAGGCTAGCCAGGGCTACACAGTGAGATCCTGTCTCCAAATAAATAAAGAAAATTGAAAATAAAAATCTCATTTTTTGTAAAATAATTTACTTTTATTATTTTTATTTATGTGTCTGTGTGAGTAAATGTCATGTGTGTGATATCTAAGGGGGTTTTACATGTTTATCTAGGCTTTGAACTCCCCCTGTAGCTCAGGTAGGTTTTTATTTTCTGACCCCTAGAGATCAAAGTAGATCCTCAACCTTAGAGAATTTGAATGAATTAATACAACCTGCTCTTTACATTTTTACTAATATTTCAAAATTGAGTAATATAAAAGCAAAAGCTAAGAAGTACCATTTTAGTTAGGGTTTCTAATGCTGTGAAGAAACATCATGACCACACCATCTTTTAAAAAGGAAAACATGTACTTGGGGCTGGGTTACAGTTCAGAGGTTTATTCCATTATTGTCACAGCAGAAAATGTGGCAGCATGCAGGTAGTGCTGGAGAAAGAGCTGAGAGGTCTACATCTTGATATTCAGGCAGGAGGAGATTGTGTGCCACACTGGGTGTAGCTTGGGCATATAAGACCTCAAAACCCACCTCCACAGTGACACATTTCCTCCAACAAGGCCACACCTACCTCAACAAGGCCACACATCCTAATCACTCCCTGTGGAATAAGCATTCAAACCTATCAGTCTAGGGGAGCCATACCTATTCAAACCACTGCAAGTGGCATGTTAAATTAAATATTACCATAAGAGCTTGTGGTAATAACAGTGCATGACAACAGACAATTAATGAAATTGAAATATTGAATAATATTTAAGGAATAGTCCCTTATCTTTTATATACTTGTTACAATGTTTGAGCAACATTTATGAAACTAAAGTTTATTTCTGAGCTACATATTCCTTTGTATTAAGAATTTTATTACAGGGTCTGTAAGATGCTCAGCAGGTAAAGGCAATTGCTGCCAAGACTGACAACCTAAAGTGGATCCGTGGAACCCATGTGGTGGAAAGAAAGAAACTACTTCCTTAAATTGTCTTTTGACCTCCCCATGTGTGCCGTGGCACTCCCCCTCCAACCCTTGCATTACACACACACACACACACACACACACACACACACACACACACAATCAATCAATCAATCAATCAATCAATCAGTAAAGTAATTTACAAAGAATATTGGAGCTGGGCAGTGGTGGTGCACACCTTTAATCCCAGCACTCGGGAGGCAGAGCCAAGTGGATCTCTGTGAGTTCGAGGCCAGCCTAGTCTACAGAGTGAGATCTAGGACAGCCAGAGCTAAACAGAGAAATCCTGTCTCAAAAAAGAAAAAAAAAAAAAGAATATTGTTACAATTCCAGTTGCCTCTCTGTACAGAGCTAAGTTTCTCTAAATGCAACTAATTTTGACACAGGAAAGATTGTCTAATTTGGTATTTCTGGTTAATGGAACAAAGTTATTTTGAAATTTATGTAAGCAAAATACTCATATACATAAAAAATGAAAAAAGAAGGTTTTGAAAATTCTGCTTCCAAGTATATTGAGAGAAAAGAGAAGAAAATACCTTTTGTTTAGCTCTTATATATTGGCATTATTGTTAGGATTCTGTACATGCGTACGTAGCTCAGGGTCTTGTCTGGTGTCCTATGTCATCAAGCAGGTGCAGCTGACTGCATCCATGCCTTAAAAAGCCACACAGGACCCCACACTCTGTCTCTGTGCTCCTCTTTCTGTTTCCTCTCTGCTCTGCTCTCACCGTCTTTCTGTCTCTCCAGTACTGGGTTCTTTCTAATAAAGCCCTTTCTAACTCTGGTAGCCATGGCTCATAACTTTTCCGTCTCATTGCCGACCCACCAACATTCATCTTTTCAATTATAGCTAGAACAAAGGTTTTTACGTGTATCACATTCCACTCAGTTCAGACAGATATGTATTAATTCCTTTACTTAAAAAAAATATAAAGAATAAGAAATTTATTTCAGCATAATTGGTAACTTTGACGAACCAAAGGCAAGTGAACATATTTTATAAAATAAAATATAGATGCCAGATATCATCAAACACTGTAGACATATGCACTGCCCATTCAGGAATTTGTTATTTTGCTGATTTTCAATTATATGAACTCATGGCTTTATCTGCATCTGAAGAATATAATTTTTATGAAGTTACTTCACTTTTTACCTAATTGTGTGGTGCTGTGGAAATCTCTCTGTATAAATAAAATGCTGATTGGCCAGTAGCCAGGCAGGAAGTGTAGGCGGGACAAGCAGAGAAGAGAATTCTGGGAACAGGATGGCTGAGTCAGGAGACGCTGCCAGCCACCATGAGTACCAACATGTAAGATACTGGTAAGCCATGAGCCATTCGGCAAGGTATAGATTTATAAAAATGGGTTAATTTAAGATGTAAGAACTAGATAGCTGGAAAACTGAGCCATTAGGCCAAACAGTTTAAATAATATAAGTGTGTGTATTTATTTTATAAGTGGGCTCTGGGACTGCGGGACTTGGTGGGACCTGGAGAAAAGCTCTCCAGCTACAGTGTGGTAGGATGATTTGTAACTTTTTACATTTATATTCTTGTCTACACTTACAAATGTTAGGGGTAGAGCTGGGGGAACTGTTTCTCTTGATCATATGAGATTCATAATACTGAGAATACTGGATAATAGACAGAAGATTATGAAAAACCTGGAATGAGGCTATGGGCACAAACAAGCAACATTACTGGCTGTCCTTTGAAAAGATTTGAGACACAGATAAGAGCACATAATACCAAATTCTTAGAGATGATAAGAGTAGAAAGGTTATTTTTCAATGTTATTCTTCATCTCTCATTCCCAACCAAGATTTGCCATAGTAAAAATCTGAATATTACTCAGGTTGAATCCTAGTGCTTGAAAATTCCATTTATGCATGTAATTGTTCCTGTTTCCTCATTTAGAAACTGTGAGTTATTCACCTATTTATTATAATGTATTGTTTTGATGGGTCATGATAAAAGTAATTATAAAATACTTGACAGAGAGTGCAAATGAGTATGCTGTGGTAACATCTGATATCCCTGTATTATACTGTTAATCATCAAATTATAATCTATTTGCCATATAGCCATTTCATTGTTTATTACTTTTTGGATGTATTTTATATAGTTCATCAAAAAGATCAGATTCAAAGGAACTTGTTTTAGACCTAACTACAGACTTTGTTGCTCAGAGCATGAAAAAGTAAAGGAGAGAGGGAGGGAGGGAGGAGGGAGCAAAGGGAGAAAGAAGTAGGAACAGGAGGGAGGAGGGGGGAAGAGGAAAGGAAAGTCTACCATGGAGAAAACTTGAGCTCCATTATCTTCTCTGTCTGGTTCTAGTAGTAACTGACAGATGGTTCTTGTGTGTTTGGTAGACCAGCAGTCTGTCATCAGAGCTGGACATCAGAGTCTGGCAGCAGAGCTCTGCTCTCAAAACCACTTCTTTTGCTCACTTGGTAGATTCTTGGTTTAAGCATTGAATTCATTAAAAAACAAAACAAAACAACAAAAAAACAAAAAAAAAAACCAAAAAAACTTTCCCATTTGATTGTTGAACTAACCTTACTCTTACTCTTCTTTTTCTCCTGATAATTTTTTTTTGGTGGGGGGAGGAGATTAATCTTTAAGAAAACAGACAAAGGTTGATAATATTTGGAAAGTGTAGTTAAATGAAGTCCTTCAAGTTTTCCCCCTCAACAGCCATATTTTGTGGTAACATAGATAGCAGAAGAGGCAAATATTAACCTTTTAATTCATTTAGATGAGAGGAGGCTATTCTGGTGTTGTAATGACTTGTAACAGACTATTGTAACAGTGACATAGCCTAGAGTTTCTGTCGATCTGGGATTTGGGACTACTGAAGGAGGTAATTTGGGGTCATCTCAGTGACTCAGGATGCTTCATGAGTCTGCAGTGAGGATATCTACTGGATTGGTAGTCACCTGAAGGATGGACAGGGGCCCAGAGAAATGCTTCCAGTATGGCCTCTTTCCAAATCTCTTGGCAGTTTTGAACCCTGTGAGCCTTTGTATAGTGCTGATGCTCTGATGTCTCAACCCCATAGTTTCTGGCTTTTTCTAGAGTGAGTGATCCAGCCTGTGAGGGCACATACCAACCATTGTCTTATGCTGTATTTTATTGGTTGTATAGACCAATCTGATACAGTGTGTGGGAGGAATACGTGGTCACAGGAGCCAGTCAGACTCTGGTTACCACAGATATGCTTGTGTTTGGAGCATTCACCAACAAGGTTTGAACCCAAAATATATAGGAAAGTGTTGTATCTCTTAACTTCTTTAATACTCTTTAGTTTTTGGAGTAAATATTGGCTACTATATGATGCTATGTTTTAAAATAATAATAATGTTGGACTGTGGAGCCAGAATCAACTCAAATCCTAGCTCCTGACTTCACCCTTGAAGAAGATTTGACCAGTATGTGACTATCTAGTTCTTTTCTTTTCAGTAAAGGAATTAATCTGTCTGAGCTGAGTAGAACGTGATACAGATAAAAATCTTTGTTCTAGCTATAATGCCAGCAAAAAGAGACAAACAAATGGTGTTTTTCTTTCTCTTTTCTCCCAATATACTTGGAAGCAGAATTTTCAAAACATTTTTTCCCATTTTTTATGTGTCTGGGTGTTTTGCTTGCAAGTATGTATCATGAGCATACAGTGCCCTCAGATGCCAGAATAATGCATCAGGTCTCTGGGAACCAGTGGCACAAAGGGTTGTGGGCTCCATGTGGGTGCTGAAAATCAAGCCCAGGACCTCTGGAAGAATGCAAGAGCTCTCTAACCACTAAGCCATTTCTCGAGCCCCAGAATTTTCAAAATTTTGTGCCAAGAACAACTAACTGTTAGCTAACCATCCCTTTTGAGTAGTGACTCTGGGTAAGGGCAGTGTCTTCCAATGTGCCAAAGGGGGAAATATATATATAAACTTTTATTGATGCTTTGTGGATTTCTCATCATGCATTCTAATCTCATTTATCTCCCTGGGTCCTAGTATCCGCCCTTTGCCCTTGCAATGTACCCCTCTAACAAAACCAAATTAAAAAAACAAAACAAAACAAAAAAATCAAACCAAACCAAACCGAACAAACAAAAAAACAGAGAGAAGACTCTTGTCCTAGAAGCTGTAGTATTGTCTGGTGAGTCACACAGTTCACCCTTCAGTCCCTTCATCTTCACCTGTAAGCATTCATTCCCAGGAGTCACTGGTCTGGCTCCAGGCCTCTGGCTTCTGCTATGCCACAGATAATGGGCTCTCACTAAGGCTCCTCTTGGATATCCTGTTGTTGTCCTGTGTTGTGGAGATCCTCCTGTTTTAGGTCTATAGGTTGGTCCCCTTCACATGCTCCAACATTTTATAGATGAGGTAGATGTTGGGGTGGGCCAGCTCATAGTGCTAGTTCTGGGCCTGGGTGATAGTTGGGTTGGTCAGCCTGCTAGCTTTCCTTCATTGTTATCACCCAGGTAAGCTCTCCAGCACTTCCTTGGTTAGCTCACCCAGTGCAGCCTGCAGCAAGAGTGTTGCACTTCTCCTGCCCTGATGGTTTGAGTCTCCTAATCTTGGGTCCTCAGGTTTGGCTCATCCACACTCAAACCATCAGGGCCAGGTCTACTGTTTTGCCCAGGTGAGGTGCAAGGCCCTCTCTCCCAATTGCTGTAGGGGATATGGGGATGGGTCAGCTCTCCTGCTGCAGTCTCCAGCAAGGGGCAGGGCCAGCCATTGAAGGGCCAGTGAAGAGAGGGGCTGGCTCCACACTGTATGGTTCCAATGACCCCTCTGTGCTAACCTGGGCCACAGACAACATCGCAGACCCCAGCTGCAGCAGGACCATGGACCTAGACATGACCCTTGGCAACAACTCAGCTGGACATTACCATAGCCCTGGTGGGAGCACAGGCCACCCAGATCAGTATGGCTCCAGCAGCAGCATGGACAGCATGGCCCTCAGGCACCAACATAGTCTCTGGTGTGCCAAATAAATATTAATATATGCTCACCAGCATGAAAAACTTTGGGAAGAATTTCTCAGAAAGACTTTTTAAAAGAGGGGCACTAGAATTCAATATTGAGCAACTATGCAATAGAAAAAAAAGGCACTCAACATCAGGAAGAATAATGGTTCCAATTTGTAGGTTAGGTGGTTTCAGGCACAGAAATTCTAGCGACTCCAGAAATAGGAGCTTACTCTTTTCTGCTTGTGTATAAGGCCTGAGAAAGGTTCTTGTCTCACTGCCATCAGAGCTAAACCAGAGCCATCTAAAAAGCTCTAACACTTGTGGAAGCTTTTCATGGATAAGAGTCTGAGGAGTCATTTTGAGCAATGGGGAACTCTTAACTACTTTGATATCTAAATACCCTGTGCTCAGGGCTTTAGGTTTGTCATTTAGCCACTGTGGAGAAGGTGGATGCAAACATATATACAAGGACACACAGATGGATGGAAGAGTTATGGAATCAGAGAGTTTTATAACAAGGGAAGATATCAAAAATCAAGTTCAAACTTCTCTGTGGAAAAAAATTTTGTCAGTATTAAAGACACAGAAGATTATCAGCTTGATATTATTGAGCATTGTGGGAAAGTTGAAGAGATTGAAATCATGACTGAGAGAGGCAGGAGAGTGAAGAAAGGCTCTGCTTTCCTTACCTCTGATGATCAAGATCAATGAATAAGATTGTCATTAAAAAATAAATAAATAAAAAAAAGATCCTGTGAGTGACTCAGGCTGTGAGGTATGAAACTCCTTGTTGAAGTAAGAGATAAGATAGTGCCTCATCTAGTCGAAGAGGTTGAAGTAGTTCTGGAAACTATCATGGTGGCAGTGACACTTTCGGAAGAAACATTAGTGGTTGTGGTGGCTTTGGTAGCAGCTGTGGTGATGGGTGATGTCGGATGTGGTGGTAGTGAATACCTATAATGGATTTTGTAATGGTAGTGGTTAAGGAACTTGAACTCGGGTCATCTGTAAGACCAGTGTGCACTTTTAATTGCTGAGCAATTTCTCCAGTCCTTTTATCTGTCTATTAGAAAAAGGATAAAAAAATTAAAACAACAACATCAGAATGATTTCATTCTAAAAGAACTATTTTAATTCAGTTATGAAAAAAAGTATTTAGAAATCTTAGAACAATCTTCCCCAAGTTTTCTAATTTCCAAAGGACAAATTTGGACCTATATTAGACTCTTCAAGGAATGGAGCTTGGAATTGCGATTTATAACAATGGCCCCTAATACTGGGAGAGCATGGGCATAATACCTAGTTCATTTACCTTTGGAAAGCAGAAAGCTTTCTGGTCACTGCAGAACTAGGAGAAACATCTCCCCCCGCCCGCACTCTGCCTTTGACAATGCTACCTTGGCTGGAACACAAATAGCTGCTGCTACCAGGCACAAGTACAATAAATAAGGATAGAGAAAATGATCTTCAAGTGTGCTTTTTAAAAGAAAAAACAAAACAAAACAAGGCAAAACAAAACAATAAAAATAGGCTAAAGACAGGGTATATAACAGTTTTTCTTAAAAAAGGCAAAATAACTATCAATGAACACTTATTTTAAAAGAATTATTGTATGTGTACATAGATATCATGGCATACATGTGTAAAATCCAAGGACAACTTTTGAGAATCAGTTTTTTTCTTCCAACTTGTGGGTCCAGGGGATCAAACACAGGTAATGACCAACTAGAGGCAGGAAATTTGAATAAAAAGAAGAGGGAGGTATAAGAAACAATAGAAAAATCAGAACTACTTTATACATTGTCTTATTAAACTGGATAATCTAATCTTTTAAAAAATGTTATATTACATTTGTTTAGTTTGTATTTATGTGTATGTGTGGGTGCACACATACTGTGGTGTGTATGTTGAGACCTGAGGGAAATTTGCTGACATTGATATTCTCTTCCACTTTTGGGTTCTGGAGACTGAAATCAGGTCATCAAATTTGATGGCAAGTGTCTTTACCTGCTGAGCCATCTCCCTGGTCCTAATCTAATCGTGACACTCTTATCTCTTCTGGAAGTGAATATTCCCATCCCATCCTCATCTTATTTACTCTAGGATATGTACAGTGTGCGTACAAATGCAATGATGTGTCCCCTACCCCCGGTTGAATGGATAGCTGTGTCACTAAACCCCTATCTAGGCGACAGCAGAGGTTTTGAAGGCTCAGTTGGAGAAATGCATTTTCTACCACAGTTCTAGGAATCATTTCAGGTTTTTGATTTCAGGTCTCTTTGAATATCCCTGAAGTCAACTAACATAAGAAGGAAAGTTCATTGGAATTTTGTCATGTATGTCTAGCTGTAGGCTGAGCATTAAAAATATAATCTAGTATATATTTTAATATGTATTTCAGTTGTCTTTTACTATATCACAAAATACTCAAAAACTTCGAGGCTTAAAATAATGTATTTCCATTGCTTGTGGTTTTTCAAGGCCTCTCCTGAACACAGGCACATGGTGGCTAGGGCAAGAGTAATCTGAAGGTTTGACTGGTTGATGATGAAGATGGCGTGTCAGCTCACCATTTGGATCCTTGGTGGGGATGGCTGGAAGAGCTACAGGTTGGTATCTATGTCTTCTTTTGTCCACATGGCCCATTCACGTGGATACTGTGGGGATTCTTCCTAGCACTCAGTCTAACTACAAGTTCTTAGCATTCTTGATTGGGAGTACTTTTCCCTGAGTAAGTTCAAAGGACCCTGAAAGAATTGCAAGTGTGTCAATAACCAAGCTTAAGAGGTTGTGTGCTACCACCTTTGGACATATTCTGTTATTCAAAGAACAAATTGAGGAATAGCAGCAAACATAATTGCAAATTTTCATCCAAAGTGGAAGATTAGGATCTGTGCATTTATAGAAATATAAATAAATTATTGTATAAATAAATAAGTGCATCAGAATAAATGTCCCTGAGGGAGAGTTACCATTATATATATATATATATATATATATATATATATATATATAGTATATATTCTCTATTTTTGAGGAAGAGAAGTATAAATGTTCATCCCTTAAATATGAGCTATTCATAGTGACTTCCTTCTGAAAACCACAACAGAGATGGGGAAAAAGGTATTTCAACTGTGTGGTTAAGGACAGGACATGGTCTTGACATGATGCAAGGGAAATGCTACTTTACTCCCGTGATCTTTGTCCTTCAAATCTTTAGTGCCAGCACAGTCATGGGAAAGTATCAGACAAGTTCTCCCATCTAAAAACTAACCAGGCCAGGCACTGCTCAGCTTCCAAAATCATATGAAGTTGGGCGAGTTCAGGGTAGTATGGCTGTAGACCAGGCAAGTTCTAATAGATAGGAATCCTACAAAATACTTGACTAGTATTCTGTAAAAGTGCCAAGATCATCAAAACCAAGAAAAGTCTTGAGAGTGACAGCCAAAAAAAAGCAATGGATAGACTTCTGGAACATAAAGAGCTATTGGCAAAAGTAATGAAAATATTCATTTGAACATGCATTTGCTAGTTATAACAAAAAGAGGGTATTATAGGAGAAATTGGATGAAGAGGTAGATGGAAATTCTATCATGGTCTCATTTGTTGTATAAACCTAAAATAAAGTCTGTTTAAAAAAAAAGTCGTAGGGCCAGACATGATTTGAAGGTGGGAACATTCAAAGTCTGTAAACAGATGTGTTCATTAGGGGAAGGGGTGGGAGCATGAAGGGGTGGGAGCATTCAGTCTGTAAACAAATGTGTTCATTAGGGGAAGGGGTGGGAGCATTCACTCTGTAAACAGATGTGTTCATTAGGGGAAGGGGTGGCTTTAATGGAATCCATGCCATTGATTTACTTCTACCCTACTCAGCTCATACAGCTCTCACCTTGATTTCAGGGGTAAAGACTCTGGCCTAAGGCACTCGACAATTTTTACTCTCTCACCAGAGTTGTGAAATCCTTTATCCTTTGCGGTAGAGAATAGATTGAGGGTGGCCAGTGACTTCAGCCGGGTTCATAGTATTTCTAGACTGTTGAAAAATCCCAGTGGTATGGCCTTGGATCTTGAGGAAGGAGATGATGCCACCTCTTATCTCGCTGTCTGGGGGTGAGGGAAGAACTTGGACTGGGTGGGAAATCTTGAGAAAGAAAATAGCACCAGGGGATGGCAGGGAGAACAGAGCCAAAGGCAATGAATGAGGCTGCCATGTTGGAGTTCCTAGATCAGTCCCTGCATGGTGAGCTCTCATGGCAGACTTAATTATTTAGACAAGCCAGTGGCTCTCTCTGGTGAGTGGAAAAGGTTTTCTAAATGATAGAAAGGAAGAACTGACTTCAAACTTATTCTCATGTCCAGTATGATTAGATTTTATTTTTTGACATGATCTCACTAGTCCCGTGTACTTGCTTTGGTTTTCTGACCAGGACTTACATGGGTACTTCATTATTCCCGCCACGTCAGAATAGTAACAGATTTTATGATCGCTGCTCTTCTGAAGGTACTCTATTTTGTCTCAGCTAACTAAGTATTTATCGCAAGATAAACCTGTGAAAAGTAATTAGGTTAATATGCTGAAAAATGTTTAGAATGAGGGCATAGTACGAGACAAGTCTATGTTTTTATTTTATGGACTTTTTCTATATATGTTATACATTCACAATAAAAACAGGTTTGAAAGACTAAAGCTGACTTTGTCTGCCTTGGAGACTGGATTACATTCAGAAATAGAGATACTATGCAGGAAGACCAATTTGGAACCTACTGCAATAGAAACCTGCTGACACGGCAGAAAGAATATGACCTTGGAGCCAAGAAAACATACATTTGGCTGGGTTTGGTTCTGCCACTCGGACCTGCACAGCCTCAGACAGCTCTCATTTCCCTTTGAATACCAGGTTCTTTTGTGAAAAATATGATTATAATACTCTTATTATGCTGCTACTTATTGTAATATACTCTTATTTCTCACTGTTGTGAGAAATTTTGTGTTACTTTCCCAGCATTCAGTACTCTGAGTAAATGTGTTTTATTATTTTGTCAATGAAGGAGCCTGAATTAAGGCAGAGACCATGGAAATACAGAAGACAGAAGAGATGGCAACACTGTTTAGAGAGATTGGACAGCCCTTGAAGACTTGTTAGATGCACAAGCTAGCCAGGGTGGGAGGAGATGCTGTATATGGGCAAGTGAGATATCTACATAGGAGGAGAAACAATATGGCAATCCAGGATTATGGATGTGTGTGTGTGTGTGTGTGTGTGTGTGTGTGTGTGTGTAATGGAGAGAGCTATGAATTCAAGAGGAACTTCTCATGGGAGATGACACAGAGATGAATCTATGAGTTTATAGTTCAAATTCACTCAGAGCTCTGCAAACAGAACTTCCTAAGACAGTGTGCTCAGGGTCATAGGGGACCAAAGTTAGAGCCCTGAGCAAAATTAACGGGGAGAGAACAGAAAAGAAGACAGAAAATGAGGTAAAAAGTCTCCTGTTGGTTAAGTAGAGAAGTAATTCTAACTCCAGAAAGAAACCCCTGAAGAGGAAATGAGTATGTTTTCAGCTGCCATGAAGGTTTGTGACGAAAAAAGTGAAGCATTAGATTTAGCTAATGGTCTCTACTGCTCAGACAGATTGCAGGCTGTGGAAGAGTACATGGGAGGTAAAAAGTGGACACGTTGTCAAACTGTACTCTGTGCATTCTGGAAGCTTGGCTCTCGAAGGGAAGATAGATAAGGATGCTGTAGTTTAATTGTTAGCTTTAGTGAATGTGTGTGGAACTAACCAAATATGTGTCAGAGAGAAGAGAATATTGGGAGAGAGGGCATAAGGGAGATGGTGAGGGTGGCGGAGGTGAGGGAAGTAGAGAAACTGAAGTATGTGGTGTGGGAGGGGTGGAATTTGCCAGCACAAATGGAGGAATTCGCCAGAAACCAGAAGAAGGAGGTCACTTCCTCTAGAATGAGAGAGAAGCTGACATGGGTAAGGGAGATAAAAATAGATAAAGTGTGGGTTGGAGTGTGTAGATATGTGATGAGGTATTGAGGAAGTTCAGCTGATCATCTCAGAAGTCTGTGGAGAGGACACTGGGTGTGGGATGAGAGTGTACATCCTTACCAGTTGCTGAGTTTAGAAAGGGTTGAGTGCTTTGGTCTTGCTGGGGCTAAAGGCATCATTTCCTCCATCAATAATTTCTGCTGCAGCTGCAGGGCTAGAAACAGTGACAGCTGACCAGAGCCTCTGGAAAGCAGGGGAGAGTCCAAGGGGAGGGCAGGGTACTGAAGGGGAACTATGAGTGCAGGGTCCTCCCAAATCCAAGGAAATTCGGACAATAGTTTTATAAAAGTGGGCCATTCTTTGTCCGTGTGTGTGTGTGTGTGTGTGTGTGTGTGTGTGTGTGTGTGTGTGTGTGTGTGTGGATTGAAACAAAGGCATGGTACATGTCCGGCAAGTGACATGGTTGTCCACAAGACTATTTTTTTTTTTTAATCTCATGGTCTTTAGCTATTGGAGTCATGAAACTTTTTGCCTCTTTTAGGGGAGGAAATTACAACTTCTCAAAAACAGATAAAAAGAAATGATTTATGTAATTTGAAGTTGTTGCACAATGAGAATAGAGAATAAATCTTTTGTTTTGTTTTGTTTTTGGAGACAGGGTTTCTCTGCGTAGCCTTGGCTGTCCTGGGATTTATTCTGTAGAACAGGCTGGCCTCAAACTCAGATATTCAGGCTGGGATTAAAGGAGTGCGCTACCACTGCAAAGCTTCAAATAAATCTTTTAAAAGCCACTATTTACACAGGCATTGATAACAACTTGGGACCTAGTTTAATTAACTTAATGAAAATATTGCAAGACACTATATGAGTTCTTCTATTTTTGTTTACTTTGTGTGAGGATAAATAACAGATCACAAGTAGATGTTGATATTTGACTTCTTCATGCTTCTTTCTGGATTTTTATTTCACATTATTTATTTATCTATCTATTTATTTATCATTCAAGGAGTCTCTCAGCAATTTGTGACACTGTATGACAGTTATGAGGGCCTGACAAGACAAAAGTAGGTACCTGTGAGAGTTAATACCAGTTTAGATCTGCAGCTAAAGTTCTCCATCCCCCATAGGAAGTATTAAAATTAAACAACTCAGGAATTTATCTTTCAAGGAACATTGTCTTTAAAATCCTCCTAGAGGTGGGTAAAGCACAAGTGACAACCTGGAGTCATTCAGGAGTGTTCTGAAGGGCCAGTATCTGACCCTCCCCCAGATGTTAATGGTAGTGTCTCAATAAATTCTCATTTCTAAACACTGTCCTTTAGAGGAGTGCTTGCCCCTTTTGTGGGTTCCTTTCCCAGGGTATCTTGATCATGTCTGAATGGGAAAGGAAGATGAAATTAAGCATTTCAGAGGAGTCTATTGATGAATCTTTTGGATGAGAGGGTTAGTGTGATGGCAGCCAGATTTACAGTTGAAGCACCCTCATTTGTGCTTTGAAAATAATCACGGTGAGTGTTCATAGTCCCATTATTCTTAGTATTCCTAGTTGGAAATACCAAGACATCATCTATATAATGAATAAGTAAGTATATAATGGTTAATTCTTACTTACAATGGAATAATGTAATGGGTGGTAAACCAACAACATGTACTCAAAACCGACAGAGTTTGAAGTAATTATGTGTTTTTTTTTTTTCCAAGATAGGCACCAAGAAAAAGAATATTTGGAAGAAAAATATGTACACTTGTATTTTTGATGGACACTGCCAAGTCATTCTTCACAATAGCGTGTGCTAATATTCTCAGCCTTGTGTCTTTCTTCACAGACTCATCATCAGTCTCTGGGCTCAGGCAACTGGCACCAGCTGCTTCCTTGTTTCTTATTTAATTAACTAAGTTTTAGACAGGACTCATGACTGAACTGGAGAAATTTTATGTTTATATTTTCTGTTAATTATCAGTTAGTATGTGCCTAAAAATTCTTTGGCAACAAGTGTGCCCTGTGGTTGTTTTATTCTCTGTCCTTACCTAAAACTTGAAGTGGGGAAGAGGGGGGAAGACACTCAGCTCTTGGGTGTACCAGGCGGTGGAGTGGTACTTTCACATGTTCTCTCTTTTATCTTTGAGTTACACTTCTGGCAGCCTTCTGAAGCACCACAGAGGCTTAGATCTGAAGGCTTTACTCTAGTTATGCAAGTGGATAAGGATTCCTCCATCATTTTAACTTTCTAAGTTATGTTCCCCCATATTTATTTTTCTTAATCTAAAAAAGGGCAACATTCATTTTAGTGATTTGATTTTTTAATGGGTCTATCTAGTGCTTATCAAGGTTGGCTGTAAATAGGAATCACCTGGGAGCCCGAAAAGCTGTTGCTCCATCATTTTCCAGAGTTTGTGATACGGTCTGTCTACTTTGCAGTCTGGACATAAAGGATTTTGAAGACTCCCAGGATTCTCATGTTCAGATAAGGGTAGGAAGCACTCTTGTAGACTTTTAGCACTATAATTCTACCTGTGACATTCTTTGGCTACTTTATCTTCTAAAAGATTTGTGAATTCCCCCTTAGGTTATTTGGAAGTTCGGTGGTGGTAATGGTGGTTGTGGCATCCCAAAATAATAGCAGATATCAGAGTGTAATGTGAGGAAAGAGATCACACTATTAAAGTCAAATCAAATGTTGCTGAGTAAATATCTCTCTTGGATCTTTACAGTTTTAAAAATCACTAAGCTCATGGCAACATTATGTAAGCAGTTTTCTCTTTGAGTATAGCAAAATATTATCATCACTAACAAATTTTTACATAGTTATTGACTAAGGTAGGAACACAGCTTAGTAAAAACGTATTACCTATGAGCAAAGAAATCTTATTCAAATGGTTCCATTTATCTGGGTACAGTAACCCATTATTTTGCAGAAGTAAGATATACCACATACATAGATGAATTTTGTTGGGAAAGACATTTCTTCCAATGTGATCTGGGATGCTCCCCTTCTGCCTCCCATCCCTGCCCCTAGTGCAGATTTGAAAATCTAGACATCGTGATTTTGGTGACTCTACAAGATTAAGGATATGGCTAATCTATTAAGGTGGGTTTTTGTCCCCTGTACCAGAGCCATACACAGAATAGACAAGGACAAATGGTCTAAGCACAGTCTCATCTCTGTTTATTAGTTTTACTTTGAGACAGGGTCTCACTAAATTATCCAGGCTATTTGAACTCAGCTCTCTAGTCTAAGATAGCCTCAAATATGTGATCTTCCTCTCTCAGCCTCCTAAGCAGGCCCAGTTGTGGTATATTCTACATGTATTTTGCTGTTTAATATAAGTCAGGGTGGTACGGGCAGCATGGTATGGGGTGCTACCACAGAAGAGCCCTGTGGTAATTCTACTAGGGATCTTGCTTTTCTCTCTACAAAGAGCCCATTTTTGTCAGCATTATTTCAGTGTGCAGTGTTTTTATAACCTAGTTTAGTGGAGCTGGGATTCTTAAAGTCTTCCCTCTTTCTACATGTATTCTCCCTTCTTCGGTTTTCTTTTTAAGTCTCACTCCTTATGGCCTCATCCCGAGATCAGCTTTGTTGATTATGTGCTGAGAAGGGCTCCCAGTGTGGCAGACTCCGCTTTTAACTCTGTATCAGTGATTTCCTGGGCGAACTTTGGCTCAGTCTTTGCCATAATTTCCTTACTTATAAAATGGAGGTGACTATTGTATGTGAAATGCCTTAGTATGCATAAAATGTGGTGTCATCCAGTACAACTTAATTCTAGTGGTATACTTTCTAACATCTATAATGTTACCTAAAATAAACCAAAAATTATGTCTGGGTTGCACTAAGGTGTGTGGATAGTGCAAGAGGTGGTATGTGGAAGGCCTGGTATGAATCATGAATGATTTCACCTCAGTCTTGGTTTCCAGCATTACAATGAAGATGATATAACCATTTGCCTTTGTGAGCTGGGATAATGACTGACCGTTCTAAAGGGGGGATGGTTTATTTTGTTTCAGTTTGTGGTCACTTGCTCCATGAGGAAGGGTGTGATGGAGCAGAATTGCTCATTATGTCAGACAACTGAAAAATATACAAGAAAGGCTAGGGACAAGATACGTCTTCCAGTGGCATGTGATGTACATCTCCAATGTGAACCCATATCGTATTTTTCACCCCACTACATTATGAATCCAGTAGGGAATTAATCCACTGACTAAGTAGGAACTCTGAAGATCCAGTCACTACTTCCCACACACTGACAGCTGACAGCCCAGGTCTCCATACCTGAACTTACTGGGATATTTCACATTAAAAACATAATATCATCTCAGGATGAAGGTGAATCAAATTCTGTATGAAGCTGAAAGTACTTATCAAATCAAATTCGGGTACATACCTCACCTTTGAGGATATTAAGCTGTACCCTCCAAGGCCAGAGTCTTCTCACTTACCTAGAGGCACAAATTCTGTGCTGTGCCCCCTTCTTGTGTCTTAGCATTCCTCTGCTGGGTGATCTCACTGGGCGTCTTTCCATTAGACTTAATTTCAGGTTCTTCACTCCCACTCAGCCTCCAGATAACGTGTAGATGTTCTTCTTCCGAGTTTTATTTTATTGCCTCTTTAGTTACACCTTTATTCATGTAGAATAAAGTGGTATGAGCCATTTCACAATCTGTTTGTTGCAATTTGTGGCTAGCATTTTAGAGAAGTAGTTAATTTGTTGAATTATTGAAAAATGGGTGTCACTAAATGATGTTGTTCCTTCAGAGAAGACATTGTTTTAACAATGACCTAGAAAAGCAGGTCCCAAAGGATGCTGAATATAAACATTTCAGGTCTGTGTTAGACTTCTGACAAATATTCAGGACACATGTGTCTTTAATGGTTAAAATCAATTGTTAACTTAAATCTCGAATTTCTTAGAGTGGGGCCTCTTGGACATGCCTGTGAGAGGTTATCTTGATTGTGGTAACTGAGGTGGGAACTGTTCCCTGGCTGCAGTCCTGTACTATATAAACGGAGAAAAGAAATGGGCAGCAGCGTGTGCCCATCACTCTCTGCTCCTAAGTGTCGAATGCCATGTGACCAACTGTTTCACGCTTCTTCAGCCTTTACTTCCCCACCATCATAGACTGTGTCCTTGAACTGTGAGCCAGAATAAATCCTTTCTCTATTTTTCCCAGAGTATTTTATCACAGCAATAGGAAGCTAAAATATTATCAATGTAAATGCTGTAATCAGAGCCTCAAAATGCTAAGCTATAACCATCTCACTGTTTATAAATGGCACACAAACACCCTTATGCACTTTTCCTTTTTCAGAGTTCCAACAAAAATTAATTAGTAATATTTTGATTATATTCTAACAACACCATTTGTTAAGATATATACTATAGAAGATTTTGCTGGACTTTTATTTTAATATAGATGGTAAATCTTCGATGACTCACAGGAATCTCCCTTCACATATTTAATTTCCATGCCCACAAATTCCTTCCCCACTTCAATGGTATTCTACAATAATTTTATGCAAAACCAAAAGACAAATCTTCAATATCCTGCTGTTTTTTGTAAGCATTGTTTCTAAAATGGCCATCTAAGTGGAGTTGCAGAAATCAGCCTCTGTCTTGGATATTGGACATACCTAATACTGAACAGTTGAAATAACAGGAAAAACTAAAGACAAATTCAAACAAAGGCCCAGTACCACCAAGCAAGCATCTCTAATTGTCTTAGGTATTTTTCCTTCTGGGACTTAACTTTTTCTTTCTTCCAACTATTTTTACTATGTCATAAAATTTGAAAATAAACACCCCCCCCCCAAAAAAAAACAACCTAAAGTTGCTTCAGTTGTGTAGGTAGTGTCTTTTAGGACATTTTAAATAAAAGCAATGCTTCTTTCCTTTGGGTTAGGTGAATGTTTGGGCTGAAAGGAACAGAACCAACTGCTGTATCTATTTTCAGATGTGGAAACTGACTCCAAGAAGGTGACAGCTTACCCAATTTTACACAGATGAGTCACCTTACTGGAGGCTCTTTAAGAGGAGCACATGTCCACATATCTAGGTATGAGATGAGAAGTGCCGAGCTACACACTAGTTGTTAACAGGCACAGGACACTTCTTCATTCAGATGCTGTTTCTCTGAGCTGCTGTTGGGGCAAGGTGAATTCTTGGATGCAGGATTCCTGTCCTATACTGTCTGAATAGAGTTTTATGTATAATATACATGTTCAGAGCAGGGGTATAAAAGTAGCTTGTTTGGGGAGATCTGCTCCTTTTCTGGCCTCACTGTTCTTAGTTTTTAATTACTGACCTTAGAAGAATGAGATTTAAAGTGTGTGTGGAGGGCACGTAGTATGGTGTCACCTGGTGAGTGGTGCCTGCCCTAGCTTTCATGCTTTCAAACACACATCACTGCTGGCTCTACAGCTGACTATTTTGCTTAGGTTTTCACTGTATTCAGCTGAAGTCTACTCCCTGTAATTTCTGCTCACCAACTCTAGACCTTTTTCTATAAACCCAGATCCAATGTATTTTAGTCTGCTCTTTTCTTTCCCACAAAGTCCTATCCTTTCTGGAATCACTACCCTTTCTCCCTCAGGTTTTCTCATAAGGCATTATTTTCAGATTTCTGATTGCTATTTTTCAGAACTCAGTCTTTTTTTTTAAATTTGTGCCTTTTAGAATGTGAAGCTCAGAACTGATTATCTATCTCTCCAGATATGGTTGTTCATTATAGGATTGCTGTGCCTGCATCGCAATACCCCCAAGCAAGACCACCACAGAGCCAATGCCCAATGCAAGCACACAGAGGTTTTTTGTTTTTTGTTTTTTTTTTTTTTTTTTTAAATAACAAAGCAATCCCGGGCTTGGCTCATATTCCAAACTCCCATATTCCAAACACTCGACATAGCGGGTGGAGGAGGATGGCCCCAGCACTGACTTTAAGGGTTTTATATAGGAAAGGTTTACATTCTGAGAGTTACATATCTTGGGATTGGATGAGGGGCCTAGGGGTGAGGTAGTTCTTTGAAGTTACTGACTGATCTATAAGCAAGCATGAGGTTACTGATGGCTAACAGGATTCAGGGTATATACAGAGACATACATTTTTTACTCCCTATGTCTTGCTTTTGCTGAACCCAGGATATATGCATTCAGATTTATTGTTCTAGTCCTGTTTTTCCATAAGTTCAATTTCTGGTCAGTTGAGTCCATTATTCCCCATATCCTGTTTTACCAAGTCCAGGATATATAGATTTATTGTTTCAGCCTTATCTTCCCATGAGTTCAACTTCTGGTCAGTTCTAAAACTGCTGGTCAGCTAATACCTTTAGAGGAGTGTGGTGATATATTATGTCCCCCAATATATTGTGCATACTAATAAACTTATCTGGGGTCAGAGGACAGAACAGTCACTAGATAGACATAGAGACCAGAAAATGGTGGCACACATGCCTTTAATCCTATTACTTGGGAAGCAGACATCTGTCCAGATCTCTGTGAGTTCAAAGCCACACTGGAAACAGCCAGGCATTGTGACTCAAGCCTTTAATCCCAGGAAGTGATGGCAGAAAGCAGAAAGGTATATAAGGTGTGAAGACCAGGAACTAGAGAAAGTTAACCTTTTAGGCTTTTGAGCAGCAGTTCAGCTGAGATCCATTCGGATGAGGACATAGAGGCTTCCAGTCTGAGGAAACAGGATCAGCTGAGGAGTAGGCAAGGTGAGGTAGCTGAGGCTTTTTCTGCTTCTCTGATCTTCCAGCGTTCGCCCCAATACCTGGCCCTGGGTTTGATTTTATTAATAAGAACTTTTAAGATTCGTGCTACGGAGAAGGGGTGGGGAGCATCTCTCAAAATGGCTACTGATTTTTCTCTTTCAGGATCTATGGAGAACCATGACCTCTGCTAGCGAAACTATATTTGTACTAATAGAGACAAAGGCTGTGTTTTCTATCTTGGTAGTTGCCTTATATGTCAAATATTAACCTTGGAAACAACTAACCTTCCTGGATATTTTCTGCAGGAAATGTTGTCATATTGGGTTTCCCATAGTCTATATTTATGCAATTAAATTTTTTGTTTTGTTTTTTGAGACAGGGTTTCTCTGTGCAGCTTTGTGCCTTTCCTAGAACTCACTTGGTAGCCCAGGCTGGCCTCGAACTCACAGAGATCTGCCTGCCTCTGCCTCCTGAGTGCTGGGATTAAAGGTGTGTGCCACCAATGCCCAGCTGCAATTAAATTTTTTTGAACCTACATTTATCTATGCTAAATGTTATATTCTGGTTTCATTGTGGCACAAATATAGACATTTGTAACCTTGCTCATAATTGAAATAGGAGAAAGCCAAATGGTCTTAAGTGTTGAAATTTGGCACACCTTCTTAGCAATAATTACAGAGCCTGTTATCTCCTATAGTTTGAAGGCAGAAATTGCTAAAAAACCACATCCTAGATTGAATATTATGAGTACCAGAGTGCACACACACACACACACACACACACACACACACACAAATGTTACATTTTCAGTCTTGGTGAATTTGTAATGCCATCTTAGGAATAAGACTTGGTTGGATAAAGAATGAAACTTTAAAATTTGAGCTGGAAACTTCTGGATAAAATCTTTTTATCGCTCAGCTTCTGGGCTGGTGGAAGGCTGGTTTGCTTCCTGTTAGAGAGGAGTAGCCCATTCTTTACTTGAAGGCAAAGTAGAAACCTTTGTCTTGCAAAACCACACTTGGCCTCTTTCTCCTCACACCCTAGGATCTGTTTTCATCTCCTTGCTATCAATCTGACAGGTCAAGTCAAACACCTGGGTTAGACAAGTGTGAGCTTGCTAGAGAAAGAGAGGAACTAAATTCTACAACTGCAGACCCCAGTAGAACTGAACTTGCAATATGGAAAGAAGAGGTTGAGTCCTCAGAAAAAAGCACACCATAATACCATGGCAAAGGATAGTTCTTCCCTGAAGGACTAAAGGTCAATTTCTCATGCAACTATGCACTTGAGAAGTTGGAATAACCAAGCATTTTAAGGGCCTAGGGTCCAAGGGTCCAAGTTGAGCTTGATACTTAGAAACCCAAAGTTTCCTATTAGGAAGAGTGGGAGTCAGAGAAGGCATTGTGTGCAGAAGTCCATAACGAATGGGTTTCTGGCTCAAGACGGGCCAGCAATGGGTCTGTAGATCCATAATGTGATCTCTTCCTGGTGTTCTAGGAATATAACTGGGATGAACATAAAGTGAGTTGGCACAACCACCAAATTGGTTCTTTGGCCTATGGGATAAGCACTACCACAGTAAAGAAGGTCAATTTAAAGGCTCTGAAACTAAGAGTAAATTTAAGCAATACCAAATCCTGAAGATATTGGTCGAGTTTAGTGTCATCCTGAACCTTAAAGGATATAGGCATTCCATAGCTCCATCTAGCTTAGTCTAAATGATCTGAGAACTCCCTCCTCTGCTGCCCCTTTTAGATTACCAAGGAACAATAGTTCATAAATTTCCCATCTTGTAAAATTTTCATGCAAAGGAATTCAAATCTTTTCACACACACACACACACACACACACACACACACACACACACACACACACACCAACTTGTAAAACTTTTACATGCATCTTTTCATCTCTCTCACCTGGTAAAACTCAAAGGCCCTGCATTCTCAGAACTTGATGTCCTCAAACCACTGACCCCTCCTCTGTACCTTCATTTCTTTTGTGCCAATTCTTTTCAAACTTGCCAATCATGAAAGACTGTGAGGTCCCAGCCAATGGGGAAAGGCTAGAGTATTCTTCTTGCTTAGGACAAACTCCTGGGATCTCCTGCTCTATGTGCTTACTAGCATGGATTGAGTCTTTGGTGCACTCCTTTTGAAAAAAGAAAAAAAGCCTTGCTGGGTTACTTTGTATGTTTCTTTGTGAGACAAGAGAACATTTTCCAACATGAGGAGAACATG
The DNA here is from genome assembly GCF_903995425.1 of Onychomys torridus. NCBI lineage: Eukaryota > Metazoa > Chordata > Mammalia > Rodentia > Cricetidae > Onychomys > Onychomys torridus. The sequence continues at coordinate 846,638 of NC_050457.1, read as the reverse complement.
GACTACCTGCAAATCCCACCAAGCATAACCCAATTTTGCTGATGTGCCTTATGTGGATTTCTTTTGTATTTTTGCTTATATGGTATGTGTATATCTGTAGGTACAGTGAGCATGTCTGTGTGCGGAGGCCTGAAGTTTGAAGTCCAGTGCCTTTTTAAATCGCTTTCTACCTTATATACTGAGGTAGGGTCTCAGTGAGCCTGCAGCTCACTGTTTGAGCTAGATAGGCTAACCACCTTACTCTGGGGATTCCCTGTCTCTTGTTTCAAGTTCTGGGCTTATAGGTAGGCTGTCATGCCCACCTGACCTTTCACATGGGCTCCAGGGAGCTGAACTCAGGTCCATGCTTGGGTTGGAAGTGTCTTACCCACTGAGCCATCTTCCTAGCCTGATGAGGTATTTTTTTGCTAGAACAGTTTTACACAACCTCATGTACACACTATATGAGGATTCATTTAGTGTCTGTGTTCTTTATCATCCTCAACATGAAGAAGGGGAAAAATAGTCTGCTGGAAGAGTCAGTAAGATCTATGTACCATAGATCATGGCAAATAAACTCTATGAAGGTTCAGACGACTGCCACAATAGTAATTTTTTTTAATCTATTAATTTCAGACATGCGGAGTCATCTCTACAACATAAATAATACTATTCTTGATTCTGAGTGTCTTGTCACCAGGAGAAAGTGCACAGTGCTTTATGCTAGGCCGTTTAAATTTCTAGCAGCACATTTACGAATATCTATCTGACCCACTTACCACACTCTATACAAGCTGCAGTCTTTAAGTAGAGCCTATTCCAAAAACAGTTCTTGGCTCTAGGTCTGGGTTGTATAAATGGCCTTGATACTGAGGCCATGTGACTGAGCAGATCCTAGGTATGAGATGTTGGTAGTGGGAAAAGAGCCATATGCAATTTGTGAAAGCTCCTGGTATTGGTGTTCTGGAACTGTCACAACTGTATTGACATAGATCAAGTGTGTTAGACAGCAGATATCCATTTTCTCACTGTTGTAGAGGGTAGAAGTCCCAGGTTAAGTCTACATGCAAGAGCTCACTGCATCCTCATGTGTAGCATGAATCTTAAAACTCTTATTATTAATAAAAACAAACCCAGAGCCTACACTCATGTGCTGCCATGAATGGTAAAGATTCTAGGATACTTCTTACAAGGATTGCCCTCTCTTTTCTTATATGGACACTAATCCTATTAGGTCAGGGTCTCACTCATTCTCAAGACTTCACTTAATTTTAATCAATGTCTTACAAACATATCCATTTCCAAACATACCCACATTGTAAGATAGGGTTTCAACCTGTGAATATTAGAGACACACAAACTTCAGTTCACAATGCCCCCTAATTAGAGTCATAGTGTAGATCCATGGAATCTACCATCTCTATTGGATGATTATATACCATTCATTAAATACTTTAGGTGCTACTAGGCTATGACTATGGGATACCAATGATGCTGTAGCCAGAATTGTGTATCATGAACTAAATTGAGTCATATTTCCAACATAAAGTTTGGTGAGGCCAGAAATAATGAATTGTAAATAAAAGTAGTACATTAATTATGTCCATGCCATCCACAGTTTCTATTCTGATGGCTCTTTTTCTTAGTTGATACATAGGACTGCAGAAACAGGGGTCCCTCCTTATAGCTAGCTAATAGAGATGGAAAAAGCTGTAGTTTCATTCATAGGTTACTAGGCTTCAGATGCAGATCCAACTCAAATATAGCCTTGGATGTATGATGGAGGAACCCTGAAAAGTGTGAGGAAATTGTCCCAATTATTGTGGCTGTGGGTGATGTCTCTGTCTCTCTCTTTCTCTGTGTGTATGTGTGTAAAGATGTACCTTGAAATGAAAATATTTATAAAATCTTTAGAAGAACAATTAACAACTGGTAATAGTTTGATTATATTGAACTCTTCATAGTGGTATCAGCATATGTTCTGGGTATGGGTTTGTCTTCTATAGAGAAGTACCATTTGATGCTTTAAAGAGTATGGGAGCTACTAGATATGGTTGGTATAACATTACATCAAACTAAGAAATCTTTTCTTAAACAAAAATGAGGTGTGAAAGTAGACATATAATCATAGCATCCATTGTTTTTACTGGATATCATCTATCCAGAAGCTGCCCCTTTAGTGGAGTGATGGGATGACCTTGTAAAGACACAAATGAGGTGCCAGGTTGGAGATGATAACCTACAAAGATGAGGTGCAAGTGCATCAAATTCCCTATGTACAATGTTGTGTGTCCAAGAAGCAGAATTCATGGACCAAGGAACCAAATTTACCAATGTTCCTTATAGCTCATTTGGAAAATTTGAGCTTTTTTCTTTTTTTATTACTTTAACAGTATACTTTGCAGTAAGTCAAATTATTTCTGCTCAATTTTATCCAACAGAAAATTTTGAAATAGACAATTTACCTGTAATTGTGAATGCAGGTTTTTTTTAATATATATTTATTTATTAAAATTTTTTTCATTTTATATACCAACCCCAGCCCCCCCCCCCCCACCTCCTTATGTTTTACAATCTTGCATCTAAGCTGTTAACGCCCAATATGCTGGATATACAGACAAGGAGCTTCCCTTAAGCATTCAGGAGGGTGGAATCTCGCAGGAAATTAGCATAGGGAGAATATCAAGGTCTGCAAGCAATGCAACTGTTACCCTAAACGGGGGCCAGGAACTTACAGGTCTCCTCCCCCTTTTACTAAAAAATGAGCTTCTGACTTAGGTTGCATGGGACTTTAGCAGGTCACCTTTACCCATCATGGAGACACCTGTCCAGGCCACAGGGGCGTTCTGTCTTAGGTTGGTGAGCGCCCCCCAAGCATTACCCGTCTCTGAATACTCATTATCATACAGGCTCAATCATGTGAGAGCTGCAGAGTTAACTGTTGCCAAAGATTTCTAAGTGGCGCTGGGCTTGCAATCTGTGTGTTTGACACAGAAAAGTCCAACAGAAGTCTTAACCCACCCGTAGCTGGTAGGCTAAAGGCAACAGAGCCATTCCCTTCCTTAACAAGCCTTACTGCACATTGGAGTCCTTGTAAGATGGTATCCCAAGAGCAAATGGAACTTGAGTTTGTAAATTTATAACTTTCAAAGCCAATTGAAATGTATATAACTATTGATTTAAATTTGTCATGCCCAATAGAAGGAGAAATTAATTAACTGTGGTAGCTACTTTTGCTGCCAGGGTCTCCACTGTGCTAGCTATTGTAAGCAATTATGAAATGGCAATCCCAAAAACAGTAGTAGTGGTGGTCATCACTTTTATAACAGCAACAACAGCAGCAGTGATGTCAAATTCTCTTCTGGAGCGTGTGGGTATCCATTGGCATGGACACAATTCCAGGAACATGAACTGTCGAGGTCCATTATTCTTGATCCCAGCATGACTTAAGCTGGCAGCTCTTCTGGAGAATCCAACTGCATGGCTGAATTTCCTAGGCTTACGCTAATGTTTGCCAAAGCTGGCCCTATTGGGCTTTCAATCCCCATTGGCATTGGAAGGGGAGAGTTTTTCATGAAGGCCCAATAGGTTTCTGCCATGTTGGGCTTCAGCTGCAGCCACAGGGCTCACTCAGCGCTCAGAAACCCTATGAGGAATTTCATTGTCCTTAATAGTGTAATGTTCATTGAGGGTTGTTCAGTAATTGAGTAATACCAGATCTTATTATAAGCAACAGTCATCCTAGGGTCCTCCATGCCATATATATAGCCTTATGGTTCTGTGGGTTGCAGTCTGATTGTTCTTTGCTTTCTATCTAGAATCCACTTATAAGTGAGTACATACCGTGTTTGTCCTTCTGGGTTTGGGTTATCTCACTCAGGGTGATTTTTTCTAGTTCCATCCATTTGCCTGCAAATTTCATGCTGTCATTGTTTTTCTCTGCTGAGTAGTACTCCATTGTGTATATGTACCACATCTTCTTAATCCATTTTTCAGTTGATGGGCATCTAGGTTGTTTCCAGGTTCTGGCTATTACAAATGATGCTGCTATGAACATAGTAGAGCATGTATCTTTGTGGTATGGTTGAGCATTCCTTGGGTATATGCCCAAGAGTGGTATGGCTGGGTCTTGAGGTAGTTCGATTCCCAATTTTCTGAGAAACCACCATACTGACTTCTACAGTGGTTGTACAAATTTGCATTCCCACCAAACAGTGGAGTTGTGTTCCCTTTGCTCCACATCCTCTCCAACATTGACTGTCCTTAGTGCTTTTGATCATAGCCATCCTGACAGGTGTAAGGTGGTATCTTAGAGTTGTTTTGATTTGCATTTCTCTGATGATTAAGGATGTTGAGCATTTCTTTAAATGTTTTTCAGCCATTTGTGATTCTTGTTTTGTGAATTCTCTGTTTAGCTCTTTAGCCCATTTTGTAATTGGATTGTTCAGTATTTTGATGTCTAATTTCTTGAGTTCTTTATATACTGTGGAGATCAATCCTCTGTCAGATGTGGGGTTGGTGAAGATCTTTTCCCATTCTGTAGGCTGTCTTTTTGTCTTATTGACCACATCTTTTGCCCTGCAAAAGCTTCTCAGTTTCAAGAGGTCCCATTTATTAATTGTTGTGCTCAGTGTCTGTGCTGCTGGTGTTATATTTAGGAAGTGATCTCTGGTGCCAATGTGTTCAAGAGTACTTCCTACTTTCTCTTTTATCAGGTTCAGTGTAACTGGATTTATGTTGCGGTCTTTGATCCACTTGGACTTGAGTTTTGTGCATGGCGACAGATATCGATCTATTTGTAATCTTTTACACACTGACATCCACTTATGCCAGCACCATTTGTTGAAGATACTTTCTTTTTTCCATTGTAAAGTTTTGGCTTTTTTGGCAAAAATCAGGTGTTCATATGTGTGTGGATTAATGTCAGGGTCTTCAATTTGATTCCATTGGTCCATATGTCGGTTTTATACTAGTACCAGGCTGTTTATATTACTATAGTTCTGTAATAGAGCGTGAGGTCTGGGATGGTTATGCCTCCTGAGGTTGCTTTATTATACAGGATTCTTTTAGCTATCCTGGGTCTTTTGTTTTTCCATAAGAAGTTGAGTATTTTTCTTTCCAAGTCTGTGAAGATTTGTGTTGGGATTTTGATGGGGAAAATTTGAGCTTTTTATCCTTATGGAACATGAGATCTGCAGTTTTAAAGGAACATTTCAATCAAGAGGTAACATAGCTGTCTTATTAATTTTTTAGCTTCAGCTACCACACCATCACTTAAGATTCCTTAGAACAAGAGACCAATCAAGAAAAAAGTTTTTGTCTTTGGAGGGGATATTGAAGAGAAACCAGTGTCTTCTTCTATAGAGTAGGGGCACAGGAAGATCTTGTACTTGGGTGACCCAATGGGGAATTTCTTAGTAGTCTTTAACCCAATTTTTAGAGTAAATAGAAAAATACAACAATTATGACCTGAGAGGGCATAAATACTAAAAGACCCTTCTGGAATAACCCCAGGGTCACCCAACCAATTATGTTACCTATACCCATGAAAGTATTTGCTAAAGATACATGTGGCATGGGGTGGGGTGGGGTCAAGAATAAGTAATAGAGGAGAGATGCTATGGATATCACTCTGTATAAATAAAATGCTGTTTGGCCAGTGGCCAGGCAGGAAGTATAGTCAGGACAAGAGAGAAGAGAATTCTGGGAGGTGGAAGGCTGGGGCAGAGAGAGACTGCCAGCTGCAGCCATAAGGAAGATGTAAGGTAATGGTAAGCCATGAGCCACGTGGCAAAGTATAGATTAATAGAAATGGGTTAATTTAAGATAGAAGAAGTAGATAACAAGAAGCCTGCCATGCCCATACATTTTATAAGTAATATAAGTTTCTGTGTGTTTACTTGGTTGGGTCTGAGTGTCTATGGGCCTGGTGGGTGAGAGAGATTTGTCCTGACTGTGGGCCAGGCAGTAAAACTCTTAACTACAGAGGGAGGCAATGCGTACCTCCTGTGGTGTAGAGACCATCTGCAGAGTTTGTTCTACTCACCCACATACCCATCCATCCATCCTTCAATCACTCTCTCTCTCTTTTCCCCCTCTCTCCCTGTTCCCACTTCTTCCCTTCCTCCTTCTGTTTTTCCTTTCATAAGCATTTTGAGATTATAAATAAATAATAAATAAATAAACCATTCAGAACTGTGGCAGACTTCCATCAGGACTTACAGAAAGTAAAGGGACATGATGGTACAGGCTGTGCTGATGGTCTGGGGTGCCACCAGCTCCTCTTGTCAGGTGTAACACCAAATTTAAATGGTCTTATTAATAAAAACAAACCCGGAGCCAGACATTGGGGTAAATTCTGAAAGATCAGAGAGAGAAAACAAGCCACAGCCAACCTAACCTTGCCAAATCCTCAGCTGATCTTGTTTCCTTAAACTGGAAGCCTCTGAGTCCTCATCTGAATGGATCTCAGCTGATATACTGCTAAAAGCCTAAAAGCTTAAAAAGTTCTCTTTCTTGGTCCTCAGTGCCTTATATACCTTTCTGCTTCCTGCCATCACTTCCTGGGATTAAAGATGTGTGTCTTTCCCAAGCAAGATCTCAAGTGCTGGAATTAAAGGTGTATGTCACCATGCCTGGATGTTCCCTGTGTGGCCTTGAACTCACTGAGATCCTAATGGATCTCTGCCTCCAGAATGCTGGGATTAAAGGTGTGTATTACCATTGCCTAACCTCTATGTTTAATATACTGGCTGACCCCCAGATAAGTTTGTTGGGGTGCACAATATATCAACTACAGTTAGGACCCAGGCATGTGATCTATAGTTCTGGTAGTGGTTGAGAATTCTCATCTGAATCCCTTTCTTGGAATTTTCTTTAGATGACTCCCATTCATGTTCCTTTCATAGGAACAGGCCACAACAAATGGCTGGTGAGAACTAGTTTCTGAAAAATTCAGTTGTTGATTCAGGTGGTATAGCTCAAATAGACCATCCCAGTTCCAGAAGTCTCTGTGGGATTGGCTGAGTCCTTTTCTGTAGTTTAATGTCTCTCCATGTTCATTTCTGTGTGTGCATCCCCATAGTTGTTGATGCAGAAAGTAGTTTCCCAAAATATTCATGCACCTAGGTCTGATCCCAGTTAATGTGTCTGACCCATTCTTATTCTGGCATGTCAGCAAAGACCAGAGACACTATTCAGGTTCATCACAGAGCCCATCACTGTACTTTAGTATTAAATATGGCTGTGCACTCTTATTCTGTTGATAGCTATCTTATTTAACCATTTTGGCATTGCTAGCAGATATTTACAAGTCATTTCCATTTCCATATGTACAAGCTGTGTTACAGAGAAGTTAGATTTATTCCTGAATTCACAGAAGGAGCTACTGTTTAGGTTGGGATTTATGGTTCATCATTTTGCCTCCTTCTATGTTATGATTTTCTAAGCACTTTGAAACCCAAGAAAGTAATCAATCCTTAGCTTGAGCGAGACTGTTGAGTGAGGGCCTCAAATGGCACAGAATTTGTCAATAACCTTACTTGTAAGAAAGCTAGTCTAGGAGTCACTGTGGTTTATATCAGTAGATTATAACAGGTTAGCTACTTAGTTTGATTATTTGTTAAAAGTAGGTTCTACTATTAAAGGGGTTTTAAGTGACATAGATTTGAGTGTGGATTGTCTGTGCAAATGAGAAATGATGACAAGGAGACAGTATTTTTTTTCTCACATTGATGCTGTAGTTAGAAGGAAATCATGGTTCTTTATTGACCACTTGCTGCTTCATACAATACTGGATGTTGAATACAGGTTAGGTTAGATAGTGGAGAAAGCTGTAAACCTCATACTCCCAGTGTCTCTAGCTTTTATCTTTGATAGTTTTGTATAAAGCTAACTCTGGTCTTATTCATTTTGGATAAAGTTGGCATTAGAGTTATTACAAAGAGCTGTTGAATGAAGAGCAAGTAGTGTGTGGTTGCATTCCTCATAAAGTTTTCATGTTTTTACTCTTGATAAATTAGTGATTCAATTAAAATTGTCTGCCTTTATTAATTACAGACAGTGTCAGGCTCCTGACCATGGAGATAGTGATATCTGAGTACTGTCTGTCTGTATCTTATTGTACTTGTGAGACTTTGCTTCATGCTTCCTGATTTTCACAAATGATACTTTCTGTGGTTTGCATTGTGTGTCATACAATGTGGAAAAGCCACCTGCTTAACTATTTAAGTAGTCATTTAAGTTTCCTGAAATAACCTAGTCTAACTCAGAAAGGTATGAAATTCCCTTTTCAAAGAAGTTTTTTGCTTCTGATTCTTGCCTTCAGATATTTTACGGAGAGAGATATCTCTCTGCAACAACTGTAACTAGAAGGTACTCTGCATACTATCAGTGAAAAAAGGTAAATACCAACTCAGCTGTAAACACTTCAATCTACAATAGTGATCTGCTGCAAGATATGCCAGTGCAGTAGTAGCACAAAAGTTGTGGGAGTAATCAACCACTAACTGACTGGATTTAAGGCCCCACTCCATGAAATGGAACCCATGACTGACATTGCTTGGGTAGCCAAGAACCTCAGACTAGATAGGCCAAGGACCTAGTGGAAAATCAAATACTATTAAATGTTCTACTAAAGGAATATTGCAATAAAATGACTCCTAATGACATTCTGCTATACCTATAGATCAGGGTCATGTTCAGTCAGCATCAAGAGAAGTTTCCTCCTGCAGTAGATGGAAAGAAATATACAGACCTACAAATGAACAATGCACAGAGAAGGAGTTATTCTGGAACACTCAGTCCTAAAGGGGATGACTCCATCCAATCTGTCCTCTCACAGCTCAGAGAACTCGGCAGAAGAGGAGGCAGAAAAATTGTAAGAGCCAGAGGGGATGGAGGACACCAAAGCCTTTTTATGCCTTCTAGACACAACAGGACTAATACACAAATGAAATCACAAGACTGTGGCAGCATGCACAGGGCCTGAACAGGTCTAAGCCAGATGGAGTCCAGCACTGAGAGGTGGTAGACACAAACCCCCATCCCTAGCCCAGAGCTATCTCCAATTGATAACTGCTCCCAAAGGGAAAATGTATACGAAACAAAAGTATACAAACTATAAACTTAAGGGCAGGCCCCATGCCCAGCAGTAGATGGCCAACACAAAATGAACTCAAAAGTATTTTTGGAGATTTTAGGGGTGTTTTGCTCTTCTCATAATTGTTTATTTTGACTTTCTTTTTCCTTTACAGGTCTTTTGTTTATAAATTATGGTTCCACATTTTGTGGTTTTATGAGATTTCTTTGTGTGTGTATTTCTATGTCTACATGTGTTTCATGTGCTTTTCCTTCAGCTGTTCTGTTTTTCTAATGAGACAGATCAAGCAAAGGTATGGATTGGGATGGGTGAAGAGCTGGGGAAGATCTGGGAGGGGTTGAGAAAGGAGAAAACAATCAGAATATATTATATGAAAAATGCATTTTCAATTAAAAAAAAGAAAGAAAAAGTTAATGAGAAAAAAATAACAGAAGAAAGTCATAGGCAGTAGGCAGAACAGGAAAATGAGACTGATAGGTGCTTGACATCCTCAGAGATGAGAACACTGATCAAATGTGAAACAGAGGGAAGGTAAGACTTAGCATAGAATAGCCAGTGAATAGAGGCCAAAACAGAAGAAGCCACAGAAGCTCCCATCAGAGAACAGCCATGATAAGAGATCAGGATACAGAGTAAATACTTATTTTTCATATTAGGGTGCTATGTATCTAGTGTAAAACACAAACTTTAAAAATACAGCTTTACACACACACACACACACACACACACACACACACACACACACACACACACACACCTGTTTAACCAACAGCCAGATCAGGATATAAAGCATCCTGCCCACTAGAAGGGTATCTTGGATACCTCCCCTCAATATTTTTTTCTTTACACCATTGAAGGGCATTATGGTGCACCTTAGTAAACCTAGCACTCAGGTGTGGTGATATTTTATTTGTACATCCCAATAAGGCTTACCTGGGGATCAGAGGAAAAGCTAGCCACCATATTAAACATAGAAGTCAGGCAGTGATAGCACACACCTTTAATCCTAGCATTTGAGAGAAGAGATTCATTTGGATTTCTGTGAGTTCAAGGCCACACTGGGAACAAAGCCAGGTGTAGTGGCATACACCTTTAATCCCGTGCTATTTAACCATAGAGGTCTGGACAGACAGACAAGAAGTGATAGAGTTGGGCAGAAAAAGGAAGTGAGATGGCAGAGCACAGAAAGGCACATAAGTGTGAGTACACAGGAAGTAGCTCTCTCTTGGCTGAGGATTTCCTAGCAGTAAGAACATGGCTGACTTCTTTCTGCTTCTCTGATCTCTCAGTTTTCACCCCAATATCTGGTTCTGGGTTTTTTATTAGTAAGACTGTTCAGCAATTCATCTTACACTCAGGAGCTGGTGACAAGATCAGAAGTTCCAGTTCAGTCTCTGATGTATGAGACTATCATAAATAATAAAATGAAAGTATTGATAAAAGATAGCTTGCAGTTATGTTCATTCTACTGAAATTTGGGGAACCTGATTTGCTTTCAATATTTTAGGAAACAGTAATCAGAAAAAAACAACCAGCAAATCATTGGCTAGTCAAGGATGTTCAAAGAAACTTTTAGAAGAAACCCATCTCTAAGAGCCAGTGAACCTATCGATTGCCAGCATGTCATCTACCTTTACCAATATTCTAATATCAATAGAAAAAATTATAAATTTGTGCCAAGAAATACTGGTGGGAAGGAGATATATCTTTAAAAGCAGATGAAACTATCGAGGAGTTTGATAAAACTGTACATTTCATTTTTACCTGGCTTGATGTCTCAGAAATGAGTCCATCTGATGGAATGTACCATTCTTAGAGTTAAGGCATGAAAGATCAAAACAAGGAAGTA